>NW_026067905.1:13174726-13600914 GCF_014885135.2 Alexandromys fortis | reverse complement strand
ACATTCCACTTTTACTTTAACAGGGATAGAACTCTCATTTGTCACTCCCTCCAAAGGAAGATTAAAAATTTCAAGCATCAGGGCCAAACTTGTCAAGGACTCCCATGGGCTCATACTCGATGCCAAGAAGAAAAATGAAGGTGGGTGCATGCCCCCAATCTGGGTTTTAGCTTTAAAAGACCCATGTTGCAATAAATTCGATGTATGATCCAATTTTATGATAACTCTTCTGTGTGATCATCGTCTCATCAATGAAACAAGGATGTTAATGCCTGTCCTTGTATCTGACAAGGGTGCACAGTTTTCACATAAAGTAACAATAAATGTCTGAACACACGAAAATAAAGAGTATAGAAAAATCTATGAATTTGTTTTGCACATTTAAATGACAAATTCCAATGGGATAGTATTTTTTCACCTTTATGGAACTAAATTCCTTTATTGTGGGGGGAGAAAGCATAATATAATGTTTATAATCCCTTCTAACAATCTATGCAACTATAGAGACAAATCAGTAAAAACACAGGTGCATCTGTTTCTGCCTCCCCGGCAGAGTGTGTTTTCCCATTACTCCCCATCCCCTCCCCTACTAGCTCTTCCGTCATATTTTCATAAACATCTCTCTTCCTTGGCTTTCCAATCTTAAAATAAGATTCTGCTTACCAAATCTCAACTGAAATCTTGAATAAAGAAAAACAAAAACAATCAAACAAAAAACAAACAAAGCAAACCCCAAACCCATTTCTGCCCTTAACAATGCCTGACCTGGGTTCTGTTGAGCATATCGAGAAATTGCTAAAGACAGAACAGTTTTTTTTTAATTTGGTCACAATTGACTTGTACTTCCTTGGACCTGTCAAAATGTTAAATAATAAATTGTTATCTCTGAGTAGCTTCTTCCTTGGCCAAGATACAGTTGGAAAATGTGTTCCAGATAAGTCATTTAGCCAGAATAATTTTCCTTTGGATTACTAGAGTCATTAGAGACAAAAAAAAAAAAAAAGTGAGTAATTTTCCATGTATCTAGGATTTAGTATCTCAGATGTTTCACTTTTGTATCACAAGGCATTTTAAAATACCTGCACATCCCCCTCTCTGCTTCTTCGTGTCCCTTCCTCTTTAACAGCAGAAGGCGGGTTCATGAGCGATAGCCAGAGTGTCAGCCAGGGTAGTGCCCCTGTGCTTGTGTGTCATCATTCTGAACTAGGGACCGCACATCTAAAAGAGCCACAGAGTCTCCCCCCTGCTCTCCCTTGTCATCCTGGCCTTTTAACAATGAATATAACAACATAATAACAAAAGCGCTAACCACGATCAGAATCACCCTACGAACCGAACCGTATCAAGCTACAACCTCGGCAGCCACGTGGAACTGCAGCCAGCTAGCCTCCCACACATTGACTGTTGCTAGCTGCGGGGGGTTGAGGGCTTGAGCTCTAAGAGGGGGCGGGGAGGGGAGGAGGCAAAGCAGGGTGGGAGGTAGACGCTTGTGTTTGACAGGAGTATTCCAACTGCGAAAATCATTTCTCCCCTCGGTAAGAAGCAGGTGTAACGCTGAAGCAGACAGGAGCGAGCTGGTGACCTCGGCCAGAAATTACAAGACGATCAGGACACTCATCAGGAGGGGCAATGCCCTGCCTGAGAGTCTCAAGCTTATTATCACTATTTTTCTTTTGTAAAGGAGACACTTTTTAAAAATGCACAGCTAATATTTCTACCATCCGCTTGTCTTGTTCTTGTATATTGTACGGGGATACTCTGCAAGGAAAATTTGATCAATATATTAGATTCCTGGCAGGAAGATGTTATCAGACAATGCATGTATGCCTTGACACAGCTCAATTTCCATCTATCCAAGAGGGTATTGATTTTCCACTCACAGAAGCACACACGCACATACAAAGAGCGCTTTCGCAAGACGGGGGTTGGGCAAGCACTTATTCAAGAACAGATAACTCTACCATTCCCCAAATGCATTCAGAATACCCTCTGGCTTGGTGACTTAATATTTGGGTGATCTCCTCACATCAGGAATAAATCAATGGCTGATGAGCACCCCTGGTAATTCCTATGTGCACTCCAAATGCTAAGAATTGTATGTATCTGAAACAGTGACTGA
This sequence comes from Alexandromys fortis, assembly GCF_014885135.2. Taxonomy (NCBI): domain Eukaryota; kingdom Metazoa; phylum Chordata; class Mammalia; order Rodentia; family Cricetidae; genus Alexandromys; species Alexandromys fortis. Next base: position 13,598,795 of record NW_026067905.1, on the reverse strand, counting down.
GGCTCTCATTGAAATCCTGGTCCAGCTAGTCTGTGTAAAATGCTTTTCTGAAGCCACACCTTTCTGACACAATATGCAATTAATCCTATATCTCTGGATCACAGCCTTTTACCCAACAGCTGCAGGCAAGTAAACACCTTCCCTATGTCTCTATTGCTTTTTCCTTGTTCACATCTGTCTGTCTAACTTAGATTCTTATGGCAGCTCCTCAAAGATCATGACCTATTCCTCCCATTCAGGCTAGGATAATACTTCCTAAGCCTTCTCTGAGAGGATGCCATCGCGTGACCACTTCCGATCAATGAGTTGTAAGCAGAAGTTATCTGTGTTTCCAAGTTAATCTTCAATGGCCAGCTGAGAGACCCTCTAGAAATCTCTTTCCTTTGCTGAGGCAATTAGCCATTTCCAAGATGGTGGTCACTCCATCCGCCTGAGAACCTGAGTGATTTTGAGGAGAGAGTTTGTACCTCATGAAGACTCTATAAGTACATGGGAACAAGGGTGGTGTGGAGGTATGAGGCCGTAAGGGAAGTTGAGCCCCTGGTGACCCAACCTTCAAAGGACTTCCTGTCCACAGTTACACACATTTGCATCCCCCAGCCCTTTCTCGTGCTTACTCTAAAAACGGGGAAGAGGTCTATGAACTTCCTATGCTTAGGTTTCATCTTAAACTTTCACAGAGATTTTCTTCATATCTGGTTGTATAAATTTTATACAAGTCTAAATTAGAGGTGGTTGCAAAGTATTTTGTAAACAAACAACAAACAAAAGGCATTTTAATCAAGCAATTGCTTTTCAGTCAAAATGCCACATACCCACATACTCAGACGTAAGTCTAACTATGGGTCTGAACAAAAATCCTGATGTTGCAAATTTTATTTATTATAATAGCCTAATGTTATAATAAGCTAGCTACAATATGGTCTGAGTAGAGTATAGATGTTACATGTAGTGGGCCTGTAAATATTTATATGTATCAAACTATGATATCAATGCTTAATTTCCTTATATCTGCTTAAGACATAAGCTATGTCAAAACAGAAAATTTAGCTGGATGGTGGTGGTGCACACATTTAATCCCAGCATTTGGGAGGCAGAGGCAGGCAGATCTCTGTGAATTTGAGGCCAGCCTGTTCTACAGAGAGAGTTCCAGGACAGCAGGAGCTACACAGAGAAACCCTGTTTTAAAAAAAAAATCAAGAAGAGAGAGAGAGAACTCTAATACATGAATAGAATTACAGTTTTAGAAATATCCATAGTATCTACAACACATTAAATAAACCCTTAAAATACCAAACATGTGAACAAAATTAATGTACATTGTACATGACATTCAAATAATTAAGGAGAAATTGATTGGATCAATAATATTTCTACAGAAAAAACTCATTAAACTCTAATCTTACACAAAACCAAACTCCAACTAGAATATTAAGGCCAAATGTAAAAACAGAGTTATAGAAATATTTGGAAGAATACAGTATACTTTTGTACTTTTTGTTTAGATTCATTTTACTGTAGTGTGTGTGTGAGTGTGTCTGTGTGTGTGTGTGAGAGAGAGAGAGAGTATACTGTGTGTGTGGGTACCTGAGGAGGCCAGAAAAGGGTCTCAGATCCCCTGAAGCTAGAGTTTGAGACAACTGTGAGCCATCTGACACGGATGCTAAGAAGACAGCTGAGAGAAAAGACTTTAAAATGTTAGTCATTATGTAAAAGACACTCAAGGAATCAAGAGAAAAGTTTGCCTCAGTTATAGGATTTTCACAGTAGGAAAAAAATATATATTCTCAATAAACATATCGAAAGAAACAACCTCAGGAATAGCTAGAGAAATAGAAAGCATAGCAGCAAGGGGCTGGAGGCACAGTTCCATTGGAAAAGTGCCTGCTGTACATGCAGAAGTTTCGAAGTTCAAAACCCCAGAACTCACAGAAAAGCCTGCAGCAGCAGTACGTATGCAAGCCCAGCACTTAGGGAAAGGGGAGGGCAGAGACAGACAGACCCCTGGAACTCACTGGCTGGTCAGCCTAGTCAACTGGTGAACTCTAGGGTCAATAAAATTAAGGTTTTAAAAAAAACTGAACAAGATTTCAACATCAACCTCTGGTCTCCACACACGTGTACATACATTTGTGGGCACCTGCACATACATGCATAGTCCCACATCAACACCCACATGCAACAAACACACACACGCACACACACACACACACACACACGTACGTACATACAGAGGCATACGGCAACAAAATGCCATTCTTACCTATGAGGCAGATAAAATTAAAATATTAAAACCATAAAAATTTCCATAATTGACTAAATTATACAGAAATAGACATTTTTCTTCTTCCTACTGTTATAACTTTATTGGATGGCAATTATTATCTTTCAAAATCATAAATATGAACACTTGACCCAAAATTCTCTTTCCATGAACCTAACTCATAGAAATATCTGTATATAATAACATTTGAATATATATTATGCATAAAGTCCCTTGTAACTGCTTTGTTCACATTAACCAACCCTGCAAGCCGAGTTCTCTTCATGTCCTCTGATGAGGAAACAAGCAGAGCCTAAGCCAGTCACTTTAGTAGCAGAACCAGGAAGTGGCAATACAATGACTCAAGGACAAAATGCTCTCTGTACCACTGTACTGTCTCTCTCAAATAAATATACAGGGGTATTTAATGCATTGTTTCTTATAATAAGAAAAAATTGAATAAAATATAAATGTTTACAGACCTGAGAAGTGGCTATACAACAAATTCTTATCCTAGAACACTAGAACACTATGGAGTAATTAAAAAAGAATGAAATAATTTAAAGTACTAGTCACACATATTCATAGTAGCATTATTCATAAAAGTCAAAGCTGGAATCAGCTCAAATGTCCACTAAGGAATGGATCAAAAAAATAGTGTGTACAATCAATGGATACAAGCCAACTGTAAAAAGGAATGAAGTGGGTAAAAGGGATAGCCAAAGAAACACACCCTGACCCTAAAACCAGAGCCTAAGAAACACACTCTGCCCCTGACCAACTCAGCCAATCCCTGAGCAGGAAAACCAGCCAATCCCTGAGCATCAAATCTAGCCAATCTCTGAACTTGTCCAAGCTCAGGGGTTGAAATTTGACCAATTCCCACCTTAACAATCTTCACCCAGGAAAAGCCTTGCACCCCCTTAAAAAAATCCTATGTAAGGTCTGTACCCTGTTCAGTTTGCTGCTGTTTCTCTCCCAAGGCAGCCACCCTCCTGGATTCTAACCTCCCAATAAATCTCTTGAGTGAGGTTTGTTGTGTGGTGTGACATTCTCACCCCGTGTGAAGCCCAGCTGTAACAGTTTTCCCTGGAGCCAGAGCATAGCAAAGCAGAATTGTAACACTTTCCCTGGGGAAACCTTCCCCTAGGGGAACAGAGTTGCTGTCCTCGGAGGACCAGAGCAGAGCTGGAACAACTTCTCTGCTGGAGTAGAGTTGTTACACTGGGGAAACCTTTCCTTGGAACAGGGCTGTAGCTGCTATGCTTACAGTGACTTTGTGGGATTCCTCGGCTCCCAATTGCCAGGCTACTTTTCCACCTGAGCTGCCATGCTTACACATGCTACAACTGTTAGTACTCAGGCATCTGTACTGGCCTGCCCTTAAGGGCCTGACAGGATAAGTCCTCAGCTGCAGCCATTAAGAGCATCTTCTGTGAATGTTTGCTACTGTTCCCTTTTAAAAGGTGGGTCTTGCTGTGCGGGGGTGGCGCACGCCTTAATCCCAGCACTCGAGAGGCAGAGGCAGGCGGATCTCTGTGAGTTCGAGGCCAGCCTGGTCTACAAGAGCTAGTTCCAGGACAGGCTCCAAAGCTACAGAGAAACCCTGTCTTGAAAAACCAAACCAAAAAAAAAAAAAAAAAGTGGGGTCTTGCTCACCTCCTGTCTCTTCCTTTCTCTCTCACTCTTTCCGCTTCTCTGCCTGTCTCCCCCTCCACGTGAGTTATTGCATGGCATCTTTCTCTCCTGCGCCACATTTTTAAAGTTACAACCTTGATGAGTCTTGCAAACATTAGGCAAAGTGAAAAAGTGATACACATTTTGTTGTCATTTTTGTATGAAGTGTTCAGAATAGGAAAATCTAGAAAAGCAAACTAGTTCAGTGGTTGCCAGTTGAGAACAGGGATTAAAGAGTAGATACAAGGAATGATTAATTTTATGTGTCAACTTGACTGGGTGTGATAGCACAGCTTTTTCATCTAGTCACGGCATGATTCTATGGCCATTCTAGAATACAGACTTCCTTGGTCCAGTAGCCATGGTAACAAAATAAACAGAACAATACAGTGTTAGCCAAGGCTAGAGAAGAGTCACAGGATCCTCACCTGCAAGTCCAACCTTTGCTCCCTCCATCACTCCCCTGCCCACTGGTTACAAATGATTTTGGGAAGAGGTAGACTATATAGGAAGCAGCAGATTCACTGAAGGTAGGGTTCCATGACTCAGCTTCCACGAGGTCTTCATCCGTGTTGGGCTGGGACTCTGTGAAGATGGAGCTGTTTTGGTATCATCTATATTCCTGTAAGTAATCCCTCGTCTGTGCTCTGTAAGTCCTATACGTGCACTGGTTTTTCAAGATGAACGCTGGTGGAATCCTTGTCTTCATCTGTCATGTCTGCCCCCCTTGAATAAACTAAAGTTTGTTCACATCTCTCCAGAAAAGTTACCCAGTACTGGGTAAGTGGTTCCCTCTGGCCTTCCCGGTCTGCTGACTTACAGATGGTACACTGCAGGACATCTAGATCTCCAGGGGGTTTGTGTGCCGATGGCTGTACCATATTATATCTGTGTTTATCTTACTGGTTTTGTTTCTCTGGAAAAATATAATCACACCATGCTGCTGCTTCTACTGTGTGTGTGTGTGTGTGTATTCAAAATGTTCAGAAATTAGTGGTAGTGACTGAACAGCATACTAAAAGCCATTGAATTGTTCATCTCAAAACAAATTTCATGTTGTGTGAATATGTAAGAGCCAAAGTTACCCTGTAAGTCCCACTTGCCCAGGGACAAGATAACTTCCTGGAATGTTGGGAGGTGTAGTTCTTGACAAATAACAAAGCCATGTGATCTCACTCCCCTAAACAAGTTTTCTGAATCAAATACAACAAATACGCTTGACCACATGTGGGTGGAAGGTACGCAGGCAGGAAATACGTCAGGATGTATGTTTGCCCCTGATTGGACCTGATGGGAAAGGCAATGAATGGTGGGTTTTGCCTTTTTAAGCCCCTGCAAAATATGACTTGATTCTCTGGAAACTCAAGGATGGACCTGGCCATTTCTCTGGTCAGTGCTTGAAAACTTGCTTGAAATTTGGCTCAGAATTATGGAACTGTTTTTTTTTTCTCTCAAGAATCTCAGGATTAGAAAATAATGTCTCAATTTAAAACATAATGAGGAGCTGGGTGGTGGTGGCACACACCTTTAATCCCAGCACTCAGGAGGCAGAGGCAGAGACAGGAGTCTCAGGAGTTTGAGGTCAGCTTAATCTACACATAGCAAGTTCCAGAATAGCCAGGACTACACAGAGAGACCCTGTCTCAAAAAACAAAAACAACAGCAACAAAAGAGGACTGTAACTGCATGCTGATACAAAAACAGTAGTAAATGAAACAAGCAAGCCCTCCCCCCATAACACAGACAGTGTGCTTCCCCTCAGGAAACAGAAAAGTCAGATGGTACTGTAAATGCATGGAGGGGGGGCGGTTCAGGAAGAGCTGAATCACTGATACACTGACAGACGTTTCTACTAGAAAGAAAAAGGCATTTGGGAAACTCACGTTTTATTCTCTATATTTTTGTTTTGAATTTCTTTACAGTAAGAAATATACCACTTTCATCATTTTGAAATCAACAAAATGAAAACAAAAGTAATCCAACATAAATAAGCTAGGGAATATACAAACTGAAAATAAACCATAGGCAAGTTTCCAGGAGGCCTAGGAGGCGGGGTCCTGGCTCAACTTTGCTTTAAGGACCCATGTCTTTAGAAAATCCATCTGGCATCTCTCATCCAGTTTCCTTGTCTGTCAAAGGAGGGCACTGGACCAAATGGCCACACTGTGCCGCTTTCAGCTGTAAGATCTTTGGATTCAACAAGCCATTCTCTTTCCTTGTTTTGTTGCCAAGGTTACTGGCAGCTCCATTCTTTGAGAACATATTTTAGACAAAACAGCAAATATGGCCACGAATTTACACACATTCCAAGACTGTGACCTTAAGGGAAAAGCGCATAACCTCCTTGCTCAACTGCTGCTTATTGGTGACCCTTTCTGTTGCACCATTAGCCATCACACACATGGACTGTACGGCTAAATGGAGGAATAAAATAATTCTCAGACAAAAAGATAATTGGCCAGACAGCTCAATTTTTTTTTTTGCTTAATACATGAAATTTCATTTCAGAAAGCATGTTATCCTGAAATAATTTATTTTCCTTTCATTATGTGCATAACCTCTAGGTTGCCTTTTCATTAGATTCTGCCGGCCCTGGACAAACAAAGAAGATTTTTAAAGAGAGGGAAAAAGAGGGAGGCGGAATTGCCCTGGGAATCGGGGGGTGTAAAGGAGGAGGTGTTGATTAAATACCTACATGAATGGACAAACGTGGATGAGAAAAAGAAGGACACTTCTGGTCTCTCTTCTATCAGCTTGCCAGCTGCTCTACCTAAGGGTCAGCCAGCTGAGGCACACGGTGGAGATTACGTACATATCTTAAGGGCCAAGAGAGGATCCTTCAGAAGCTGAGGTTCCTTCTCCAACAGCTGGACCAACTTCCTTAAGCGAATTGCAGACACTCAGAACATGCCAGGATTCTACTCCGTCTCTTCCTCCTTGGACACTGAGAGAAAAACAAAGAATGCTAAGGCTGCAGGCTGTAATTTCTGAGTCCATACCCTGTCTTTACCTATCTATGCTTTCTGTGCGATCCTATCAAAGTTACCGAGAACTCAACCAGAATTGACATGAAGGTAAACAGGAACAGCACATTCAAGATGCCCATTCGCCCTTGAGCCACTGCAGACACTGAATGAGAAGCATGCTTGCTTTCACCTCTGAATGCCATGCGATGTTGCCAGAACTAAGCCTGAAGGTCAGAGTTTATCCCTAAGAGTTAGCACCAATCTCTTTTTTTAAAAACCAATTGAACACTTTTAATATCACTTCCTTTCTCTGTTTTTTGATCAAGGGTTCCCTGAGTTTGCAGTTTCCCCTGGGCATCACAAGTCAGTTAGCCATCCATCAGGAAGTGTCAGCCTAGCTCCATTCCTTTGAAGTCTCTTCCCTGTGCCCGAGACCAAGAAGAACGGCTCCAGGAATGGGTGGACACACAGCACACCACCCCTTCTCTCATAGTCAGACCTCCTGACCACTAACCTCCTTCCCCTCCTTTCCAGGGTGGAGATGTGCAGTAAGATTCCATTTGTATTCTAATAAATAAAGCTTACCTGACGATCATAGAGTAAAACAGCCCCACTGGCCAGCCTCACAGACCAGGCATTGGTGACACACACCTTCAATCCCAGTAGCCACACTAGTTTGCCATAGAAGCGGGACAACAGTGGTGCACGCCTTTAATTCCAGCCCTAGAGAGGAATATAAAATGGGAGGAAAAGGTCTCAGGCACAGTCTCATTCTGAGATTCCTGGAGATAGGATTGCCATTTCAGGCTGAGGCAGAGGTAAGACACTGTGGCTGGCTGTTTTGCTTTTCTGACCTTCAGGTTAAACCCCAGTATCTGTCTCTGGGTTTTATTACTCGTGTTACAGAGATGAATTATGGCTCGGCTGGCAGGTTTAACGCAAGATCTAGCACTTTGTTTTGGAATGATGGGTAACTTGACTGTCTTAGTTAGGGTTTTTTTATTGCCATGAAGAGACACCATGACCTTGGCAACTCATCAATAAAAACGTTTAATTGAGGTGGCTTGCTTACAGTTTCAGAGTTCACTCCATTATCATCACGGTAGGGAGCATGGAAACACGCAGGCAGACATGGTGCTGGAGCTGAGAGTCCTACACCTTGACTCTGAGGCAACAGGAAGTCGATAAACTGTCACATTGAGGGAAGCTTGAGAAAAAAAGACCTCAAAGCCCAGCCCCACAGTGACCCACTTCCTCCAACAAGGCCACACCTCCTAATAGTGCCACTTCCTTTAGGGGTCATTTTCTTTCAAACCACCACTTTTTCTTGCAAACCTTGAACCTGTGACAAGAAGAATTCCATTTTAAGAATCTTGTTTCTCCTTGATATATAGAAACGCCTGCACACATGTGAGATTCTTTTTTTTTAAATTAATTAATTTATTTATTAAAGATTTCTGTCTCTTCCCCGCCACCGCCTCCCATTTCCCTCCCCCTCCCCCGATCAAATCCCCCTCCTCATCAGCCCAAAGAGCAATCAGGGTTCCCTGACCTGTGGGAAGTCCAAGGACCACCCACCTTCATCCAGGTCTAGTAAGGTGAGCATCCAAACTGCCTAGGCTCCCACAAAGCCAGTACATGCAAAAGGATCAAAAACCCATTGCCATTGTTCTTGAGTTCTCAGTAGTCCTCATTGTCCGCTATGTTCAGCAAGTCCGGTTTTTTCCCATGCTTTTTCAGACCCAGGCCAGCTGGCTTTGGTGAGTTCCCGATAGAACATCCCCATTGTCTCAGTGTGTGGGTGCACCCCTCGTGGTCCTGAGTTCCTTGCTCGTGCTCTCTCTCCTTCTGCTCCTGATTTGGACCTTGGGATTTCAGTTCGGTGCTCCAGTGTGGGTCTCTGTCTCTGTCTCCTTTCATCGCCTGCTGAGGACTCGAGGTCTATAATTTAGTGTACAAGAAGCGCTAGGCAAGGTACTGCGTGTCTGTAATCGCCGTACTTGGGAAGCAGAAGAGGAAGGATTGCAAGGCCAGCTGGGTTGCACAGTGAGCTCCAGGCTTTTCTGGGCTACATGGCATACCAAGTGGAGGAAGAGAAAAGACAGGGGAAAAAAAGGAAGAAGAAAAAGAACAGGAGAAAGAGGAAACATTTCAGGATGTTCTCTCTCTCTCTCTCTCTTTCTGTGTGTGTGTGTGTGTGTGTGTGCACATGCATGTGTGATTGTGCATGTGGAGGCCAGAGATAAAAGTCAGGTATCTTCCTTGATTGCTCTCCAATACGTTTGTATTTTGTTTGTTTCGGGAGTGGGGGCCTCTCACTCAACCTAGAGCTCACCAGTTTGGCTAGACTGGCTAGAGAGCGACTATCAGGTCTTCCTTCTCCTGTCTCTGCTTCCCCAGCACTGGGATTACAGGCATGTGCCGCCACTCTGGGCTTTTTATGTGGCTACTGGGAATCTAGACTCTGGTCCTCATGCTTATGTGGCAAGCACTTTAGAAAGAATATTCATTTATTCATGAATGTATTTACATATTCATTCAACCATTCATTTACATATATGCCTGACTGTCTATGTGAGTTTATGGGCAACACATATGTCCAAGTGCCTGCAAAGGCTGGAAGAAGACATCAGATCCCTTGGAACTGGAGTTACAGGTGGATGTGAGCTGCGTGATGTGGGTGCTGGGAACTGAATCAAGGTCCTCTCCAAGAGCAGTGATCACTCTTGAACTGCTGAAGCATCTCTCCAGCCTGCAATACCATCTTTTGTTTTTTTGAGACAGGGCTTCTCTCTGTTACTCTAGCTTTCCTGGAACTTGTTCTGGAGACCAGGCTGGGCTCAAGATCCATCTGCCTCTGCCTCCTACGTGGTGGGGTTAAATGCACACATGTGCCATCACCTCTGGGCTGTGGCAAGCTTTTTAGTGCGGGTTCTGGGACTCAAGCTCTGGTCCTCATCTTTGTGTGACAAGCACTTTTTATATTGAGCTATCTTCCCAGACCCCAGCCTACTTTCAAGTGACAAGGCTGCTTGGCCTTTTGTTCATCATGTGACTCAGGGACCACGTCAGTCTGGATAGGATGAGCCTCATACATTTGAGGAATTTATGAGCTGTGTTCCTGACTGCTTAGGATATAGGATATGGCTTGTTCTGTCACTGGAAGCCATGCCAGGTTCAACAAAAATTTAGATATAACATTGTCAAAATATGACTACTACATTTTGATCTTCTAACCTGACCACCAGAGTGGCCACAGACATGGGCATTCAAATCACCAAAGGGAGAAGGAAGTGATAAATTCTGGTAAGTGAACAGTTTTGAATTCAGGTCAGCGTGGGTCTGCAGACAGCAGAAGGGATCTGCTGAGCTCACTGAGTTTAGACTGTAAGGAAACTCTGAGCCTCTGGCAGCCGCAGGAGTGCCATTCTTAGGAAGGTATGTGGACAGTCAGATTCCTTCAGCTCCGGCTGACTTCTCTCCCTGCTGAGGAAGCATGGTATTTCTAGGTGGTAGATGTGGGTTTTCCCCAAACAGGGCACCCTTGTGTTGAGGAGTACTTTGTCCCAGAAAAATGACAGCAGCTATGCCTTCAGTCCCTGAACATTCTCAGACAGCTCATCATAAGGGCTCAGCCAGGCTCCTGGGAACAACACTCAGCAGTTGCTCTTCCAGACAGGTCATGGGCCAGGATCCAGAGTCCTGCTGCAGAGCAGCTGACATGGGTTTAACCTGCCGGAGCTTGTTAATAGCCTGGCCAGTGCATGCCAATTGAATCAAACTTCAGCCCTTGAAACTTGGCTTATGCAAGACGTGCCACATTCTTCTGTGTGACGGAGAGACCCGGAAAACCGTCTACTTCGCCTCCATGAGGAAAGAAGCAGCTGAGTCATGAGAACTATGAGAATTTCCAGTCATGGCAGGAAGCAGGCCGGGTCTAGATTTGGGCTTCATTGGAATAGAACTGGTTCTGTAGCAAGTGAGGCCTTGATCATGTAAAGTATCAATTCCTACATATCATGAACACTTCTATGAAATTCATGTAGGTTGCCTGTGGGGCGCAGAGATGAGCTGCAAGGATATTAAGACTCTTTTATCTGGACTCCTGCAGAGTCCTAAGGACATTGTGCCTGGGCCTTGGGCAGGGTCCTGGGAACTCTGGCATTAACCACCAGAACTGAGCCAGCCAGGTTCACAGAACACAGTTCTCAAGTCCTAGGTCAGTGATGTCACTGCAAATGTCTCCAGTCTCCCCCAGCCCCAGGATGCTACCCTAGAACCTTGTTTCTTGCTTAGGTCACTTCACCTTTCCCATGAGTGGCTGTCCAAACCTTCACATACTTCACCTTTCCCAACCTCCATGACCCCATTCTTAGGAGAACCCTCACCTACAAGTCTAACTCGGCCTATCCTTATTGTTGGCTCTTTCCCCTTGTCTTTGACACACTTGCCTACATCCTGAAACCTTCTCTGGACACTCGTCCTGTCCATCCTTGCTCCCTCTTCTATTCCTCACCTACTGTTCCTTCCCCTTGAGTGGTCTCTCAAGTGGACCTCTTCTTGACGCTTCTCCACCGTGTGCCCTATATAGTCACTTAGGAACCAAATAAATATGCTTTAAATTTGGGTGAAGTGAAGGCTCGGGGTAAAACCACAAATGCTCATATGGAGCCGTAATAATACATAGCATCAGACATGGAACTAAAAGGAAACTGAAGGCAGTGTCCCAAGCAAAATAGGATGAGAACATGACAGTCACATACTGTACCAATTCAAAATGTTCTAGGCAGAGAGGGAAAAAGGCATGGGTTTAAGGATCTATAAATAAAGACAGAAAAATAGATCCCAGATGGGTCTGAGGAGGGACCCAGTAGGAAGATTCCCAGGCTGCTGAAGGGAAAGGTCAAGTCTCCACTTCAAGGTGCAGGACACATACCTTACAGGAGAGAGAGAGAGGATGAGGGATGGCAAGCCTATTTGGAAATCTTGAAAGGGTTATCAGTGATCACCGTTCTATTTCTTCTGTCTCTACCTCCCTACCAAGTGACCATTACCAAAATGTGTGTGTGTATGTGTGTGTGTGTATGTTGTATAATTGCACTCTATAAGTGTGCATAGTTATCATCGCACTCTATAAGTGTGCATAGTTATCATTGCACTCTATAAGTGTGCATAGTTATAATTGCACTGAGTATTATGCAATTATTGTGTCACTCAAAAAGTTTTAAAACAGATAATAAAATAGAACTGAACTTTAAACTTCTAAGATACTTACCTTTTCCAAAAATCCTGTGTTTAAGACATCCTTACACTTATATCTACTCTTTCCTAACTGTGAGATCAAGCACAGGCTCGGCTCACAGAATGGTCACCCTGGGGCACTATCATCAAGGGAACTCACTCTGCAAGTGGGTTTCTCTGTCAACAGGCAAATCATTTAATTCTTTTTGTTTAATTTCTTCTGAAAGAGAATCTGGTTGGCCCTGCTGTCTTCACATGCCAGGCCCTCACTAGACTTTTAAGGTGATTTTATTTAAGCCTACAAGAACCCTGTGTGATATCACTTATCATAATGTATTGGTTTCAAAAGCTGAAATTCAAGAGGGTTAAGAATTTGTACAAATGCAAATTGTAAGAATAGTGAGGGAGAAAGTAGATTTGAGTCACTAAAACCAAGTTCTACTCCATATTGGGAAAAGCCATAAACCACAGAAAAACAGTATGTTAGACCTCATATAATTACCTGAACTATACCTATCAATTAATTGCCATTAGGCACTACTGACCAATATCTGACATATTCTAACTTGACATTTTCCCAAACAGAAATTGGTTCAGATTATGTAACAAAATAAATATTCTTCCAAAATAATTCCTTTTACCATTATTATTAGTACTGGTTACATGTATGATGTGGGGGGGATGGACATGTGCCACTACATGTGTGTGCAGTCAGAGGACAAATTTGTGGAGTTCTCTCCTTCCCATCACACGAGTTCCAGGCTTGCACACTGAGCCTTTTCATTGCCCCCTCCCCCACCCCTTACACACATGCCAGGCACCAACTTAGTTGTTGCTGTGGTGCTAGAAATGGGTTTGAGATCCCAAGAAAGTGACCACGGAGTCCAGAGTACTTCAGCATGCCAAAACGTTTTGCTTCTGCAGAAGGGCCCGCAGCTTTGTCAAATCGAGGCAGCGCGCACACCCGCTGGGGTCCTGTGCCACACACTCTTAAGTGGCCAGAGCACAGCCTCACCTTCTTCTTCTTTTTTAGCCTTTCTAAAATTGAAGCTTTGTGGATTTCACATCTCACATCCCAACCCCACTCATCTCCCCGTACCCTCGCTTCTGCCCTCTGCCTGGGCAACCTCCCCACAGAACAAAAATAACACCAAAAACAAACAAGCAAAAATCTCGGCATGGAAGCTGTGGTGTGGCCCATTGAGTCATATAATATACATCTTTACTTGTAAGTGTTCGTTGCAATGAGTCATTGGTCTGGTTCGAGGCCCCTGCTTTCCGCTACACTATCAAATACTGGTCCCTCACTGGGCCTCCTCTGGGATATCCTATTGTTGTCCTGTGTCATGGAGATCTGCAACTTAGAATCTGCAGGTCTGGCCCGTTGACTAGCAAATCATAGATGTTGGGGTGTTGGGGTGGGCCAACCCAGTGCCCTAGCTCTGGGCCTGGGTGGTAGCTGGGATGGTCAGTCTGCCAGCTTTCCCTCACCTTCACTACCAGGACAAGCTCTCCAGCGCTGCCTCAGTTAGCTCGACAAATGAAGCAGGAAGCAAAGAATGGGACCAGTTCTCCCGCTCTCACACCCTCGGGTCCAGCTCACCTACACTCACACCAAGGCCAGTTCTCCTGTGTTGCCTAGGAGAGGTGCAGGGCCCACTCTCCAGGTTGCTGCAGTCATGAGGGGCAGGGCCAGCTTGTCCACTCTCATGTCCCCAGGGCCGGCTCTCTGGCTTGACGCAGGTGTGGGAGTGGGGGTAGAGGGCCACTGCATGGCACATGAGGTAGGGGCGGAGGCCACCCTCCTGCTCTCATGCCCTCATTGTTGGCTCGCCTGCTCCCAGGTGAGGGGCAGGGCCCGTAGGCCTATGTGCTGCAGCAGTGCAGGGCAGGGGCGGCTCTCCCATTGTCATGACCCTAGGGACCAGCTCTCCTGCCCGCTGTAGATGGCAAGGGGCAGAGGGGGGCATCTTTCCATCACTCAGGCCACCGCATGTCAGATGAGGGGGTGCAGGGTCAGCTCTCGTGCTCTCACACCCTCAGGGCTGGCTCATCTGCTCCCTCGCCAACAGGGTAAGCTCTAGTGTGCTCTCCAGGTGAGGTGCAGGGCTGTTCTCCTGAGTGGTGCAGCTAGTGAGAAGCAGGGTCTCCCACTCCCATTTTCCCTCCCGGTGATGAGGTGTGAGGGTCAAGAGGAGCATCTCTCCCTCACCCATGGCACTGCCTGACAGACAGTGGGCTAGCTATCCCACTCACAGGGTCTTCAGGGCGGACTCACCTGCATCCCCCACACCCCTACCCCTACCCAGCCCCCCACCCTCCTCTGTCTAGAGGGACAACTCTACTGCTTTGCCCAGGCGAGGTACGGAGCCTTCTCTTCGAGTGCTGCAGTTAGCGAGGGGCAGGGCGAGTTCTCCCCAGTTCAGCCTCACATTCTTACGCTATTGGTTAACTTAAAGTAGCAGAGTTGATGAGCAGAAAGCAGCTCTGAGCACAAGTGCAACCTTGAGCGCATATTTTGTTGCTGACCCTGGAGGAATTTGAATTTCTGCAATTTTCTTATTTTTATTTATTTTATTTTATGTGCATGAATGCTTTGCTTAACTATTTATATGTTTATCAGGTGTGTGCCTGGTGCCCTCCGAGGTCAGAAGGCAGCACTGGATCCCTAGAACTGCGATTATAGACAGTGACGAGCCATCATGTGGATGCTGGGAACCAAACCCAGATCCTCTTGCAAGAACAACAGAGAGCTCTTAACTCCTGAGACATCTCTCCAGCTCCAAGTTTATTTTTATTATTTTATTGATTTTTATTGTGCTCTACATTTTTCTCTGCTTCTCTTCCCTCCCCTTCAACCCTCTCCCAAGGTCCCCATGCTCCCAATTTACTCGGGAGATCCAAGTTTATTTTTAATCAAAAATTTCTGTTTTATGAAAAACACCTAGAGAAAACTGTTCTATGGCATTCGCCTCTTTCCTCTCCAGATAAACATATACGTAATATTCATCAATATGTAATCATGCTGCCTTACACATCATGTACCGCTCGTGCTCTGCCGGTGAATTGCTTTTGATTGAATTTTGTTAGTTCAGCCAGCTTGACTAGAAAGCTAAGAAATCAATTGACTCCTTCCGAGTAACTTTATTTTGCTGTGCCTCTTTCCATTTGGATTGGAAAACTAACAGACGCTTATAGTGAAAAGGCAAGCATTCCAGCTGTCCTAGGAAGTAACGCCCCGACAGTCCCACCCCCAGGATAGCAGCTATTAATAATACGGTGCACAGTCCTTCACGCTTCCTCTACACTAACGCACAGTGTATGTCCACATATTTTATACAAATGGCATCTGTCATCCATACTATTTGACCATTTTTTGTTTGTTTTTCACTTAACAGCTCAACTCTCTTTGACAGAACCTTTTTAGACTGATCTCAGCTTTTTGACAGAGGAAAACACGCACTTTGCAAAAACAGAATACGTGTCTAATATTTTACCGATGTATCTGTTAATTAAAAAGCAAGGTCCAGGCGAGAAACTGAAGCTACTGGGGGGGGGGGGGTCAAAGAGTTGGCTTAGCGGCTAAGGCGCCTGTCTGCAAGCCTGAGAGCTGAGTTCCATCTCTGGAAACTGCACACACATACACTACAGCGAGTGCAGGCATGTGGGTATACGTGCACGTATACAGAAATGTACACACACGCGCATATGCACGCATGCACATGTGCACGCGCACACACACACACACAGATAGAGGGAGTAAATAGCAATGTAGCGAGAATGAGAAGGTGATGGTATTGCTATCGATTGTACCAGTCAAGATTTCTGGGAGGGAGGGGGCTCAAAGTTGATAGCTGCTCTCTCAAAACAGCAAACCGTAGTAACTAAGTCTTTGAAAACAATTAGGCAATTAAATATGCCTTCTGAATGAACAGCCAACACACAAGGCTGAAATGAAGAATACCTTGGGAAACACCCTCCCGTGGAATTGCCTTTAGGTGATAGGGTGACAGGCCCAGGCATTTTCAACAGCTTGCTATCAGCTAGCAATGCACTTCTCAACACCTCAGCTCAGAGCTGTTAAAGCTTCTCATTTAGTGAGAAACACAAGACAGATGATTCAGTATGCCCAGCAAGGCAATTCATTAACCCATCAAGGGCTTTTCTTCTTGAGCTGGGGATAACCCAGAGAGAAAAGAATGTAATCCTTAACAAGGAATAAAGAGCGCTGCTGGAGGGAACACACACAGGCGAGGCTGGAGATGGGCTTTTCCCTTCCTTCTGGAATGACCAGTTGTCCCTTGAAACCTCACAGATTTCCAACAAGAATTGATCCTGCCTGGCAGCCAAATAAGCCCACCCACCCTCCGCTGTCTTGGAAATGAGAGGCGATCTATTTGCTCGAACACGCTCACAGAAGGCAGTGAGGCATCTAGTATGCTAGGGCTCTGGACTGTTCACAACGAACCAAAGGAAACAAGCCACTGCTTGACAGAACTGATAGCAAACAGAGTGGAAGGTCTCAGCTGAGCCACAAAAGTCAGCATCACCAGTCCAGGGAGCGCCTGAGATCTGGTCTGCTTACACCTCCATAGACCTCCGAAGTGTCTCTCATGGTCTTATCTGCTACCCTGGAATTTCTGGGCTTGTGGGCATGCTGAAGATGACTACAGGAGAAATAAATGTTTTGTGGCACTGTTCTATTTTTATTTTCCAAAACATCTTCCTTTCCCTTATTATGTTTTTGCTCCATGAAAAAGTTTTTATATCCTTCTGTAATCCTTCATTTGAGAATCTCCCTTCTCCAAATGAGAAGTTTAATAGTGCAAAATATTTAGAAGCTAATTATACCCACTCATCACTAAATGTTTTGTTTGCGCCATTAACACAAGTTCCAACAAGCAGATTGCTAGAAGGTTCATATACTCACGCTCTCAGCGCAGTACCGTGGAGCAGTACAGTGGGTTTGGAGGCCAGAAGGGGGTACTGGAAGTCATTTAAGCTGTTTACAGAGCTGTCAGATGTTTTTAAGATACGTTGTTTTCATTAGTGCTTGTATTAGTAATTATTAGCAAAAGCAATTGTTCCGCTCTCCTCTATACTGTCCTGGTTTATGCTTGTGTTTCCAGTGTAACAATCGACGGCACCCACCTTTCCCCTCAAGCATGTTCCGGTGTAGATGCCATGTGGCCATGCTGCAGAAGAGAGCAGGGCACGTCAGTATAAAGCACAGGTGGAGATGAGATTTCTAGCAGATTTAAGCACCATCTTGAGTGGAAAGTGAGCTGCTTAGGTAAAGAAAGTATGTGGGGTGGGTGTGGGTGTGGCTCCTTAAGAGAGCCCTGCATTTAGTGTCTTAACAGCAGTCCAGTATATGATTTTGGTTACATTGGTCACAGGGTTTCTCTCTCGGTCACAGGGTTTCTCACAGGCACCTCTGGAGGGGAACTGAGTAAGATCAGAGGCTGGTAAAGTAAAACCACAGACACTAGGTTCTTATGAGGGAGCTAAGGCATGCTATCATAAATATGAAGTTTATGGTATTGCGAGATTCCCAGAATATTGCAGGTTTACAGTCAAGAGGAATATGGCCTTATCCATTTGGACCTTAAGCATAACTCCCTGCTATTTTAACATTTTAAAAATGTATTTATTTTTGTGCACGTGTGTGTGTGTGTGTGTGTGTGTTGGGCTGTGCCTATTAGCTGTAGAATCATGGCTCTGATATCAAGGTGCAATGGTCCATGTAGAGAGGTCAGCTTTCCAGGAGTTGGGGCTTGCTGTCTCTCCCTGTGGGGACCACCTTCCTTGTTTCTGCTGCTGTGCTGTGTTCTCTCGGATAGCTGGCCTATGAGTTTCTGGGCAATTCTGCTGCCTCTACTGCTCATTTGCCCCCCAGGAACTCTGTGATTACAGTCACATCACCACAGCCGGCTTTTTACAAGGGTTCTGGGGACTGAAATTAGGGTGCCAGGCTTTCGAGACTAGAACATTTACCTGTTGAGCCACATCTCTGTATATCTTTAAACATTCGTGCTTGAAAAATGTAAAAGGAATATTTCTATGAAAGTAACCTTCACAGCAAATGTATTTATGCTGGAATTTTTAAATTAATTTTGTTTAAATGTATGAGTGTTTTGCCTACATGTATGTCTGTGCACCACATGCATACCTGTGCAGCCCTTACATGCCTGGTGCCCACAGAGGTCAGAAGAAGACATTGGATACCCTGAAACTGGATTTACTGGTGATTGTGAGCTGCCATGTGGATATTGGGGACAGGCTGAGATTTTTGCGGGAACAGTTAGTGTTCTTTTTTCTTCTTCTTTTTCTTTCTTTCTTTCTTCCCTTTCTTTTCTTCTTTCTTTCTCTTTCTTTCTGTTTTTTTTTTTTCAAGACAGGGTTTCTCTGTGTAACAGCCTTGGCTGTTCTGGAATTAGCTCTTATAGACCAGGCTGGCCTCAAACTCACAGAGATCCTCTGCCTCCCAAGTGCTGTCTCCCACTGCCTTACGCAATTAGTGTTCTTAACCACTGAGCCATTTTCCTAACCCTGGAGATTTTTTTTTACTTTCAGCAGGTAAGAAGACTCAGACAGGAGAGTCCCTTTCCCTTCCATGTACCCTCTGTCCTGCCTCAGACACTGGGCTCCATAGGTATCCTATTAGTCACCCAAGCCAGCATTCTGCCTTCACAACTGCAGAGCCACGGAACAGCTGTGCATTGAGCTGCACATTAACAGCATATTAAACAATGACAGCTTTCTGTCCAAACTTTAAGAATTCCCATCATTCATCCTGGAGATCCCTCCTATGAGTCTATCTTACAGAAATTCTTTTTTATAATCTGAACGACACACACATACGAATGCTTAGTGGAAATGGGAAAATCTAAATGTTTATCATTATGAGTTAAATATAGTAAAAATTCTATGTAATTATCAAAGAAAGTGACCGATTAGCATGCTGATGATGCCACGAAATGTTCAAGATACTTTTAAATATGTGATGACAAACACCTTTAATCTCAGCGCTCAGGAGACAAAGGCCAGACTGGTCCACAGAGCAAGTTCCAGAACAGGCAGGGCTACACACACACACACACACACACACACACACACACACACACACGTACTTCTAAATTAAAAAGAGGAAGTTGTGAAACTACACATATGCGTGTCTGTGGCTGTGTACCATGGCTAGCTCCAGGAACCATCTCACTTCTCCAGTTTCCTCCGGGTCCCATTCCACAAAATCACGTCAAATAAACACCAACCTAAATACTTAACTGCTTACTAGAGGATACAGTTGCTCCCTTAATCTTCCCATCTTAGCAGATCGCCTCTCCTAAGCCTTGCAGATACATCCCCAAGATGCCACGAAGTACAATTTCTCCTGTTGTGTCGTATCTATATTGGAAGAGGATTCACGGAGCTGTTGGCGGGATTACTTCTGAAGAGCGAGCGTGACTGCCTTCTGTCTTTTAACTCATGAGCATATATCACTTCCCATGTTAAGAATTAGCTCTAAAGGAATATGTGCAATGTTAGTTTGATGTGTGTGGTGTGCGCGTAGGGCCAGCCCTCTGGTGTTTTTCCTGGATGGGTTCTGTGAAGTGGGTGTAGCGTGTTCTTCTTTATCTCCATTATCAGGCTAATTGAAGAGAGAAGCTTAAGGAAATAGTGGAAATGTAGCTTGTTCCTTCCAACCTTTTCATGGCCATTTTAACCCAATCAGTTCAAAAGATACATTAACTGTTTCCTCTAAATGTCTTCGGAAATAGATTATGAAAACATAAACCAACTACTTAAAGGGGTTGACTTTAACTTTTTTTTTCCTTTGCTTTCTCTGATCTAGCTTGTAGGACAAGGACAAATTCAAAAGGCTAAGAGACAAGAAAATTCCAGGAAATAACTGTGTGAAAGTCAGGGGTCAGATTCTTCCATTTCCACTTTCAAGGGCTATAAAATGTGGCTTCCACTTAGTTCTGATTTTAGAGTAGAACGAGAAATGGGGGGAAAGTATATAAAAAGTAGAATTGACTCTTCCTTCAGTGGGAACTCTTGCTGCCTGCTCGTCCTCCCCTCCTCCCTAGCACCTCACTGGCTTTGTCCCTACTTATCCTTGAAGACCTCGCTCCAGGTTCCTGTGTCCTCCCTCTCCATCAGCTTCCCTCCTCTCCATCCCCCTCTGCTTGTCTCCCCTTTGTCCAGGCATGAAGACTGAAGCCCTCTTCCATCTCTGCTCTCTGCCGTCCTGCTACATGACTTCACTGATGATCGTGTTTACCATTTGCACCAATCCCCCTTGCCACCTGCTACCTAGATTGTAACGACCCTTGCAGTAGGGAGAGAGCTTATAGTGGGTCCTAACCAAGGTTTGTTTAATGAACAAAACCTAGAGATGTTTCAGTATGTCTTCATAACCCTGGGTGCTTGTATAAACCTCACATTTACTTTCTGGTGTGAGTCGGTGGGTGGAGGTAGGAGGTAGAGAAGCCTTCAGATTATTGTGTGGATTGCGCAGGGGGGCGAATTCCTTAGGATGGGAGCAGCCTTGCTTTGAATTGACTCAGTGGCCCGAGTTCAGAAGCTGGTCCCTGGTTCTGCCTCTATAGAGTATTGGTTGGTTTGCAGGGCCTCTTGTAATTAGCTCACCTTGCAGCTTCCCTAGCTCCCTAGCCTCTTTCCCCTACCCCTGAAAAACTGGGGTAGATTTTTGGGAACATCACAGAGTCTACATACACCTATTGTTGTGGTTTGTTTATTTTGCTTAGCTGTACACACCATTCTGGATAAGCTGACTTAGGAGACATAGTGACTCATGTCATTTTTCTGTAACAAGGGTGACCTGGAGCACTTTAGGCTGGGAGGAAATTGGTTTCTCTACTGAGTCGCTCCCACTGCAGGAGTCTGGGCACCATCTCAGCATCCATCAACATGACTGAATTAGTTGCCGCTCCATCTGATATTAATAGTGATGGCGCCCGGCTACAGGCAACCTTCCCTGCTTTGCTAAAAGAGGTTGCGACCTATTTGCACACAAATTCAAGCAAGTGAAACTCTGCACTTGACTGTACCTTTAACATCACTAATTAAAGACACAGTCATGCGAACTGGGCAACCTCTTTTAAAAACCCAATGGGTCCGAGACTATTAACTACTCAAATATCGTGAGTTTACTATGTATTGGCTCCAATCAGAACATCAAACTGGTATCTGCCGGGGAAGTCAGTGGAGAGTGGGGAAGTGGAAAAGTACGGGGAGTGCCAGGCAGAAGGTGATGGGAGGCTCAGGAAATTAGTTGCTGAAGACCACACCTCCCCCCAAAAGGAGGACTGGACGAGGATGGGGGCACTGACAGCGCTGGGCACTTGGGGAGTAAGCTGAGAACTGGAGAAATGTTCAGGAAAGAATTCTGAAGGAATCAGAAGGGGCCCAGCTGTGTGGAAAGGGTTCCTTCATTGGGTCTGTGATTGCCTCAGTAAAATAAAGAATCATGAAGCGATCTAAGATGGAAGTTTTAGGCAACACTGTCAAGTATGGCAGGATGGATGAAGTTATGGACACCAAAACCACGGCTGTCATCTTAAAGACATAAGAAAGTTTATTCTAGAGCCATTTTGAGTGATCAGGGTCCAAGAACACAGATTTAGGTTTCCCCAGATTCCATGTTCCAAGTTTCATAAGCAGTTTTGAAAAGTTTTTCTCATTTTACAGACCAAAGATAGTCATAAAAAAGGAAAATTTAAAATACATTGGTAGAGTTCAGCAGGTGGTGGTGGAGGCACACACCTTTAACCTCGGCACTCAGAGGTAGACGCAGGCAGATCTCTAGGAGGCCTGCCTGGTCTACAGAGCCAGGGCTACACAGAGAAACCCTGTCTCAAACAAACTAACCAACTGTTGGTGAGTCCCTCAGAGAGACAAGTATGGAGAGATGAGGGTCCTCTTTTCTCTATGTCTGAAATGCTTTCTGAGCTTTTGGGTTGGTGGGAAGTCAGTGATCTACTAAATTAACACATTTCAAAGGATTTTTATCTCTTAGTCACCAGATGGTAGTTCTTACACTGAGGTGGGCAAGGAAAGGCTGTTCCAGAGGGATGGAACTAGTCCAAGATTAGGTAAGTAGTCTTCGGACCTGCAACATTCTGACCTCACCACGGGACTGCATTTCCAATCAATCGGCCTCTGCAGGGTTTCCTGCAGGGCATATTTTGCTTGTTGGTTTCACTTTCTGATACTGTATATGCAGAAAACTTGGAAGACATAAACAAGCACAAAGGACCCAACAAAGCAGCAAAAACGGAAGGCTGAAATCTTTGCATTGGAGCAGACAAGCCTCTGGTCTTCTGTCTGGCTGTGTTTGCGCGTGTGTAAACCATGCGTCACACACACCGCCTTATAGCCTGGCATGATAGATCTTGACCATGCTAGTAAACTGGCTGGAACAGCTGTTTTTGTCTTTGTGTGGTTTCTGTATCCTCTGTCCTTCCCACCCCACCTGCCTGCTGGGCTGCAGGAAGCCAGTCTCACCAAGGCTGATTGCTTGTTCACTGACAGGGTAAATGGCTCAACTTAAAATAATAACGAGTTCTGCTTTGAATCGCACTTTGCATATATTTTCTTTCTAAGTATAAGAGGCTTTTAAGTACGTATGTAAAATAAAATAAAATTGATTGATTAGCGTAATCTACATCCTAACATTCAGAGCATCCCATTTGTAAAACTAAATCATGAAAACATAGCCTGGGGTAAGAAAGCCGACTCTACACGTGGAGAGAGGAAGCTGAGACACGTGTGTGGAGGGAGTGATGTATGCACAGACCAAACAATCTTTTATGTTTCACACCTTGTCCTGTTTTTGAGATGGGAATCTATGTGCACAGCCCAGACTAGCCTTGAACTCATGATTCTCCTGTTGAGCTGTGAGATGATGAGAATGTGCCGCCGTGGCCCGCAGGCTGTGTTGTGTTGTGTTGTGTTGTGGAGTCAGGCTCTCACGCAGTTCAGTTTAGTTTTGAACCTGGTCCTCCTACCTCCACCTCCCACGTGTTAGAATTACAGGCATGTGCTGCCACACCTCACACGTTTCATACCTGGGATGTGGGTCAGAAGTGTTGGCCTAAATACTCCTCAGTAGGTCCCTCGTTTCACATGTGAACCTCTGCAAAATCCAGACACCTTGTTTTCCTGCCCCTAGGGTTGCTCTCCTCTGCTCCTTCCCAGTTGCAGTTACGGGAATTCCCAAGTATGAATGGCTATGCCTGTTCCCTTTTACTGTCTGTGTAGCAATCCACCCTAAAACACATTGGCTCAAAACATCCGTCGGTTTACTATACTTGGAGAGGCCACGGGCAGGAGTTCTGAGCAGGCACACCACAGGTGGCTTTTCTCTGCCCTTGATAACTGGGCTTTGTGTGACCTGAGCTCTGGGGGAAGCACTGGGGCTGGGGGATGCCTCTCCATTTGCTTATACTGCATCCCATCCCGATCAGCAATGCCGAAGTGGATCTTCTGGGCCACCCCCAATGTCATGGCTTAAGAGTTGTCACATTTGTTCTGTGGTAGCCTCCATGTCTCAGGTGTCCCCCAGAGGTCAAGTTGAAAGCCTCACAGCCTCTCATGACCCTGCCCCAGAAGTCACAAGCCATATTCCATCGGTCAAAGCAGTCATGCTTTGCCCCAGTTCCAGGAGAGGGAGTATAAGCTCCACCCTTGGAGGAAAAAAAAATGTCAAAAATGTGTTCTGTGACTGAGCACGGCCTATTAGCCTCTGCTCTTCGACCTGTTTGTGCAAGCATGAAAGACGGATTAAAGATGGACACCAAACTGCTCATGTTAAGACTAAATGTTCCTTCTTTGTTCTCCATGCTTCCGGAGTCAGAAAGGAAACACAAAACAAAACAAACGAAAATGCTGGGATTTGGGGTGACTTTCATTTTCTAAAGAAAAGTCCATCTTCTGTTTTCTAAACTTGGCAACTTGCAGGTTGGCAGCACTGAGAAGAACCAGCTGGATGCAGAGTGAGCAGAGAGGGCTCAGCGGTGCAAGCCCACCACCCACCTTCAGTGCACAGAAGAGAAATTAGAAAAATCCATTGGAAGGTTTAAGTGGTCAGTGCAGAGGCTGGAGAGATGGCACAGACGTTGAAAGTGCGGGTTACTCTTCCAGAACGTCGTTACTAATACCCATGGCTGGTGGCGCACAAACACCTATAGCTCCAGCTCAAAGGGATCCAAAGGCTCTGCTTTCTATGGGTGTATACACACACGCATACATATTCATAATTTAAAACAAAAATTCATAAAAATATCAGGAAAAGTCAAGCTTTGGTCCTTACAGGGAGTGGCCTGGGTTCTACTATAACCTATCCACCACACCACTACCTTGTCCTGGGAACTACTTCCATGTTACACCATGGGATCACTTGGAGACTTTGACCTGTGTCTCCTGGCATTTGAGGGACACAGAGCTAATAACTGTCATTAGAGAAGCTTAAAGGTTCCAGGATGGTATAGAATGGGCAAGCCTTCATGTTCATGAAGGAGCCCACTCACAGACCATGTTAAAAGGGACATGATCAAAGAGAACAACCTTCACTGGAAGCAGCCTGGCAGACGGCTCTGTGTGGTTCGGTGCCACACCATACAGCCGCATCAGCCACATGGCCCCACCATTCACCCGAATCCTTCCTCTTGAACAAGGGACCTGACCGGGCAGCTGGTGGTTGGAGGAGAAAGAGGAAAAGAGCCATCAATAACTGACGTCATAGATGCTGGTGGTTAAGAATTCAGAACAAACTCAACCATCACCACATCTCTAAATGGCAGCTTCAAAGTCCTTCCAGGAGGCAGGTGAGTTCATATGAAGTGTCTGTTTTGTTTTTAGGATTGTCATGACAGGGTTTCTCTGTAGCTTTGGAGCCTATCCTGGAACTACCTCTTGTAGACCAGGCTGGTCTCGAACTCACACAGATCTGCCTGCCTCTGCCTCCCAAGTGCTGGGATTAAAGGCCTGTGCCACCACCGCCCGGCTTGTGTCTGAGAAAATTAGGCATTGCGTCAAGAGTTCAGCTAATGTATTGCTTTTTATTGAAGCCTGGACAGTGTTTGGTTCAAACTGTCACAGGTATGAATTTAAAAGCACTCCCTGTATCTTTAGGAACATCTACTTGCTCTCTCCCTTGGCAGTATAACTTGGCCGTGACTATTGGAAAGACAGTTGTGTCTCCTTAGAGGGTTTCTTCTAGCACGCCTCCTGGGACAAACTCACAGGACAAGTTAGGGAAGATTTTCATTATGGAAAATTTGATTCATTTACTCTAATTATGTATTTTTGTTTTTATTTAAAGATGAAACAGGTCTCCTCTGAATAAATGGAGCAACAGGTGTAGATATTAAATATAACAAATAGGATTCATGTGCCTGCCCTGACAATTCCTAGTATTAACCTTTAGTGAGTCACGCAAAACCCCTGAGCCAGTATTTTTCCCTCTGTCAAACTCAGCCTAACATGTAGAGGGCCAGGGACATTTCTTATTGCCTATGTCCATCATTTCCATTTGAGGATCCTCCTCCCTTTGTCTCTATCCCCTGGTCCAGTTGTGACTCAGTCACCTTATTCTGTGGTTGTGAACCATGACAGGACAAATCCTGAAAGTCCCTGGTCACAGGGCAGTTCAGAGCTGGGCAGGACAGTTTTTAATTAGAGGTCTTCTGAGCGCTCAAGAGGAAGCTGAGGTCTTGAATGCTGTTCCGTTTTCTACTGAAATGCAGACTCTTGGGAACAAGTTGGCTAGCCGGCCACATGTTCCTACAGGGAACCTGAGGACAAAGCCAACAGAGGAAGAAAGATAGAGATGGGGATACAAGGTTCTGGGGGTGTTGTTTAAGTCCCACCATCAGGAGCCATCCCTATGCCTGGACCTCCCAGTTTGTTATTAGCCAATAAGTACTCTTTTCTGTTCAGACCAGTAGAGAGAATCCTGAATGGTGTTCTACACCGTGTGAGGATAAAAGGAAATGATGGCTTATATAGTGCTTGGCACACAGTCAGCGCTCCACAAAGGAAGATTTGATTGTGCTGCTAATAGCCCGGTTCAGAAAACAGAAGATTCGCTTCATTTTGAAGACCAACAAACCTTTTCCAAGCCTGGTAAAGAAGCACTCTTTGCAGTAAATTGAATTCTGTGAGGTACAAAAGTCTTAGATTCTAAGAAGTCTTTTCCTGTCCCCCCAAACCTTCCTGTCCTCCCCTCCCCTCCCCTCCCCTCTTCTCTCCTCCTCTCCTCTTCCCTTCTTCTCTTCCTACCCCACCTCCTGCCAGTTTCATTGTCCTAGATGGGCAAAATAACCACGACTACTTTAAAAAGGCAAATTTCTTCCTTTGCCACAGCACCATGTGAATGAGTTCATTATTAACTCCATTTCCGAAGGCAGGTTTTACTGGTGGCCTATGTTGAAAACAGAGTCCACTGAGAATTAAAGAGGGACACAGTCGCACCCAGAAACCCCGAGGCTAAAATCCCAGCAACTTCCGTGCAGGTTTGCTTTGACTGTATTAAGCATCCTCAGAAAGCCCTGGTATGATGTTATAAAAGGGCTGCAATATTTTTGAACATAGGGAAGGATCCTTGGCTAAAACAGCCCTGCAAACCTTTGTTGAACAAATACATCCCGTTCCTTCATCCTTTGCCCGGGCAGCCCCAGGTCTTGCTTTTAGCAGCAATTCTAAGGGAATCAAGGACCACAAGGAAGTGGTCACCCTAGGGAGCACAAGCAGCCCATGGATGGAGTGGAGAAAACACTACCTGCACCAGAGGGTGAAATGTGTGTGTGTGTGTGTGTGTGTGTGTGTGTGTGTGTGTGTGTGTGTGACTTCTATAAAACAGATGGCCCAAGACAAAGAATGGAGAATTTGTCTGAACCAAGTACAGAGTAAATATTTTAAAGTTCTGTCAGAATAAGGACATATTGCTCCTGGGTAGGGGCCTGAGTCATCTTTCAAAGAAATGAGGCTGGGCTGGCTTCCTGGAAGCCACAGCATACGCAACTTCAGACTCCATTTGCTCCACAGTTTCTTCCTTCTCTCCCTCTTCCTTCCTTGCATCGTCTCCCCCCCCCCCCCATAGCCTTCATTATTTTGTTTTGCTGTGTTTACAATACATGCCACACTCTGCCATCCACGAAAGCCTCGTTCTGGGGATATGAGCAGTTTTCACCCTTGAGTCACGTTCCCCAAACACATAGATGTTTTCTGTCTTTTGGGGGGGGGGGTGCTAGCTGACACCTGTCAGACAGCAGAGGGCTGTGAGTCACTGTCCGTCAGACCAGGGCATGTCGCTCCAAGGTGGGATGCCACTTGCTAAGCCTGGTAACTTGGCAAAATGGATTTTTTTTTAAAATCAGAGTTTAGAATGAATCAGAGAGGGTATAAGATTTTTGCAAATTAACATTATTTAAGTTTAAGTACCCGCCCTACCTGAGATTATTCTATATTTGCTCCCCATGCTCTGGGGTAAATTTCTTCATATTTTATCTTCTCCTTAATATTCTTTTATTCCTTTCCTCTATCCCACTGCTTGTATTTGAATAATTTTCTGTACACATACCCCAACCAGTATTAGCCTAACACAAATTAGCATTTCTAAGTGTCCCTATTACTACACTGCACACATGATCACTTGACAGCAAGAAAATGTATGCAAAATGCCCAGAAGCAAAAGAGAATTATTTATCATAGATACCATGGGACAGGATATTATGAGATTAAATATCAAATTAGGGTTTTTGAGCTTGCACAAAATTACATTCCATATAAGACAGTTTCTGGCTCAAATTCATTAGCAACCCAACCCCACTATCTAGATGTATTTTATGGACTAAGGGCTCCTTTAAATGGTTCTATGAGGAGAGAGATGGTTTTAAGGCGTGAGTAGTGACAAAGATCGGGGGCTCAAAGAAGCAGCGTGTAGGAATGAAGAGAAGATTCACTCAATCAGTGTTCTCCATTCAGTCGGTGTTTATTGAACAACTAACTAAGGGTGCTACTAGGTCCAGGACAGGCCAAAGGTGGCCCACCCAGATGGCGCTGAGGAACTAGGTTCACAAAGCCAGAAGTCCAAGAAGGATGGGAGCTATGGGGTTAGCAAGGGGAGGGGGATGTTCCGGCTGATAGGCATGGCAGCTGCAAAGCCTTGGAGGAAACTCAGTTGCTTCTGTCTGATTGTAATAAGAGGCTAGCATAAAGTGGCTGGCACTAAGCTAACATTAAGCTGTAAGACCCACTTACAGAGCCGTTATAGGTTGAAGAACACACTATAGACAGGCATCCCTTAGCCTTTCTTTCCAACAAGACTTTGGGTTTTGTTCAGATGTTAGAGTTATTCCAGGCCAAGAGCACAAGTCATAATCCTCCTAAGTCTACGGTCATCACATATTTTGTGATAACAAAACACCAGACTAGGTAGTGCCTATTTTCAAAGAGAAATATACCTGGGCATGGTGGCACAGGTCTTTAATCCCAGCACTTGGAGGACAGAGGCAGGAAGATCTGTATGAGTTTGAGGCCAGCCCTGTTTACCTGGTAAGTTCTAGGCCAATCAAGACAAACTACATAGTGAGCCTGTCTCAAAAAACAAACCCCCAGCTTGGCAGTGGTGGCACATGCCTTTAATCTCAACACTTGGGAGACAGAGGCAGGTGGATCTCTGTGAATTCAAAGCCAGCCTGGGCTACAAGTTCCAGGACAGCCAGAGCTGTTACACAAACAAATTCTGTCTCAAAAACAAACAAAGAAACAACAGAAAGTAAATGTATTCACATTTCTAGAGGCTGGGAAAGTTTGAGGAAGCAGTATTTGCTTAGGGTTTGCTTTTTCTTTTCTTGGTCTGCCTTTCAGAATCAGTTGACATGATCCCCAAGTATGTGGACCGGGGCCACCGAAACATCATGTTTTTGTACACTGTCAAGAGTTTTTGGAGGGCTGACAAGATGGCTTACTGGATAAAAGTTCTTTGCCAAGCAAACTTGATGACCTGACTTAGACCCCTGGAATAAAGGCGGAAGCAGAGGAGCAACTCCAAACACTGTCTTCTGGTTTTCATACATTTGCTATGGTATGTGTGCATACAAACACATCCAAATAATAAGTGTAACAAAAACATTTTTAATTGTAAAAGTTGTTTGTTTAAATTAAAGCTCTCAGAATCTAAATGTGGTGCATAGCTGTAATCTCAGTCCTTGGGGGTAGAGGCAGGAGGACCAGTGCAAGGTCAGCTTGAGTAACAGGAATCTCTGGCTCAAACATACACACACACACACACACACACACACACACACACACACACACACACACACACGTGCAGAGAGAGAGAGTTCCCATACCCATCTTCTCCGCATCCCCTTGAGTTTTCTAATGGGCATGAAGGTCCTTGTCCCTAGGAACTGCTACCTGGGAAGAGGGTCCATTTGCAAACAAACAAACCTGTTCTTTTTTTCATGAGGGTAAGAAACAGTGGAGCCCATTAAAAGTGATGCTCTTACCCTGGGGGGGGAATGATGCAAACTAGGCAGGAAGCCCAGAAACTGTTGCCAGGATACATGGCTGTCAGGTAACAGAGGTCACAGAACCACAGAAAGGGTTTCATAAGCAACTAGTTCGGTTTGTTTTGTTTTGTCCTTATAGAAGGATTGCCTCAGGTTCTCTGAGAATTACTACACTTCAAATATTCCTCCAGCACGTTTGATATAAGCTCCCCACATGATCTCACCTAATGAGGGAGAGGTTCAGGGAGCAGAGGTCCCGACCCTGGCTGTATCCAGGGCAACTCTGAAGGATCGCTCCAGCCCTAGAATTCCCCACAGATCAGCTGAGAGCCCGGCTGCATTTACACCATAATTCAGCATCTTTCTCCGTCAGCCGAGTCACTGTGCTCATGGAGGTGCCTTTTGTTCCCCTGGTGATTCCAATAACCTTTCTACGTGTATCAGAGAAAGATCAGGGCTGGGCAGCTATGTGGTAAAAACGGGTTTCATTCCAGGGTTGTTTTGATGAGTAGAAGTGGTCTCAGTTAAGAACTGGGCTTAATCTTCAATTCAAAAAAGGACAAATGGGGAGCTAGTGACAAGGAAGAAGGGATGTTATTAAGATGAAAACGGGCTGGGCTCGGGACACTCTGGTCACATCGACTTGACAGGATTCTTTTTGCAAAAAAATTTGTATGGGGCCATTGCATATATGAGCTCAGAGCCATGCGACAGAGGGCACAAGACCTGGGGAAAGCTCAAGCTGGATGAAACCTCAGCATGGAAGGGGAAGGGAACACAAAGTCTCACCCCGTGCTCATCACAACTGTTAATAACAGCTGCTAATAGAGGGAGAGCTACTTTTCTTTAAGGGTGCGGCCCCTGGTAGGTCAACCACGCTCCAGTGTGTAGCCACACACCCAAGAGTATGCAGGCAACACATATTGGACTTAATAGTTAAAAAGAACAAAGAAGACAGAAAGTTGGATAGGTAGGAGATGTAGGGTGAATCTGGGAGGAGCTGGGGAAGGGATGAATACGATTAAAATATAATTTCTGAAATTCTCAAAAAACAAAAAGAAAATTGCTATTTTGTGTGTGTGCGCTATATACATGTGGAGGCCAGAACACTAGTAAGTTTTCTCCTTTCACCATGGTGGAACCTAGGAATTGTACAGCAGGCTTGGTGGTGAGTGCCTTTATCTGCTGAGCCTTCTTGATGGCCTTAATTTTTAAAAAATGTATTATTAGAGCGTGTGTTTTCTTCAGATATGTGACAGGATTCTTGTTATTGCTACAACCGGGTGATACAAGCTCCCCGGGTAAGAACACCAAAATCCACAGCCCAAGCTGAGTGAGAAGAGTGCTTAGAATGAGAACGGATAGGCAAGGAGTTAGGAGCAGGCTAACCAAGGAAACCGCCACTGCAGCTCTGTAGCTGTGTCATCTGGTGGTGAGAAGACCTCTTTGTGGTTAAGCTTCCCTGAAGCTGTTCTTAGGTTCTTCCCATTATATCAGAAGCTAAGGCGCCATGAAGCTTTCTCAGTTGCCACATATACACACTTGCAAAGGGTCCATATTCTCAAAAAGCCCTGACGTCATTACAATATCACCGTCACTGTGTTTTTATGTACCCCACCATCTACCCATTGTGGGTATTTCTTTTTCTGCCTTCTCCTTTTTCCTTCCTTCCTTCCTTCCTTCCTTCCTTCCTTCCTTCCTTCCTTCCTTCCTTCCTGTTGGGGAATATTATTTTCAGTCGTGTGACTTTTGTTTACGCTGCATTTGTTTAAC
This sequence comes from Alexandromys fortis, assembly GCF_014885135.2. NCBI lineage: Eukaryota > Metazoa > Chordata > Mammalia > Rodentia > Cricetidae > Alexandromys > Alexandromys fortis. The sequence continues at coordinate 13,567,329 of NW_026067905.1, read as the reverse complement.
TCTGTGAAGCTGTGTTACTGTGCCATCTAAAATGCCTGATGGTCCTAATAAAGAGATAAACAGCCAATAGCGAGGCAGGAGCAAGGATAGGTGGGGCTAGCAGGCAGAGAGTATAAATACAAGGAGGCATTTAGGAGGAGATGAGAGAGAGAGGGGGAGGGGGAGAGAGAGAGAAGGAGAGAGAGAGAGAGAGACATCAGGGACCAACTACATATACAGATATACAGAATCAAGAAAGATTAAAAACCCAGAGGCAAAAGGTAGTGGGGATAATTTAAGATAAGAAAATCTGGCTAGAAACAAGCCCAACCAAGACCAGTCATTCATAAATAATAATAAACCTCCGTGTGTGTGATTTATTTGGGAACTAGATGGTGGGCCCCCAAAAGAGCCTTAAGAAACCCAAAGAGTAAAAGATCATATAGCACCTTCCTTCCTTTATTTCTCCTTCCTCCCGTCCCTCTATCCCCTGTCCTTGCCTTCCTTCCTTCCTTTTTTTTTCTTTCATTCTTTTGTAGCTCTTCCTTTCCTGGAACTCACTATGTAGACCAGGCTAGCCTCAAACTCCTGTTTCTGCCTCCCATGTGCTGAGATTAAAGGCATTTGCCACTTGGTTCTGCCCCGGTTGTGGGTTTTTCAGGAGGATCATGGAAAGAATTACTCTAACTAGGAAATCTGGTCCAACATGATTTGGGAAGGGGAATGGGTCAACTTAGCCCTATGAAAATGCTACCCATCTCATAAATATTCATAAAAGGTTCTTTAACCCATAAGACAAAACTCAGAGTGTTGCTCCACACGTCCTCCCGCCAGCCCACTCTGATTTCTTTCTGGAGTGTGTGTACTACCTGGCTTTCCTTTCCTACATCCAGTTCTGCTGTAGCTGTTGGTCTTTGGCTGAACATTTTCCTTGAAGAAGACAAGGAACAAAGAGAAGCTTTCTTCACCCAATAAGAGAAGAACCTGCCAGAGTGTTTAGGAGAGTCTGTCATATGCAAATTTCTGCCTGTCTCCTAAAGAGAAAACACACACACACACACACACACACACACACACACACACACACTTCTAATGTCATCATCTGATTATGCTTTAAAATTATATTAATTCTAACAGAAGGAATTTAAATCTTGGAATTAGTTTTAAATGCTTTGAATTAAATATATTTAATTTTCAAAAAAGCAGGATCATTAGTCAAATGAAGATTAATTGATACAAGCTGGAGAGATGGCTCAGTACATAAAATCCTTTCCACAAAAGTATAAGGATCTGTCTTCAGATTTTCAGACCGTATGTAAATTCAGGTACGGCAGCCCACCTGATCCTTGTGAAAGACGAGTGATGAGAGATTTACATCCAGATATAGTTTGTGGGTTCCAGGCCAGCTAGGGCTACATAGTGAGACTCTGTCTCAGCAAAAAGAACAACAACAACAACAAAAAAATCTTAAAAAAAAAAGTAGGAACTGATAGATGGCTCAGCTGGTATAGGCATTTGCCACCATGCCAGATAACCTGAATTCCATCCCAGAACCCACACAGTGGAAGGAGAGAGCCAAATTCCTGACAGTTATCATCTGACCTCCACGCATGAACCACAGATTGTATGTGTGCACACACATGCACACACACACATGCACACACATACACACATCAAACAAGTAATATAGTTTGATTTTGTTTGTTTGTTTAAGGCAAGATCTCTCTGTATAGACCAAGCTGGCCTCAAACTCACAGAGATTCTCCTGCCTCTGTCTCCCAAACCCTGAGATTAATGACATGTACCATTAAGCCCAGCATAGTAAATGTAATTTAAATTTTGTTTCAATCTAAACAGGGCAGGGGAGATGGCTAGCAAGAAAAGCATTTACTACACGAACATGAGGTTTAGAGTTCAGATCTCAGCACTCATAAGTGCCTCGTGGGCATGACTGTGGCAACGTGTGGGAGACAGGGAAACACGGGAACGAACTGGGTAGCAAGACTAGCCATACTGGCAAATTCTAGGTTTGACTGAGAGGTCCTGCTTCAAAGAATCAGGTCGATAGCAATTGAGGAATCCTCTTCATGTTGGCTTTGGGTCTTCACATGTAAGCAAGTGCACACATTTGCTGTCATACCTATGCACATACATGTGTAAACACACACAGAAACATATAAACACCACACAGAGACATGCAGAAATGCATTTTATTGCTTGTTCGTTTATTATAGTTTTGCTATAGACAATTGAACACTTCATCACCGGCAACCTCGGCCTGTGGATATGAAGAGGTTGGGGAAGAGCAGGCGACCACCACAATGGGGTCCAAGTTGGGGATTCTTTGTTTTGTTTTCTTAAGATTAAAAATCCTATGTAGGGGCTGGAGAGAGATAGTTTTATGAGGGAAGGACAAAGTTACTGGAGAAAGGAGTTTATTAATAGAATAAGGGCCTTACTTTAATCAGAATTAGGGAAGTTTGGGGCTCATAGAATTGAAAGTCGTGTTGTGTGTGTGTGTGTGTGTATGCCATGAAACATATATAGAGGTCAGAGAACAGTCTTGAGTGTTTCACATACAGAGGACAGAGGAGAGTCCTGAGTGTTGGTCCTTGACTTCCATCTTGTTTGGGGTAGGGTCTCTTGCTAACCAGGATAGCTCAGGAGCACGAAGGGATTCTCTGGTCTAGGCCTCCCATCTCTCTGTAACTGCACTGAGATTACAAACCCTGCTACTGGCTTTATGTGGGTTCGGGGTTCTGAACTTAGGTCCTAGCATCTGTACAGCAAGTTTTTACCCACTGAGCCATGTCCTCAGTCTGATGTTTCAAAACTCATCTTGCCAGTCTCTCTCTGTGTATTTCCTGAAATCGTTTGGCTCTCCTTAGACTGGCATTTGACACTGCTTGGTAGACAATGATGAAATTTACACTGAACAAATAGCAAGGATCCCAAATAAAACAAGGCAAAGAATTCTGTTCTCTGGGGCCCATGTCCACCTTTGACACACACTTTGGATTTCTTTGAGACATGGCCCGACTTGTACTAGAAGAAGCAAAGGCACATTATTGGTAAACCGAGGCAGGAGAGGGACCTAGGAAAGGGGACTGGAGAAAAACGATGCCGGACATGGTGGCTTACACTGTGGTCTGAGCATTCAGGCTCAGGAAGGGGATTCATGGGGATCCCAGGAGTGGGGCCAGTCTGGAGTACATAACGAAATACTACCTCAAAAGTCAAAAACAGAATGGGTCTGGAGAGATGTCTCCGTGGTTGAGAGCATTGGCTGCTCTTTCAAAGGACCAGGGTTTGATTCCCAGGACCTACATGGCAGTTTACCATCACCTGTTACTCCAGCTCTAGGGGATCAATTGCCTCCTACTGACCTCCACGGGTACCAGGAATATACATGGTACACAGAAATACATGCGTCCATGGCACCTAGACACGTAAAGTATTTTTTAAGAATTTAGTCAAAAAAAAAAGAAAAAAGAAAAAGACAGGAAGAGCAGGGGAAAAAGAAGCAAAGAAGGAATGGGAAGGGAGGGGTTCCTTCTTCACCGCTGTGGTTGGTAGGAGCATCATCCAATCCATCAGTGTCCAAACAGAGCAAAGAGGCAGAAGGGTGATTGCTTTCTCTGGGAACTGGGGTTCCCTTCTGCTGCAGTAATCCCCCTAGCCTTTAGGTCTTCATATCTTTGGATTACAGCTGTTTCTCTGGTTTGCAAGAAGCTGGTCATGGGGTTTCTTGGTCTCCATAATCACATGGGCCAACTCACATGATAAATATATTTATTTTTGTATTTTCCTTTTGGATACATTTTTCTGGAGGGCACTAATTCAACTTATCTTGAAAGAGATATAAATGAGTTAAAGATAGATGAAATCTAGAAAGATTTGTGTTTGTTCTAGAGAGGACTCAGTGTCAAGTCCAGGAACTGATTATCTGAGGCTCCTGAGTTTGGGAAAGCAAGCTGCAGAACTTGGGGTAGAGACTTATTCTAAATGCACCAGAATACATTTGGCTTCTGAGGTTAAGTAGCAAAAGTTCTGATAGTGGGGGGGAGGGGGAGCCGAGCGCTGAGACCAAGGGCTAAAGCTGGGAGATTGAAAAATGCAGACCACTAAGGCACTGCTCGTTACTCCAGTTCTGACCCGCTCCTGTACCAGGGTTCTAATCAGGCCTGTGTCTGCCTCCCTCTTGAGTAGACCAGAGGCCCCATCTAAACAGGTTAAACAGCCTTCCTGCAGTAGCTCCCCTCTCCAGGTGGCCAGACGGGAATTCCAGACCAGTGTTGTTTCCCGGGACATTGACACAGCTGCCAAGTTTATTGGTGCTGAGGCTGCCACAGTTGGTGTGGCCGGATCCGGGGCTGGCATCGGAACAGTGTTTGGTAGCTTGATTATTGGCTATGCCAGGAACCCGTCTCTCAAACAACAGCTCTTCTCCTATGCCATTCTGGGCTTTGCCCTGTCTGAGGCCATGGGGCTCTTCTGTTTGATGGTCGCCTTCCTCATCCTCTTCGCCATGTGAGGCTCCAAGGGGTCACCCAGCCGTCCCTGCTGCTTCGACTCCATGCCGGTCCTGGTGCTGGAGTGTGCTGAGCTTTACCATTAAACAACAACGTTTCTCTAAAAAAAAAAAAAAAAAGTTCTGATAGTGAATTTGTTAGTAATACAGTTGTGTGTGTGTGTACACATGCACAGGTGTGCGTGCATACCTGTGCCCCTGGGTACACATATGCCTGTTAAACTGAGGGCAGATCTCTTGTCTGAGTAAGCTTCACATCTCCACAGGCCCTAAAGGTGCCTTTTCATGGGTTGTGTGCCCAGTGTTTAATGAATGAATACGTAATCCCAGCTTGAGACAGAAAGGCAAGGCCAGTCTGGGCTACAAAATGAGTACCAGACTAGCCAGGACAATATAGTAAGGCCCTCTCTCAAAACAAAGCACCCCCAAAACAACAGAAATATTTCAATCCTTCCTTTCCCCATTTTCCTTGGTTTCAACTAACCTTTTTGGTTATTCAGGAAATTAATTCAGGAACTCAAAGGAGAAGCTAAAAGAATAATTGGGACCACTTTTAACCATAATAGTAATCACCTACCCTTTCTTTCTCCTTTTCTACCCTTTGTTTTGGAGAAAACCTGACTCCATCTCAGGAAATGGGTGCTGTGGCGTGTATAACACGTTCTGGCTCTGAGTCAAATGGGCATTGCAAGAGCATGTAAAAGTGGCTTTGCTCGCCACACGAAAGCGTTCATTTAAGCAGCACACTGTTTCGATCTCTTATTACCTTTTGGGAGGGTAAAGCATTAGGGGACGTAAAGATATCATTACTGCAGGAAAACTGCTGACTAAGGAATGCCTGAGTGGTAAACAGCTTCTCAAAACTGCCTTGGTGAGCGGGAGATAAGGCTCGTTGTTCATTGAACCTGCACCCGATCGTACACGCCTTGATTAAGAGGGAACAGTAATGACATGTAACCTTGAACAAACACTTACAGCTCTGCCGCTTGTTCTTCATTTGTAACTGTATCTTTAGACAAGGCTGCAGCACCTCCGTTCCAACAGAAAGATTAAGAGATTTCTGGAGACGTTTGCAAAGCCTTTGTTTCTGCATGTTTGTGTTTAATTCGGCTGACATTAACACAGAGTCGGTGTCTAATAAATATTCATCGAAGGAGTGGGTGAGTGGAGACAGACTCCACTGGTAAGGATTAATAAAAACATTTTCCCAGGAAGAGGCAGAGAAATAACGTCTCTAGACTGTCTTTTTCAAGCACCCAAGCATTGTGTTAATCAGTTGGGGGTTTGGAGAAAAAGAAAAAAACCACACACCTCCTAAGATGGACTCAGGATGGAGGTTAGCAAGACAAAAGAAGGCGCAGCTGTATTCAAAGCACCTGTGAATTCTACTTCTGTGACGAACAACACACCAGCAGACAAGAACACTGGATTTAATTTTCTGTGGGCTACTCATTAACTGTGGGTGTTGATGTGACATATTGTTCCGGGTCTATTTTCCCATTTGGAAAGTGCATGCATCTCACAGGGGCTTTCTGGCAATTACATACGTGGCATAGTTTGGACCTTAAGTGCCTCCAAAAGGCCTGTGGACACTTTTAACAAGTGGTACCCACTGAGAGGTCTTCTACTAATTGGGACTATGCCCTCAAGAGGATAATGGGAATCCTGCCCACTGCCCTCTCTCTTTCCTACCCATGGAGTCAATATTATACCACAGGCTTATACTGCAATGCACCACTACAGGCCCAAAGATAGAAACTTCAAAAAGTAAGCCAAATAAAGCTTTGGGCTTTTGAAACTTTTCTTACACGGATGGATGGATGGATGGATGGATGGATGGATGGATGGATGGATGGATGGATTGTAAGTGTGTGAATACCAAATGCGTAGTGCATGTGTGAAGGTCAGTGGACAATTTCCAGAAATCAGTTCTCTCTTTCCATCATGCAGGTCCTGGGGATCAAACTTCGGTCATCAGGCTTGGCAGCAAGCACCTTTACCCCTTGAGATATTTTGTCATCCCCCATAAACTTTTGCTATTTATAAGCTAATTATCTCTGATAGTCTGTTACTGTAATGGAAAACTAACATGATGCCAATACATATAGGGTAGAGCCCAGCACATTCATCTCCTCAATGAATATGTATCAGTCAGGTACTAGGAACACAAGAACAGAAAAGACCCCAGGTCTTGGAGAACTTAAGAGTTACATGGGAAATAAATACAAATAAACGAACACTGAGGCTATTATGGATGGCATTTTAGAGATGAGGAAGAAGGTCCAATTGGACTGGTTAACTCAAGGAGACTATTTTATTTCGAGAAGCAGCGATAGAGCTGAGATTTGGAAAGGAAAGAAACGGGAAGTTCATTGCAGAGCACACAGCAACATGCGCAAAGGTAGACCAGCATGAAGCGGCTGACTATTTAGGGAACTACAGTTGGCTGGAGCAAAGGTCGAGTGTGGGAGGGAAGCAGGAGATGGCAGGGAGGCGGGCGGAGGCCAGATCTTGAAGGGTGTTGGGTGCTAGAAAGTAAACGTCACCATGAAAGGCGTGGGGGAGCCCTGCAGAGTTTTACGGACGGGCAGTCAAAGATAGATTCACATTTATGGACAGCACTAGGACTGCAAGGCGGCTGAAGAACTTAGGGGGTGTGGCCTGGATGTAGGAGGCCCAGTGTGAGGCCGCTAGAGCAATCTAGGTTTGTTGTTGTTGTTTTAAAGACAGAAACTGGGCTAAAGTAACAGGATGGGAAGAAAGACTCAAAGCAGGTCTAGCAGAGTGCAGCGCAGACAGTGAAGAAACAGGAAGTGTCCAGAAAGGTCTCAAGCCAGCTAGGTGGGTAGCTAGCATTCATCAGGACTGAGAAGTCACAGGCAGAGCAGAGCTGGGGTGGGGATGGGCATATGAACAAGGTGCTTCTGGGTAGTGGGGTTTATTTTTACCGTCAGTGAGTTGTCTGTGTAGGCTTCCAGGATACCCTTAGCTATGTGACTCTTAACATGAAGTATGGACAAGACTTACTGTCTTCTAATACATATTGTCTTTGATTCAATGGATTCAATCCCCTTCCCTCTTCTATTAGTTTTTCTTGCTCACTTGCTTCTCCTCCCTATCCCCCCCACTCCATCTTTGGTTTGTTTTTCTTGCTTGTTGAGTACATGGACATAAAAAACTACATGTCCCAACTTCACTTGCAACCGGGCATGGTCATATGACTAAGATGTGTTCTAGACAATGAAAGCAAATGGACATTCTACAACCTCATTTAAGGTCTGGTCCTCGTGAACCCTGCACCCTTTTCTTTGATTCTTTCTCGCCATCATTTTCTTGCCTGGAAGACAGTTGCTGCTATCTCAAACAATAAGGCTGAGATAACTTAAAGAGGATGGGGTTGTCTCTTGGCTCTGCTCCGGAAGGAACCAGCCGTATGGAAGAGTCAACAGCACCTGTGCGAACTGTGGGCACATAATGTCTAAGGCTATTATACAGATGCCCAGGGACTTGTCTCTGACCCAGTGGAGTTTCTGAACTATTTATTTATAATCCGTTTTTTTTTTTTAATTTACAAAGTTACACTTATTTCTATCGCACTGTATGCATGCAGGTCATGAGCTTCCAAGACTTGGTGCTTTACCAGTGAGCTATCTCTCTGGCCCTGCTGTGAATCCTTTTGTGAGAAAGAAAAGAATTCAAATCTAACCTTTTGTTTAAATTTTTTTTTCATTTTTGATAGCTCCAAGGACTGAACCCAACCTACACGTGCAAGGCTCTATCTGCATTGACAATTCTTTCTGAGCTCTTATTTTGAGGCAAGAGCTAAATTGCCCCGGCTGGCCTTAAACTCACTCTGTAGCTCAGCCGGGCTGGTCATCCATCCTGCCTCAGTCTCCCCAGGAGTTAGGGTTACAGAGTTGTGCCACACTAAACAAGACCTGCTTAAGGATTTTTTGAACCACCAAAATTCTAGCAGATTCTCAGCTGTAGCAAAATCTAATCCTAAATTATCACACAACGCATGGGAAGAAATAAAAGTCACCAAAAAGGTCCGGGTTACCCAGGGACCGTATGTAGAGGCAAGGGAAGGAGAAGAACCAACAGAGTAGAGAAGGCAGGAGGCTAAGCGCCCCACCTGTATTTCTTCCAGCTGCTTCAGAAGGGTTTTTGTTTTTCCAATATGAAACAAGAATGTCTTCCTACTCACCAAACAGTTAGATCATTGCCCGCTGCCGCAGGCTTCCTAACTCCAAATGGGAAGGAACACAGCTGAGTGTCAAGTGAGGAAAGAACTGCAATGATTTTCATGGCTTTATTAAGATATATGTCACATACCTTATAATCCAGTGTTTTCTTTCACTGTTGTCGTAGGGCCATTCAGCAGTCCCCACAGTCTCCTTCTGATGCATTTCTGTCCTGCCAAAAGAAATGACATTCAGTGTCCATTAGCAGTGACTGCTATTCCACGGTAATGACCCTCTAACTGTTGTCATCGTGAGTTCTCTGTGACTTACAAGGGAGCCAATGTCACTTTCCCATAGGCATCCCCCGAGTGCTCCTTAAGTGACAGGGACAGTGGGAGAGCAACACTGTGCTCTTGCCAAATTCTCCACTCAGAAGCAATTTCAGATATTTCAAGAACGCCTGTTTGACCTTGACCCAGATTCCCCAATTGTTAACATTTTACTACATCTTTTTGCTGTACATATTTGTGTGCATTGTTTTCCCGAGCAATTTGGGAGGAATTTACAGACATAATGTCCTATTATCCCCTAATACGTTAATACGCACAGGAACATTCTCCTCGTAATTACAATGCAAACATCGATACTATCTAATTCACAGCCCACATTACGTTGCTCCCCAAGTCCCTCAATAGTATCTTTTATGGGTGCACAATTCAATCCAGGACCACACAGTGCATTTAGCTGTAATGCCTCTCTCATCTCCTTTGCTTTGGGAGTCTGTCAGCCTTCCCTTGTCCTGCATGTCGCTGGCATTTTCAAGGAACGCAGCCATTTATTCTGTAGATGTGCCTCATTTTGGGGTTACCTGCTGTTTTCTGGTGACTGGTCTGAGGCCATGCATTTGGGTCTTGTTTTGTCTTCTCATTAGATCCTGCCACAGCTACATGACGGAGATTTGTACTGATGCTGTTGGATGTGGCCGCCTAGCTAGGGTGCTGTCTGCCAAGTTTCTCTTCAGAAAAGTTAATTAGTAAGCATTTTGCACTTATTAATAAGGTAATAATAATCACGGTGTAAATATACTGTTTCTCAACAAATTTCCCTTTGCTGAGTTTTAATATATTGAGGATTCTTGCCTGGACTAATTAATTAATGGCAATTTCCTAATTCTATCATAAGGAGCATCCTCCTGTCTCTACTTGTAATTCAAGTTATAGAGTCTCCAACAGTAACAAGCGAGCCACTTCTTAGCACGTTTACTTACTTGCCTGGTTCCCCTATAACCAATTTCCTGACTGCACCACCTGAACCCACTCAGTCCTAGGGAGGGGCAGATAGTGCTGGGAGGAGAAACGAGGCACAGCACAGTGTCATCGGAGACATAAATTGTCTGTGCTGAAGACAGACCTTTCTTCCACGGAGCTCCAAGCACCTCCACTTGTGATCTCCCATGTGTTATACCCAGAGAGATGTCATTGAGTCCCAGAAAGGAGAGAGTGACGATCCTCAAGTGCTCTTTGTGACTGACTGGCTTCAGGATGACAGCGAGAGCTTCCGAAGCCCAACCATGGCGAGACCGTCACATTGCATGCCGCACTTTCCCATCCGCTAAAACATGTGAATTGCTAGACATGCTGAATCGCACATTGCTTACAGGCATGAGATGTTTTCAGTTGGATGAACACCTTAAAAACCTAGGAGCTGCCCCCCCGCCCGCCACCGTGGGGAACAATTTTAAAATCCACTCAGAGACAATACCAGGTGATTTTATGCACCCTTGCTAACTCCTTTTCTGCTGCTGTTGAGGAGAGGAAGGGTGGGGTTCTGCAGGATTTCTACACAAACACAGGATTTCTACATCTACTATGGGATGGCACTGTCTAGGCTGGGGTGGTGAGGAGGCAAGCCAAGAGAAATTGGGGGATTGGAATGCATTTGAATGATGTCTCTGGACAAAGAGAAAAAAGACAAAAAAAAAAAAAAAGTCCACTTTGGTTTCTGGCTTAAAAAACAAAAAATGTGTAAAGGGAGGAGTGACTCTCTCTCTCTCTCTCTCCCTCTCTCTCCCTCCCCTCCCCCCTCTTTGCTACTGCAGTTCTTGGGCTGCTTAAGCATTAATAACGTTCCAAAAATGCAACAGATTTTGTTTCTGCTGCTACTGCGTATGCCAGGCATCTGGGGTGAGATGAGGGAAATGGGGACTCGAAAGCCTTCGAAACTGATTATCACAGAAGCCCCTGGTAGCAGTCGGTCTCTTTTCCTGCATCAATTACAAAGGTTCAGAAATTAAGGGGGTGGGGAGTGTAAAACAGGAAAAAGGTATCTCTGGTTACTGGGTACCACTGTCCCCACATTGTTTCTGGATATTGCCAAGTCAGAGTTGTGAAAATGAAGCCCCATTTGCAGGGCTCGTATATGCAATGTGACCAGAGAGCGGGGAGGTTTTCTCTAATTCTACCAATTGGCTTAAACATTCAAAGGAGTAGAATCCATTTCTAAGTGGCCACCCAATGAGCCTATATATAATTCCAAGGACAGTGTGGTCCTTGGGAGCATTTTGGAAATATCTCTGGAATTAACTTCAGAGTCAATGAACTGCCTTTAATTTTAGGCTTGTGACTATGGCAACGATTTTTCCCCTACCCAAACTAGGTTTGCCAACCCTTTATTATCCACTTTTATACTCCTAATTTGACTTTAAAAGATTTTAGATTTTTTTTAAATCACTCTTGAAAATCTTTCAATGCAACTCAAAGGGACATGTCATTAGTGATTATTAGGACACTAATAACTACTCACTGAGCTACCTGGGAGGTGCAGACACTAAATTTATTTTCACTTACTGTATTCTCTCTTTCTCTTCTCCTCGAGACACAGTCCTAGATAGCCCAGGCTGGACCCGCGTGTGCTACATAGTTAAGGATGGCTTCAAATTTTTATCCTCCTACTCCACATCCCGTGCATGCAGCACGCACCACTGTGCCCAGTTTTATGTGGTGCTAGGAGCTCGAATCCAGGGTTTCCCGCGGGCTAGGATTGCACTCTGCCACCTCAGCTTCCTTTCTAGCCCACTTTTTCTCATTTTCCCAATAAGGACACCGAGGCTCAGAAAGATGTTAAACAGTTGGTTTAAGGTGGTAAGAGCAAACAGACAAAGCCCAACTTGTCACGTTACCTGTTTCCAAAATGCAGGTTTTATTTTTCTGGGTCACCCTAATGAGAACCCCACAATTGTTTTTTGAGTAATAACATTAACCCCAGAACTATGCCCTTGCTCGCCTACCGCGCCAACAAGGCCATTTCAAGGCCCGGTGCTTATTTACTGCGTACGTTCCTGCTCTGTTTGCTTAAAAGCTGCCCCGTTATTGTGTTGGCCCCATCTCCTATTTGATTTCGCAGGGAATATGCTTACAACTGAAATCTCATGGAAAGTTACCCATGAGTGAACACAGCAAGTGTTAATATTGCTGTTTAAAACAATGATTCGCAGGATGGATGTGGAGGGGGTGGGTGTTCATCCACGTGCGCATGCTCCAGAATCCCAAGGCGGTAAGGGAGGGTGGCTCCGGGCCTGGTATAAACACAAAGACGCGCTTTCCTTCTGTGCCTTTGTGCTCCGTGATAATTTCCATTGAATTCCGGAGCGTGAAAAGACGGCCTAAGATGTTTGAAAGTTTATCAAACAGTACGGGGTGTTTGAAAGCGTGTAAAATACAATATTCTTGCATAATTGGCTTTGTGTTCTACACGTCTTTGCTTCAGTACAGGAAGACTCCGGCGGTAAAAGCTGGAAGTATCAAGGTTGAGAAAAAACGTCCTGTGATGCCCATTGTTTAATAATTCAATGCAAACCTTCCTTATTATGTCTCTAAAAAGGCTTTTTTCTTTTTCTTTTTCTTTTTTTTAATCGTTGTTCCATGAGGAGAGCTGGGGAAAGAAGCTGCTGCCTCTGGGCACAGACTCAGAGACTCAGCATGAGAAGCTGCTGGAGCCGCGCACACCAAACCTGCCTGCAACTCAGCCTGTGAGACACACTTAGACCCAGTGCTCTAGCGCATCTGCTGGGCACACAGTCGTCAACGACAGGATTTCCGAGCAGATTGACAGCTGCTGTGTAAACAGCCAGGTGTTAGAAACCGCTCCATTTGCACTCGTCTTTTGTTTGCTCAAGGAATTCGAGTGTGTGTCCTTGCGCCTGACACAGGTCAGGGCAATGCGTGTTGGAATAGTGAAACGTTACATTTAAAAAGCCCTGAACAAATGCCGACGGTGCTTCAGGCCCGTCCTCGTTTAGTCAAATGTTTCTAACCCCGTTTTCTTTCACCATCTTCTCCTTTTCAATTATTCATGACTTGACGGTAGGATCCGTAGGCTTCAGGGACCACATCTGTTTGATTCAGCAGTGTGCGCTCAGCAGGCAGCACAGTGTGTATGGCCCAAGGCTGGGTCCGTGGCCCAAGAAGCCGAGAGACACCGCTGGATTTGGCTCCGAGCCAGTCTTTGCCTGAGGCTCATCCTAATTCATCAGGTAGAGTTACTAAAATCGGGAAGGGCCACCACCTGAGGCCCTTCTGAAACCTGTTTGGGAAGCAGATCTCTTTGGGCAATTGCTACTTCTCTCCTTGCCTTGTGGGGAGAAATCGGCACTTTGAGACATCACCGTGCAAGGGTTTTCATCACTGCTTTGGGAATGTAAAAAGCTGTCTGGGGGATTGATTCCAGTGGCGAGATGTCTGGAGCTTGGTCTCAACACCACCACCATCACTGAGGCAGAGGCCAGGGAGGTGTGGAGCCCAATATAGCAGCCAAAACCACCAGTATGGCCTGCAGGGATAGTTCTCCAGTGTCCCTGACCCATGCCAGAGAGACCAGCTCACTGGCATAGGCTTGAGAGGAGGCAGCGCTTGCCCTGGAAATAAATGTTCCCAGAGCAGAGAAGCAGGTAAATGGAATCCCAAAGTTAAAGAGGGGGCTGGAGGGACAGAGCCTAGAGACTCACGAGACACAGTACCATGTGGACAAGGAAACCCATCTGGCCAGCCCCCTCCATGTCACCATTCTGATGTAGAAAGTGTTAGCCATATTTTCTGGGGTGTAAAATGTCATACTATTAGGGAGGATATTGGAAGGATGGAAGTCAAGCTTAACTGAGGACACAGCAAGGAAGGTGATTCCCATTAGAACATGCAAGTCAAGTCACCCGGGGAGCCACAATCCGTCCCTCGAGATCTCCATTGCATTGGTCTGGAGGGCAGCCCAAAAAAGCACTGGTAATTTAAAAACAAAAAACAAAAACTTCTCAAGTGATTCTAGCATGTAGCCAAGGGTAAGAAACACTGTGAACGGGAGTCAAGCAAGGATGGGAATCAAGCTGGGGAAGTTGTTAATCCACTTAGTTCCTTGTCTCATGGACCACCCTCACCTGCTGGCTCAGCTCATCCCAGGCACCAGGACCTTGTCCTAGCCTATTACTAGCTCAGAGAAATTTGAGGATGCTGATTTTAGTAGCTCAGATAACTCCTCTGCACTCGCCTTCTGAAAACATGGCCATGCCCTGAATGAGTTGAAGTCTAAAAGCTATGCATTTTAAGCAGGATTTAGGGGTATAACATGGTGGTTTAACTTTTGACTGGGATTACCAATCTCAAATAAAAATACAAGATGCTTGGTTAAATTTTAATTGTAAATAATCAATTATAGTGTATTTTATGAAATATTTAGGACCTACTTATACTAAAATATACTTGTTTATCTGAAATTCAAACCCACAGAGCACCTGTAGTTCTTCTATAATCTTTGGGCCTAAATACTGAGTTCAAATTTAAAAGAATATTACAGTGTTGTGTGTGTGTGTTGGAAATGAAAGAATTACATTACTGGGTGTGAGTTGGGTGGACGTATTTCTCAGCTGTCTATAAATGTTCAAGTTGACACTTTACCTACATTGTGCCCCTTGTACTCTCAAAAATGTTCGGTTTGAGCAAGTACTTGGCTAGTACTGGTTTTTATGCTGGAAGCTTGAAGTACCAAAATGTGGATCCCTGAGGTGCTAACCCACAGGATGAGGTAGACACCGGCCATCTAGGATCCCAGAGGAGACTGGATGGCAAATCTTTTCGTTGTCTTGAGCATGCGCCATGCACTGACGGGCGTGGAAAGCCCTGGAAACGTTCCTCCTGTTTTGGGTTGGGGAACTTCTCCTTGCCCACCAGGTCTTAGAATTAACACAGCAGGGAAACTGGCGGTGTCTGCCTCAGACTGATGATGGTCATCTTCCTGGGAAGACCCATTTGGAGATGGGAAAGAGAATGTGACCTTGGTTTCCTTTGGGAGCTGGGGAGCTAGTTTTTCAGTAGAGGAAGACGCTTGGTGCTGAGCCGACTCTGCTTTGTGCTAGTCTGTCACTGTGTGTCCCTCTCACTGGAGTGGCCTGACCATACGTCCCACTTCAGGCCGCTGAGAAAGCTCAGCCCTGACTCATGTTGGTTCATCTGCATCGCTGTGTGCAAACCCCATCCTCCTGGGTACCTTCACTGTCTACTCAATACCCGATGACAGCCTCGGTTGTCCCTTTGCATTGCTCACCAGTCTTTCTTCTTTGGGCTTTGACCATCTCCTTCCACCGACTCTTCAGCTTAATTTAGGATTATTTCAATCCCTGACTTCCAACATACTGCTTAAAAATTCCTTTTTTATTATATTGTGTATAAGTGCTGAAAGTTCCAGAAGATAACTTCCTGGACTCGGTTTCTCGCCTTCTACTATGTGGATCCCAGAGACTGAATTCAGATTGTCAAGCTCAGCGGGAGGCGCCTGTACCTACTGAGCAATCTCACCAGCGCCTCTTAATTTTTTTCTCTCAATTTTCCCCCTTAGTTGCAACATTCTTATCTCTGCATGCAGAAGGCATCCACCCCCACTATCCTAGTTCCTGTGTGATAGATACCTCATGACTCCATCCCTGAGACCCTCAGCACTCAGGTTCTCTTCCATTTACCTAGCTGGGAGTCACATTCTATAGAAGGATGAAGTCACAGTATGGCCGCGGTCCTCAAGTGTCTTAGATCTTGCCAGCTGTAGCATGTGATTCATAGTCACAGTGCTTTGCCCAGTCAGTGCACCTGCCTCCTGGAAACAAAAGAAGAACTCTGTGAGTCCTGGTCCTTAAAGGCCAGTCTCCAAACCTACTGACCTCCAAAGGGTCAGGCAGCCTCGCTGCCATGCTTACTGCGGAGGCTGATCTTTGTGTTCACCCCTGGGCAGTGTCAGAAGGCCAGGGAGGAGAGAAGAACCCTAATTCAGAAAATGCTAACTATTATGGTTATGCCCACGCGCTGATCTTTTACTTATTAGAATGGTTTGTGATTTTATCCTCCCTCTTGCCTTGGAGGGACATACAGCTTCTTATACATCAGGGTAGGCAGAGAAGGGCTTCTCAGACAACCCCAGCAAGGCTGAGTATCCAGTCATACCATATGGCCTGTACAGAGCCCCTGCTCTGAGCTGTCAGGCAGTTCAACTCAGAATTGTCTGTATCTCTATGAGTCTCTTGTTCTCCAAATCCCCGCTGTGTGTTCCACCTACCTCCTGTAACACCACCTGCTACCCTGGCTGGGGTGTCCTGACAGCAAAAACCAAGGCCTCAGGCTCCACTCCAGCCTCAGTGACCAAGCAGACTCCCCCGCGTGGCTCTACTGACTCCCCAGCATGGCTCTACTGACTCCCCAGCGTGGCTCTACTGACTCCCCAGCGTGGCTCTACTGACTCCCCAGCGTGGCTCTATTGACTCCCTGCATGGCTCTACTGACTCCCCAGCGTGGCTCTACTGACGACTCCCCAGCATGGCTCTACTGACTCCCCAGCGTGGCTCTACTGACTCCCCAGCGTGGCTCTACTTGCCCTATCTGCAGCTGGGATTGTCACTGTGCACTTGGTCTTCACTGAGGTTTAGGGTTGGTTTTTCCAAATATCCCTCATGCAGATGTGTTCTATGTTCCCCCATCAGCAGTGTGCTGGGAAAAACAAAAACAAGGAAGGAGAAGGGGGTGGGGACAGGAACAAAAGGGGTAGGAGGAGAGGGAAGAAGGGAGGAAGAGGAGGAGGGGGAGGAGGAGGAAAGAGGGAGAGGAGGGGGAGAAGGGGAGAAGAGGGGGAGCAGACAACAAGCATGGCCGAAAAGAAGAAAAGCAACCAGAAAGAGGTGCCGGGGAGAGCAGGGCAAATGTCAGAAAACCTAGACACCGAGAACCTTCTGTGCACCTCTTCTTGTTATCATTAATTCACTGAGGTTGGAACACAGTGACTCAAACCCCATTGTGGCACCAGAAATAGAGAAGCCAATACAGATTTCCTCTATCCGAAGATGACTCACTATTGTACTGTTTAAAACACGGCACAGTGTTCTGGCAAAGCTGAGCTGGATTAAGCAGATATCTAATATAATTTAATTTACCAAAAGTGCTAATGTACACACTTTTAAAAAGGTGATTAACCACTGTGTAACCTAGATACCAACTTACCTCATTGGAAAGTAAAGTCACATCTGGCAAAATAAGAACATAGTACATTTAGTGAGAAAACAAGGTTCTTTCTGTTCATTTAGCCAGTAAAGATGTAGGTTATTCAAAAGTATCCTAAAGTATGCCAAACACATAGAGCTATTTAAAAGCAAAAAATGTTTTCATTTGTTTGAGGGTCAGGGTAGGAAGTTATCTTTAGTCTTTCCAGACTCTGCGTTGTATCCTAATACCTGTACATGTACTGCAACACCGTTGGAGGAATGTCTGAACCTGGCCCATGACTGCCTCTGCACAGTCCAGATAGGTGAGGCTGAGAGGGATGTGGTAATCATGGTTGCCTTGGAAACGCCAGTGTCGTTAATACTGACAACTCCCTGCAGCAGTACAGTGTGTGTTTCTGTTTATTATTCTAATCTAGAGGGATGACCCAAAACACTCTAGTCTCTCTGTCACAATCACCATCGCTCCTTGGGTCAGGAAGCCAGGGTGACAAGCCCACCATTGCCTAGCATATCTACTCCTGTTAAACATGGAGGAAAACAGAAAACAACCATATGAGGGTTCTGGGACCTTTGGGGCTCACTGTAGGATGCACTTGGGTTAAAATGTCACTCTGCCATTCACTGTATGGCCTGTTTAATCTCCCTGGTGGGTTTTGGTTCTTTGGGGATAAGCATCAGCCAGAGCCGATCTGATTCCTAATGCTGCCAGAACAGGTTGGCGTGTTAGCTGGAACAACAGAAACGTATTCTCTCATAGTTCTAGAGCTCGGAAGGCCAAATTTAAAGCATTGGCAGCGCTGTTCTCCCTCCAAAGGCTCTGGGAAAGAGTCCTCTTGACACCTTCTAGTTGCTGGATTCCTGTATGGCTATATAGTGCCAATCTCTGGTCCCATCTTCATATGGCTGCTTTCCCTGCGTGTCTATTCCTTGTAAGGACATTTCTACTGGATCTGAGTTCCATCTAAATCCAGCACGATCTTTTCTCAACTCTTTATATCTGCAAAAATCCTACTTCAAATAGGTCACATTCTGAGGCTTTAGGAAACAGGATTTGGGGGACACATATTCAATATACAACAGAGCCATTGTCTCATCATGAAAGTTTTGTTTTCCTCATTTTTCTGATGTTACAGACAACCTAGGAACTGGTGCAGATCGTCTGTGGGAGGCTTGACGCGAAATTAGGAAGCATCGTTTGGTGCAGTGTTGTAGTCTTCACAATGCCCAACCCCACCCTCACGCAAGGGGCTTGGATGTGGAACTGACTGAGGGAGCGTATATAATCAGTTCTAGGAAACCAACACTAAAGAAATGTAGCACACACCTGAGAGACACTGAAACTGAATTTTTACAAAAATATAGCAGCTTGCAAAATTTTCCTGTATATTTAACAATGGTCCTGTTAATTGTCCATGTTGGTATGAATAATATATACATAGTCATTTTTAACAGCGTAATAATTAAAAATACAACAACAAAGAAAAATGAAAAAGAATTGAAACAGATAAATCAAAAAGGCCATAGCTTTGGTCTACCAGGCTCTCTCATTCTCTACTACCCTGGGCTCCTCATTGCATTTTCCTTTATCCTGTTCAAAATCTGGATTAAGGAGTATACCAGCTGGGTAGATGCCCAGAGCATCAATTAATAAGTAGGCTGTAAAACATCAATAGAATACATTGCTTATACAGTATCAATTAATGCAGGTCTTCACGGGAGAATTTTTTTATATGACTGGCTAAAAGGAAATGCATTTGTGTTCTCATCAAACAAGATAGCATCCTCAACTGGGAACTTAAAAATATTTTTCTCCCACTAAATAAATATTCAATAAATATTTAAAGAGCATTGATCTGAAGAGAAACTAACTTCCTAGGTTTCCTGACCTGTCTGGATCCAGCCCTGCCTACCTGTCTTTGTGCAATCCTGCTTCTCAAATGGTTTTCCCCCTGTCTCGGGTATTCTCAAACTTGTCAGCAGCCTCCTCTTCATTGGATGTTCTGGTTGATACTCATGCGACAATTAAAGGAACAGGCCAGAGATGATTGGCTGAGATGAGTTCACTAGTACATCCTTTCTTCCAGCAGGAAAACGGTACCTCTTTTAGAGGGCCACAAAGCGACTGGTAAACTTTCTTACATTATCTTGTGGTACTCAGATGGCACACCTACTAAAAAGGCATTAGGCAGGATTTCACGGTTGTTAGCTGCTCCCTGAAGCTTTCAATGATGTCTCCAAGCAAGTCAACTGCCATTTTGTTTTGGGTTTTTGGTTCCTTCTGAGCTAAGGACCAAACCCAAAGCCTTGCACTATCTAGGCAAATGCTCTACCATTGAGCTAACTCACCAGCCCAACTCCCATTTTAACTGACCTGTCTGAAGACAGAAGGGAAAAAAAATCTTGGGGAGTTTTCCTTTTTCATAGCCAAATGATCATGTACCTTGATGAATTGTCAAAGCTGAATGTTTAGGTCCAATGTAAAGCACTGTGAACAAAGTCAGGAGCAAACAAAGAAGGAGCATGTGACAAAGGCTAAAGTTGCAGATATAGAAGTGAGATGTTTCCCCAAGCCACTATCAGACAGACTGAGTAACCACATAGTACAGTACCCAGACTGTGTTATGGAGATGGAGGAGGAGCGGATAGGGGTAGATGGGAAATGGGAGGGCACAAGAAGGGAGGAGGAAGGGGAAACTGATTGGTATGTAAAATAAATGAAAAAAAATGTTATTTAAATAAAAAAAATAGACATATGGTTCAGAGCCAAGAAAATGACTCAGTCAATAAAGTGCTTGTGGAACATGTACGAGGAGTTGAGTTTGAGCACCAGCACCTATGTGAAACGGCCAATATGGTGTCCAGGGAGAGACGGGAGGATCCCTGCGGCTCCCTGGCCAACCTGTCTAGCCTAGTTCATGAACTCCAGGTCCCAGTGAGAGAACTTGTCTCAGAAAACCAAGCGGGTGACTTCTGCAGTACAGCACCTCTGGCCTCCACGTGTACTCACACGTGTAGTCACTCACATACAAACATGCATACACACGCATCCAAAAATATGTACGGAGCATTGGTTTATTTAAGGAAAATGAGGGACACAGCGACCGCTTGCTGGCATTAATAAGATGCATCATCAGAGAGACGCCCTGAAGCAAACTTGAAGCCAGGAGCCATGGTGCTTGCCTGTAGTCCCGGAACTCAGGAGGCAGAAGTAGCGGGGCTGAGAGCTCAGAGGACCCCGCCCGAGCTACATAGTAAAACCTTGTCTGGGAAAAAAAGAAAAAAGCAAACTTGAAATTAACTACAATGAGAGTTTGAATTCCATTAATTCTCACTTTAGCTGATATTTTGGAGCCTTTGCAAGTTGTGCTTAAAATTTTAAAATGGTGGAACAGAACAAATTGTAAGGTCTAATATTGTTATAAATGCAAATTTTCATCATACATGAAATGAAACATATTACTGATTTTGAAAATCTGTGAAAGTAAATTTTTTTTCTGTTTTTAAAACCTGTGCTGGCTAGTGTTTGGTTTGTTTGTTTTTGTCTTTTGAGACAAAGTTTCTCTGTAGAACAGCTCTGGCTGTCCTGGAACCCTGTAGACTAGGATGACCTTGAACTCACAGAGATCTGTCTGCCTCTGCCTCCCCAGTGATGGAATTAAAGGCCATCTGCCTGTGCTGGCTAGTTTTGTGTCAATTTGTCATAAGCTAGAGTAATCTGAAAGGAGGGAAACTCAATTGAGAAAATGTCTCCATAAGATCCATCTATAGGTCATTTTCTTAATTAGTGATCAATGGGGGACAGCCCAGCTCACTGTGGGTGGGGCCATCCCTGGGCTGGTGGTCCTGGGTTCTATAATAAAGCAGGCTGAGCAAGCCATATGGAGCAAGCAAGTAAGCAGCACTCCTCCATGGTCTCTGCATCACCTCCTGCCTCCAGGTTCCTGACTTGCTTGAGTTCCTATCCTGACTTCCTTCGATGATGAACAGTGATGTGGAAGTGGAAGTCAAACAAATCCTTTCCTCCCCAAGTTGCTTTGATCATGGCGTTTCGTCACAGCATTGATAACCCTAACAGTCAAAGCCTAAAATGAACTAAGATAGCAAAAAGTATATTTGTACTGTGACTTTAGTTGCCTCCATTGGGCCTTTTGTAGACATTTCAGTTTTATTAATATTTACTTATTAGTTACTAGAAATTATGTACATAAGCTATTATCATATCAGACTCTAACTAAACGATCAAAGTTCAAACTACAAGGTAGATAGATAGGAACACCGTTGAGTAAATAATGTACCTTTTTCTTTTGGGGTTACGTTTATTTTCCTCCCTCCCTCCCTCCTTCCCTCCCTCCCTCCCTTCCTCCCTTCCTCCCTTCCTCCCTCCCTCCTTCCTTCCTTCATTTCTTCCTTCCTTCCGAGTCAGTCTATGTTGCCCTGTCTGGTTTTGAATTCCAATGTTCAAGAGATCCTCCTCCCTCAGCTGCCAGAGTAGCTGGAACCACAGAGGCATGCCACCTCACCAAGACTAGTGTTACTGACATGACTAAGCAGCTCTTGTGTGTGTGTGTGTGTTGATTTGTTTCAGCTCTGCTTTCAGAGATAGAGTTTCCCTAGGTAGCCCAGGCTTGAACTCCTCATCTTCCTTCCTCAGCCTTCCCAGTGCTGAGGTAACAGACACACAACATGATGCCTGGCTTATGTGTAAGAAGTATAAGACAGGAAGATGTTCCACCTTCTGCATGGTTTTTGTAACTACTGTTACCATTTTTGTGTGTGTGGCACTGGGTTTGAACACGGTGCCTTACATACACTTAGCAAGTAATGGGTCAGTCTCAGCTGCTGTCTGTTTTTCAGTTCACATGTATTAGCAAAACTTATAAAACTATATGAAGAAAAGGAGTGTTTAGCATGATCTTCTCTGGACTTCAAATATAGTTGGATTTCAGATAAATTGTTAAAGGGGAATTCAATGATAGATTCTAGAAATGTGTTAACTGTCCTCTCAATATATTTTTTCTATAATAAAATGTTTACGAGAATAATTATGTCTGAGATGATAGATATCCCAATTACCCTAATCTGATCTTTACATACACTATAAATATATATAGTGTATATATAGTCTATATGCATATACACACATGTAATGTACTGAATTGACATGCTGTAGACCATAATATGTAGAAATACTATATGTCAATTAAAATCCACTTTAAAAATTTAAATTACACTTTATCTATTGACTTCGTGTGCATGCATGTGTGCACACAAACGCACGTCACAAATCAGGTGTGGAGCTCCAAGGACAGCTTGAAGGAGTCCATGCTTTCCTTTGGCCACACAGGTCCCTGTCGGACTTGGGTGGCTTTGCCCACTGAGCCATTTCACAAGATCTCAATGCAAGGCTCAACGTGTTTGTGTCTGTGGGATTAAAGAGTCAGGCTGGAAAGGTAGCCATCCCTGGGGTGACACCGTGCATATAGGCTAGACCGGAGCACACTCGGGACAGTCGTCATTAAAGGACCTGCTTCAGCATAGGGCTATGAACGTAGCTTTCTTTAAGGGCTAGGGAATGGAACAGACTCAGGGGAATTTTAATTGTCCAGATGAATTTTAAAATGGCGAAAGTAGTTTCCAGATTTTTATTACTATTGTGCAGGCCCTGGGGGACCCTAGGCTAAAAGAATCTAAAATAGACCCCACACTGGCCGAGAAATTAATTAGAGTAAGGGGAGTTGTAATAATTGAGATTCACCTATAGCAGCAGCGGGAGCTAAATAAAGCACTGGGTGGGGGACTTCCCCTGAGTCTACTTCAGTTAATAAGAACTTTTATTTTTAATTTTGTTAAACTCTTTTTCAAGCAAAGTCTTACTCTGTAGCTCATGTTGGCCTGGAACCCACTGTGACGTCTAGGCTGGCCTGGAACTTACTATTTAGCCCAGGCTAGCCTCAAACTCAAAGTACTGAGGACTGGGACTCTTGCTGTGAGCCCCTACACCCAGCAATAAGATCCTTTAGGATGACAGGTCCCAGCCACAATAGAGTTTCTCGATCCCCAAGTTGAAGAGCAAAAGCCAGGGGTGTCAGGCTCACTGTGAAAGCAGCCAGTGTGACAGTGAGGACTCCAGCTTTGCTGCTTCTCCACAGAGAAGCCAGGCCATGCCAAGCAACTGTCAAGAACCTGCATTTGCAGGATCTGTTTGCTAAGTCCAGGGTCTCCCAGTGAGAGCTATAGAAATGTGGTTATTCTGTTTGTAAGAAAATAAGCTATTTATAAAGCTCAGTGTACTGAGTTTCTGAGCTGCTTGCTTAGAAACAACTACTGTTACCTTTCTTTTTGGCTTCACGATCCTTTTTTCTTCCCTCATGTGGTTTCTCGTGTTGGGGCTTGTTTGGTTGCTGGCCAGCCTTTCGAGGGTCTCATGTTAGGCACTTTTCCCTTTAAATTCATTTTTAAAGTTCACATACATAGTGATGGGCGTTGTGTCATTTGCACACCCGCTCTTCCTTTCGGGGTCTGCTTGGTCTGTTGGCTGTACCTCCTCCCTCTCTCATCGCCCCCACTAGTTAGCACTCCGGCATTGAATCCTAGAACTGCCCTTCAGAGCCAATTTAGTGGTGCTCTTTCATTTGGCCCATTAGAAAACAGAAGTCCTGTGCAGTTGGGCAATTTGCCTGAGATATCTTTCCAAGGTCAAGGCAGAGCTGGGCCTAATGAGGGGTGGGGGTGGGGACTCTAATCAGGATATGTGCACACACACACACACACACACACACAAATTGATGCTGTTGCTCTGATTCTGAAGCTAGCAAATCGGACAGACGGTTGCTTACAGATGCATCAACACACAGCTCTCTCCACAAAGAGAAAAACCTGTCTGGTACTTGAGACCTCTGAACGAGAAGTATTGAAAGAAGGAAAAGCCCTGATGCCTGTCTTGGGGTGGGGGCAGGCGGAGTGGAGAGTCAGTGGACAGGGACTTGGGAGAGGCTCTGGCTCCGTCGTGTCCCAGCCGGCTTCTGTGGGAAGCCCTTTGGTTTCATGACACTGTTGTAGGCATCCTGTGAATTTTACATCACCCAAAGCTATAAATGGTTTTGCATGAGGAAAAAGAAGGCAAAAAAGGAAAGAAAAAAAAAGAATTACAGGTCTCCCACAGCCCACAAAAATATGCTCCACCTAAAAAGAAGGCCATAATTTGGCTGCATCCAGCTGGGTTAAACAAAATTGGAGCCAAGGTTGTCCTGTTGGCCCCGAGAGGTGGCCCGGCATTAGTAGGAATGAAAGAAATGCAAAATTGCTCACACAATGGACGACATTTTCTTCACTGAGACAGCATAGCAATAACACAGCAAGACCTTGGCGTCCGCCAGGTTAGGCCTCCTAGCTACATTAAAATCACTTCCAAGCTATTATTTATAATTTTATAGCACCTCGCATTTGCAAATTGCCTGGTGATGAATTGAAACAGCTTGTTACAAGGCGAGCGGGAGCTTGAGTATTTTAACCCTTTTTTAATTCCCACACCAAGAAATGGAGACAAACAGTATGTATCTGTAGTAGAGTCACCTGGATGCCTATCTATGTTGGCTACAGCCAGAGATTTGTGCCAGGTCAACTTTTAGGCTGACCAAATGTTCTTGCTTGCCTGGAGTAGAAGGGTTTTCTGGGATGTGGTATTCTCATTAAAGCTAGGACAGTAATGGGCAAATAGAGAGAGATGGTCACACTGTATACTGCTTGTCCTCTCTATTATCTATCATCAGTCTATCTATCTATCTATCTATCTATCTATCTATCTATCATCTGTCTGTCTAGCTATCTATCTACTATTTGTCTATCTATCTATCATCTATCTATTTATCATCTGTCTGTCCTATCTATCTATCTATCTATCTATCTATCTATCTATCTATCTATCCATTCATCCATCCATCCATCCATCTAGCTATCTAGCTATCTATCTAGCTATCTAATCTATCTACATAGCTATAGGTAGAATTTCTTTTTCCTGGAGACAGGTTCTTATGTATTCCAGTGCAATGCTCATCTTGCCCGATTTTAGTGCATGCAGTACTAGGGATTGAACACAAGGTTCCAAGCTTACTAGACAAGCCCTCTGCCACCAGTTGAGCTACACCCTAGCCCTCTTTGTTTGCTTTTTAAAACTGTTCTTATGGAATCTTATCTTGCTGTGTTTCAAAAGGCAAAACCTCAACTGAATTTTTGTCGTCTTTAATACAAAAACCCTTTAGTTGGTATTAGCTAGTTGATTGTTCATTGTTGTTCAATTTCAGGGAATTCAGTGCCTGCTACTGACCTCTGAAATGCTTTTGATATTACATGTCAAAAAGGTAGCTTAAAGGAAAATACAAGTAGGAGAATTTTTTTTTTATATTAAGCAATCAACTTTGAAACCATCCTGTCTCCCAAGAATAACTTGGCCAAAGGTCACACTTTATATCTGGTTTATTCTCTTTGACAGGAGAACATTTAAACATATAAATTCATATGGCCACCAGGATGGATATAATGAAACAATTTACCTCTGGCTGAGAAATCCCTTGAGTCAAAATTGTTTCCAACTAGAATAACAGACTAGTTCATCACCAGCCAGGAGGATAAGAAAGGGCACGCATGCCAACATTTTTATAGTGGGACGTCATAAATTGAATAGAGCTTTCATTATCGTTCCAGGCTTTAAAACCCAGAAGGGTCTGAGTGAGGCATTCCATGCACCAGCAGGGCCTGGCAGTGGGAGGCCTCAAGAGACAACTCTGTGGGAAGGCAGGCTCCAAACACGCTGGCGTAACAGTGACAACTGCCGATTAGATCTGATCTGCAGAATTCTGTTATTAATGCATTCCTTTGCCCTTCTGGTGGGAGATAGCATGACCTATTTAAAGGAAATGAAGGAAGCAATGGGTGCAAAGAAGAATGACACAGATACAGAAGGGAGGGGAAGCCAGACAACTGCCCTGGCTGCCAGTTCTAAACACTGCTTTCAAGGATAAGGAGGAATTACGGTACTAGTTCAACCCAAGTCTCTAGTGAAAGTAGTGAAAGTGGAACTTGGCCTTCCTCCAGTGAAGGACACTGTGTCTTCCAGAACAAACAAAGCTACTCCCTTCCAACAGCCACCTCCCACCAGCTCTAAGTCACTTTGAAAGGCACCGAAGTACTAACTTACTTGGAATTCCCTATTTTTTCTTCCATCTTAAAGTATGTTGAATGCCCAGGACATGTCGGTCCCCAGTAGCCCAGTCTCTCTAGTGAGCCTGCTAATTTCTGAAGCATCCACACAGAAAGGGCTGGGATAAAAACTGTGGGACATAAGAGTTGGGGCAGCCTATCCCAAGTCTAGAGGTAACTAGAGGTCATATTTTTCCTCTCTTGCATTGTCCCTCCCTAGATGACTTAAGATCCCTTACCTGGGAAAGGGTAATGTGAGTCAGTTTGTGTTCTATCACAGCCAATCAGAATCTCTCTGTTCTAGGGCTCATCAGGGTTTGGCACAGCTTGAGACTCCAGCCCCCTCTTCTTTTTGCCCTGGAAAGTTTCTCTTTACGAGCTATGTAGGAGATATAATTTTCTCTATCATTCTTGACACATAATGCTTGTGATACCAGCATATGGGACATGACATTTTTCCCTATATCAAACTCTTGCCCCTGCTGTTCTCCAGCAGTTACTGACTGGGTAACCTACTCAATGCTACTCAATGCTAACACTGTCTACCTAATTAGCATTAGCTCTCCCGGTCAGAATCACTCAACAGCTACCTTCCCCCATTCCCTGCTTCAGTCATCAATTGGAAGTGTGGGTTCCCCATCACCCACAGCTTCTGTCTGACTTGGTTACAAGTCATAGGCTCCCATAATCCTCTTCTCAGATTTGATCACTTTCCATTAATAGCTAATGTAACTAAAAGGAAAAAAACCATCTACTTACTAAATCACTGTTTGTTACCAAGGATAATAATTAATTTTATTTATCCTTTTATTACTGTTCACTATCAAGGGACAGAGATATACAACCACAGGAACAGATACCTGGAAGGGTGCTGACATAGGAGCCCCTGTCCTTGTGGAGTTGGGTGCTCTGCCTCTCTCCTGGCACGTGGTTGTATTCTTGTTACCCAGTGCAGTTCTTCAAACCCCATATTTTAGGCATTTCTTTAGAGAAATTGCTGTAAAGCATGATTGATTGATAATTATTAACTCATGTCCTGTACTCGCCCTCTCCTTCCCGGAGGGAGGAGGTGGGACTGGCAGCTCTAGGTTTCTAATCATGGAGGGATTCTCTCTCTCTCTCTCTCTCTCTCTCTCTCTCTCTCTCTCTCTGTCTGTCTGTCTGTCTGTCTCTTTCTCTCTTTCTCTCTCTCTCTCTCTCTGTGCATCCATCCGTATGATGCACATGTACATATACATTTACATACACACACATGGACATTTATGATGGCAATGATGATGGCACAAAAGCATTCTTGGCTAATCAGTTCATCCCTACCTGAGCAGATCCCCCCCCCCCAAAACAGTGAGACTGATTGACAAGCCACAGGAGTTTCCATTTTCTTGTAACCTTGACTTCTTGGTTACCAGCAGACCCAGGCAGAGTCCCACAGAGGATGTAGCTCTTCACTGTAGAGCAGAGAGAGTGGGTGTATACCTAGGAGCCAGGCCAAGGACCATGACTGCAGGGATCTGAACCAGCAAGAAGGAAAACTTCTGCGTAGAGAACCAGTTCTGCTGTGTCGTGCGCTGCAACGCTTGACTGTGATTGACCTGTTTGTGTCATTCGGAGCTAATGACGATGGCCAGAATGATGGTGTGCCTGGTCAACATGTACCAGCATGCTCCCCCAGAGAACAGGATAGTGTGACTAACAGCTTCACCAAGACCTGAGTGGATGAAGAGGGCTGAGATGTCAAAGGAAAGAGGAACATGTTATCAAAATATAACCTCTCTGGGTGAGGTTGCATTCTTCCAATGATCCCTCCGTGGCTTCACAAGCCTTGTTTTTGCAAGGCTTGCATTTCTTGCACCCAGAAGATAAAAAAGGGTGGGTAGGAGGGGTATGGTGTGCTGTCTCTTGGTCTGTGAGAAAATTCATTTACTACAACTACTTCCTACTAGGAATTAAACTACCATATACATTTCATATACATACATACATACATACATACATGGAACCAGAATGATGGCTCAGAGGTAAAGACTGCTGCCTGCTCTTCCAGAAAATGCTTTGGGTCCCAGCACCCATATGAGGCAGCTCACAACTTTGTGTAACTTCAGCTCCAGGGAATCCAATACCTTCTTCTGGTCTCCATGGGCATGGTTGTGCGTGCACATGCTCACACACGCACAAACACATACTCCACACAGCATACATTCACACAGACACAGAGGCTGTGTGAATTAGTAAAATTAGTAAAAATTTTAAAATAAATCTTTAAAAAAATCACTGAGGCTGAAACTAATACAATAGATTAAAGTAGAATTCTTCTATGGTTCTGAAAATCAGGTGACTGATGGGAAAGCTCACTGAAGAAAACAGCTTTATTCCTGCTGAATAGGAAGATGTGCTTTTTCCAGGAGCCAGGTTCCGTTGTTATTTTTATTAATTCCTTAAATGTCACATCAAGTATGGTTCTCTCTCTTGCTCTCCCAACACATTTCAGAAGTTCAGGGACCGAGGTGGGACATTTAGATTAGTGGGTATACAGCTTGCTTAGTGTGCATGAAGCCCTGGACTTGATCTACAGCATCACATAAACCAGCCCCTAACCCTAGCACGTGGGAGACGGAGACAAGGGGATCAGAAGTTTGAAGTCTTCCTCAGCTATTAAGCAAGTTTGAAGCCAGCTTTGGGATATACAAGACCCTCTTTCTTTCAAAATAACAGTAACAAAAGAACAAAAATAAAACTCAGAAATGGAGGTAGAAGTGGTACCCAGGGATGTTCTCGATTACTATTACTATGGGTGTCCCCAGAGAGAAACATTTTGGATGTTAGAGTCATGAATGAAAGTCCCCTTTCACTGTCTCCCATAGTCATCAATGTTGTCTGAGCATTGGCTTGGCTGCCCCATCTGCTCGCTCCTCTTTGACCATTGAGTTTAGGAACATAGTGCCCAGCCACATTAGAGTAGATAACTTATCAGTTTGTCTCCGCATTCCTATTTCTCTTTTTGTTTTGTTTTGTTTTGTTTGCTTGTTTTTGTTTTTGGAGACAGGGTTTCTCTGCAGCTTTGGAGTCTGTCCTGGAGCTAGGTCTTGTAGACCAGGCTGGCCTCGAACTCACAGAGATCCATCTGCCTCTGCCTCCCGAGTGCTGGGATAAAAGGCATGTGCCGCCACTGCCCGGCCATGTTCCTATTTCTTAGGACTCTCTTCTCTCTCTGAATTTCCCCAGCAAGAGAGAAAATAGCGTGACTTTAGCTCTTCTCACTTTATGGTGATGATCCCTAAAACTGGAGCCACAGGAGTCACAGGTAGTTGTGAGATGCCATGTGGGTGCTAGGAACCAAACCCACACCCTCTGTAAGAGCAGTAAGTGCTTCTAACCTCTGAGTCCTCTCTTCAGACCCTAGGTAGGATTTTATTAAGAGCCAAGACTGCCTATCCCTAACCTCCTAGTCATAGTGCACTCATTTCTAAAGAGCATTAAGGGATTTCTGTCATTTAAGGGCATGCAGACACTAGGGCAAAGGGAATCCTAATTTTCTCCCTATGCATTTTATGTTTCAAAAGTGGAGTCTAGACAAGGACTGGTTGTACTCTGCTGGAAAGAGACTGCACTGTTCCCAGCGGCTTAGTCAGTGATCTGGTGCTGTGAAGAGACACCATGACCACAGGAACTCTCATAGTGGGACTGGCTTACGGTTTCATAGGTTTAGTCCATTATCGCCATGGTAGGGAGCATGGCAGCATGCAGTCAGACCTGGTGCTGAGAAGTAGCTGAGAGTTCTATATCCAGATCTCCAGTCAGCAGAAAGAGACACTGGGGTTGGCTTGGGGCTTTGAAACCCCAGTGACACACTTCCTCCAAGTCACACCTACTCTAACCAGGTCACACCTCCTAATCCCTCTCAAGTGGTGCCACTTCCTGACGACTAAGCATTCAAATGTATGAGCCTATGGAGTTCATTTTTATTCACACCACCACACCCAGGGATACCACAGGGTGCAAGGACCTGGATGGCACCTGCAAGCACCATGGATTCCTGCCTCTTTCCCTGGTCCTTGCCACAATGCCAGTCTTCTCCTCTCACCCCTAGATTTCAGGATCCAGAATCCAGTTTCCCCAGAACTCATCCAATACTCATCCAGTGCTTTTGCCTCGGGTCCGGATTTCAGTCATCCTCATTGCATCCTTTGCGGTCTCTAAACAGCCTATCACAGACTTGAGTTTCCGCTCTTGGAATCTTTGGGTCAGCAAAAACCATCTTGTTCATGAAGGCCACAGCAGAGGCAGTAACTGTAAATTGCCATATCCCATCACCAACGTTCAGTAATGAGGTTTTTGCCACATTGGTTTGATCTAGTATTTTTTTCCTTCTGACTGTATTGGAGTTTGTACCGGGCCTCGTGTATTCTAGACAAGTACTCTACCACTGAGCTATATGGCCAAGGCCTTGCTGTTTCTTTTTTTAATCTTTTATCTGCTGAGATACCTTAAAAGCTAATCGCAAACATCACATTATTTCACCTCTGACACTCTCAAAATATTGACCTTTAAGGAAACAACCACAGTGCCATTATCCCATCCAACAAAATTAACAATTGTGTTTTGGCATCATAGTCTACCCGGTCTGTAATTAAACTTGCCTGATTGTCTCCAAAGTGTCCTTTTATAGTTGGTTTGTCTGAATCAGGACCCAAACAAGCTCCCCACAGCACAACATGTTTGGTTAGCATTTAAGATTTAATATTAATTTCTCTGCCCTTGAGTGGTTTTGTTTTGGGGAGAAAAAAAAAGAACTAAATAACATTACTGTGGCCATGGCTGATTAGGGTGCTCAGAGGGTCTGTGGAGCTGTTCATTTGGGGAGATCTGAGCTGAGACCTGATGTTGAACGTGTGTATGGCGTGGTGGAGGCAGGTGTGAAGATCTTATAGTGCTGGACTCAATCAACCACAGGCCAGACATGAACATAATAATTACCGCTAACATGTATTAGGGCGTCATATAGAGCATTAACGGGATTTTGTATAACTATGTCATTTTCAAAACAGAACTTCTTTGGGAGTGATTTTGTCGGAGGGGGGTGCTGGGGAATCAGGGGAAAAGTGCTGCTTGCTTTGCTTGTGGGGAGGGCACAGAGTTTTGTGAGCCTGTCAGGCAGCCAGCTGAGCTGTCTCCGTCACTGCCAAATATAACGTTTTTGCTCTTACAGTTCTCTGGATGGGCAAGAAGTACTGGCGACTCTTTAATCTTTTGTTCTGGACACGTCTGTGTCACCCTTCCTCCCATTCCCACCCTCTATCTTAAGTCATATGTGTATAGTTCCCAAATGTCACATTCGTGGTGACAGGCCCTGTGATTCATTGCTGGTGGCAGCAGAAGGCTGCGTGGAGTTCAGGAGCCTGGAGGGACTTTCTCAAGGCTCTTATGAGTAAGTGGGAGTCTTAGTCACCACCTGTCATGGTTTCTGACCCCTGAGATGGGATCACAAAATGTACTACAAAGCTTGGAGAGGCCTTCTGTTGTTAAATACTGCATCTGACATTCAAGGTGCTGCAAGACCTGACCTTGAAATGATGAGTAGGTCTGACCTTAAGACTATAGGTGGACAAAACTGGGGATGTTGTATATGAACGCCAGGCAGAGGTTCCCTGTAATAAGCGCAGGAAACCTCTGTAATATGAGGTAAGTCGGGGTGAAGGGCTCACAAAAAAAAAAAAAAAAAAAAAAAAAACCTAGCTACTGAGACACCGTGAAGAAAAGATCAGGAGGAGACCAAGACTGATTTTGAAAAATGCCAGGGCTAAGTCTGGTCCATGAAGCCAACAGTGTGTGGAAGCCATCTGAGATCTGGTATCTTCCTAAATTAGAACCCTGCATATATCTTCCCAGGGAATACAGGAGAACCGAGCTGGAAGAAGATCATGAGAATCAGATACAACACTTGGGTGGCACCCTCTGTCATAGGTCAATTAAAACTCTCTCCTTTGGGGCCCTGTTGAAGACCAGAGCCCTGACCCCACAGCTGGTCGGCATCCATGTTAAAGGCATTGCTCTCTGAAGAAGGGCTTTCCCTTGTGAAGCCTTCTTCAGCCATCCATCCTCCTGGTGAAAACTCTGCCCAGAGCTGAGCATTGCAGGAGAGCCAGGTGGGGAAAAGTGGAGGAAGGAGCTGTTTGTTGTGGGTGGTCTCTAAGCATCTTCAGTAACTGAAAGTTTAAGCAAGGAGTAACCATCCAGACAGTATTTGGGTTCAAACTTCCACAATTTAATGCAGCTCTAGTTGTTCTTAAGTCTTTGAGATTTGTTGGGCTGGGAACCTGACTCCGTGGCAGAGAAGCTGTCTAGCATGTGCAAGGCCCTGGGTTCAATCCTAGGCACAATAAGAAAAAAATCAGAAATGTCATCATTCTTTTTTTTTTCCTGTTTGAGGAACACAAATCTATATAGAGATTCACAGCCAAAATAAATAGAAATTTAAATCCAATGAACTTGCACTCCTAATGACCTCCTTTGGGGGTAGGAATGTTTAATGATAGTTTAGCTTATGGAAACCCCAGCGACCAGGTTCCAAACAGTCTCAACTGGGAAACCCAAGTTTTTTTTTTCTTTTGGAAATTCTCAATGATAGGTTTTCAAAGTAGCTGATAAAACAGTTAATTATAGTGAGGTGTTTGGCTCCTCCGCTGTAACCTACACTTTCCCCTACTCTATGATTGGAGCGTCATGTCATGTTCCCTAAGCCAGGTTAGCTGGTGTTACCATCTACTTTCCCCCCTCCCCTTGGGTGAGAGCCTAAATTATAACATAGCTGGAACTTCAGTACCAAACACAAAACCTAGCACAAGAACCTTCCCTTGAGCCTCTCCGGACCTCACCTCCTCTGCGACTTCCCTTCCCCCAGCTCATTTCACTCCAGACAAGCCTGGTCCAAGCTTAGCGCAAGTCAACTAGACTCTATCTTTACTTCAGAGACTCTTCAATTTAGGGAGCTCGGGGATGCGCTGAGAAGGCTCTGTGGGGCCCATCAGAGTAATTAATGGGTGCTTCTGGGGGTGCTAATGCTGCAGGTTACAGTGGGAAGTGCTGACTTCCCACCGGTTTATTCTGCCTCACGTTCATCTCCATATGTCTGCTCACCTCACTCCCACTCCTTCTGCAAGCCTCCGCACAGATGTCACCTTCTCAGCATAACCCCGGCTGACCCCTGGAGTCTATATTTGCTACCTACAACCACGCTCTTGTCACTGCAGATCACCCTGCCTGCTCTGCTATTTTCTCCTTGGCACTTGACACCTTCTAACGACCTCTATACTTCGTTCGTTTATTGCCTAACCTGTCCGTTTGTTGTATTGACCAGCAGTTTCATCACCTAGAAACAGGTACCTCAACCTTTTCATTTACACACTTGATACATCCCTGCATCGCCGCCTGGCACACAAGGGGCTCAGTGAATATTTGCCGCACTCAGAAGTCAATACTTGCCAGGTGTGATTGGTACACGCCTTTAATCCCAGTCAGTATCCAGGAGGCAGAGGCAGGAGGATCTCTAAATCTGAGATGGCCTGGGCTACAGAGCAAGTTCCTGGACAGTCAGGAATACACAGAGAAACCCTAGCCCAAAAAAAAAACAAAAATAAACAAGCAAAAGGAGTCAACACTTCGGCTCCTGTAAGTCACAAAGGTGAAAATTTCCACTTCTTCCCAGGCTTCAAAAAAGTTTGGTTCTTCATCCTGATTTTGCCAAGGGTCATACCAGTAATACCAGTATTTAGGAAGCTGAGGCAGGAGGATTTTCATGAGTTCCAGTCCAGCTTAAGTTTTTTTTCCTACCTGTTTCTATTTTCATGCTATTTCCTTTGCATGAAATGTCTCCCCTCGAGTTGGAACCATGGCTCAACAGTTAAGAGCACTGGCTGCTTTTGCAAAGGGACCGGGTTCAGTTCCCAGCACCCACATGGGAGTTCACACCCATCCTTAACTCCAATTCCAGAGGATCCAGTGTAATTTTCTGATCTCACAGGAGTGCACACATGTACTGCACATACTTACATATATACATGTAGGCAAAACACACAGAAGAAAGAAATAGACAATTTTTATTTAAACATTTCTCCCTTTCTATTTTTCCTTCTTAAATTGATCCTTCATCTTTCTCACTGTCCTCACGAGCTTCCTGCTCGTGATGTCCCTGCTAATAAAGTCTCTGAACAGAAACCATATTTGTGATCAATGGACAAGTAGAATCTGAGTAAGTATATGTGGGGGCGTGGAAAATTCTTTTCATGCTACAGCATGGTGTTTCTTAAGACAATAGCTATTATGTTCACATTTATAGAAAAAATGGCAATTTGCAAAGTCCTTTCATGCATGAGTCTTTTAATTCTCAGAAGAATTCTTCAGGCTAGGTAGCAAAGGTATTATTATGTTCATTTTACATCTGGGAAAAGAGAATGTAGGTTAAATTTAGATAACAGTGCTTGCTTCATTAAATGATACAGTTTCTGGAAGTTTCTGGCACAAAGCTGGAACTCAAGATATGTTAGTGCCCCCCCCAAAAAGATCTTAGAGTAGCTGCTGAGATAAATTAAAATATATTGAATTCTTATAACATGCCAGGGGCTTAACAGATTTTAAGATCTGGGTC
Organism: Alexandromys fortis; assembly: GCF_014885135.2. NCBI lineage: Eukaryota > Metazoa > Chordata > Mammalia > Rodentia > Cricetidae > Alexandromys > Alexandromys fortis. Next base: position 13,532,275 of record NW_026067905.1, on the reverse strand, counting down.
TCTAAATCTTAAGCTATTGTCCAGTAGCATGTTGTTTGTCCTTATTTACTGATGGAGTCACAGATCCAGAAAAGCTAAGTAACTTAAACAAAGCCACACAACTAGCAAGTGAAATCAAGATTTGAACTCAGCTCCAGAATCATGAATTCCCCCAATTACTTAAGAATACAATGTCTCTTTCGTAGTACTAATTTCCTTTCTGCTACTATAACAAAAATCCCTTTGATGACTGACTTGAAAAAGACGGAAGGTTTATTTTGACTCAAGGAGTCAGAGATCTCAGCCCATGGCCACTTGGCCAGTTGCCTGTGACAGTGTAGTTCACTGTGGGGAAAAGCACACAGTGAAGAAAGTAGCTCACCCCACCTGAACTGGGAAACAAGGAGATAGGAAAGAAAGAGGGCCCCCAAGCGCCATTTGAAGGCATGACCCCAGCGATGTAATTTCATTGCACTAGACCCCACCTTCTAAAGATTTTAGCATAATTCAATAGAGCTGTAGGCTGGGAACCAAACTTTCAATACACGGGCCTTCGGGGACTTCAAGATCCACACTGTAGCAGGTATCTTGGAACACACATTTTCTGACCCAGAGTCCATGGCTTTTCTGTATACGTCAATCACTCAATGCTATTACTTTAAAAACTGTTTACACTGATTCTTGTTTCAGCTACAGCACTGACTCAATAGCTCCTGCCTGAAATCTTTTCTTTGGCTTTTATATGCACAAATCATAAAAATTAGAGCTAAATGGGACAATTGAAGTCGTTTGCTTTGCAGATAAGAAAAATAAAGCCCCAAGACTTGTTAGGCTAGGGGGAGTGGGCAAGTGAGGGACGCTCGAGTCTCTCTATGCTCCTTGATTTTCAGGGTCCTCCTTGATGGTCTGTGAGTCAGTGGATGGACACCTTGACTGGGTGTGCGCGGGAAGTTGCTGGGCGACGCTGGTGAGACTACTCCGGTAGCCTTGCTTTTCCTCCTCCGGGTGCCATGTCCGTCTTTAGCCATAAACACAACATGATGGTGAAGAAGCCTAAATCTACGTTACTGAAAAGTTCATGTCCTGAGGGCCCTAGAACTCGCCCACCCAAAGAACCAAGCTCAGAGTGCTGGGAGCCGCAAGGGGAGACAGAACACCGGAGGAGAAGCTAGCAGGCTCCTTCCAGCAGCAAAAGCTCCATGTGCTAGTGGTAAGGACAGGATGCATGAGCACAGGCAACCAGGCTCCTGGAAATGGTTTCCTTTGAGAAGGAAATCCTAGGAACCTTCAAGATTCCATGGAGAAGTCGTTCCTGCCAATAACCAGAAGTGGACAGAAGCCTGGAACCCACAATCGTGGTGTGAAGGATAGTTCTGTTATTTTATACATCGCCATCTGTGCTTGAGGCACTAATTTGGCTTAGACTTTTGTAGAGACACCGGGATATAGTTAGGGGCGCAAGTCCCCCAGGTGAGAACAGAGCGAAAAAAATTCACCCGGAGTCTGAGCTGGGGCTTGTCACCTACCTGGTTCTTTTCTGGCCAGGAAAGGCTTCTAGAAAGTTCCTGGAATTCTTCTCCAGTTCACTGCCCTTAACCCTTATTCTTTTGCACTATCTGTATAGCCTTTACCATGTTCCCAATAAGTTGGGGTTTAAAATCGACTTCTCAACACTATAATATGTCAGTATTTCAACTGGAGCCTTGAAGCTTGGCAGGCAATCCCACTGAACAGGGTACAAGTATAATAAACATTTGTTAAACCAACTTCTAAAAAATAACCCCAAAATTTCCATATTTGAAATGGACACTTACCAAAGGCAGAGGTTCCTTATTTTTTTAATTCTTTAAAAAATTTATCTTTAGCCTGGTGATGGTGGTGCATGCCTTTAATCCCAGCACTCGGGAGGCAGAGGTAGGCGGATCTCTGTGAGTTCGAGGCCAGCCTGGTCTACAGAGCTGGTTCCAGGACAGGCTCCAAAAAGCCACAGAGAAACCCTATCTCGAAAAACCAAAAACAAAACAAAAAAATTATCTTTTATGCTCTCAGGCCAAACTCTGCTCAGTGTTGAGCACACAGGAGTCAGCGTGCATCTGATAGCTACTGAGTGAATTGTCGGAATAGACTGACTATATCCGATAGAGGAAGCAGTAATGATGTATGGCCTTTCTCTAGCAGGCCTGTGTTCCCTTAATATGTCCCCCTTCCCCTCCTCAGGCACATTAAACCATCGATAAACCTTCAGCACACAGTCTCTGCCATCTACCCCATGCCCTGGCATAAGTGAGGGCCACCTGAGTGCTTGCTCTATGTGGATCCATGCAAGGGTAGATCCCTGCCAAACAATTACTTTTCCAGGAACCATATGACTTGGTTCTGTTGCTGTAACACAGCCAGGGGGACATGCCAGAGAGTTGTGTGCAAAGATGGGTCTTATTCATCTCATGTCATTGTATCAGAAAAATCCACGATCAGGCTGTTTGCCCATTAATTAAATTGCCTACTGAGGAGGGAAGAGCCGGGAAAGGATTCAGCAAGCTGTTTCTTCCTGTGTTTAAATGAATTTATATTAAACTTTGAAAGAGGAGTATGATTTTTTTTCCTTCCTTAACATTGAAGCCATTTTATGAGTCGAAAACGAAAAGAAATGTGATTATGTGATTTCCTTTTTCTATTAAGTTATTTTTACTGCTATTTGTCATCCCAATATCTTCATTAAAGTGTGATCATCCTTCAGGAAAAATATTGGATCTTATATCAGGATGATTACAGAAGAGAGCACTGGTCAGAGAATCAGAGAACCTGCTGTGTCAGAACCATTTGAGGTTTAAACATGGAGGTTTTCTTCCCAAGCCAAGGTGTTTTAAAAACCATGGTCTTCGTGGCTGCCTTAACTGCCTACCTGCCTCGGAACCTTGAGAATCCAGCAGAATGTATTATTGAGTACCTGAAGAATGAGACCTTTCGTTTTCTTTTTAGGAAACTGCTGAGATTAGTAATGAGTATTCTGTTACAAAAGACACTGGAAACCAGGTCAACAACTTCAGACTCCTGTGTGGAGAAGGCAGAGAAAATGGCGATGAGGAGGGAAGGAGGCATCAGACTGCCCCCAAGTGGTAGTCTGGGCACGACACCTGGAAGGTGGTAAGAGGGGGCCACTAGGTAGCAGGAACTACAGAGGAAGAAGTGGGGGAAGGGGAAGGAAGGAAGAAGGGAGGGAGGGAGGGAGGGAGGAAGGAAGGAAGGAAGGAAGGAAGGAAGGAAGGAAGGAAGGAAGGAAGGAAGGAAGGAAGGATCGATCTAAGAAGAGGTCACAGTCAGCTCTTATAAGGGCATTTCAATACCATAGAGGGAAAAGCAGAAAATAATAACGCATTTCATGCAAATCGGGCCCCAACTCTGACCTTCCTTCTCAGGCCTGCCACTTCATATTCGGTTCGCTGCTCTGGTGAGCACAATGAAATGCTGCGATTCCATTAAAATCCTCAAAGAAAACAAGCGCGGGTCCTTCAGAGCGAGCAGGAAGGCACTCTAAAAGCTTCGCACAAGCTATCATTTGTGCGCTCGGAAAGCCATTAGCACTGCCTCCTTCGGAAACACGTATGATTCTTGTCTTCTAATTTAAGCATTTAAATTCTTCTTACAGTGACCCTTATCTTCAAGCACAATTTCTCATGCCTCACCAGACAATGCAAACAATTTCCAGGATGCTGAGATGTGGTCTGGATTCGTTAGAGTAAAGAGACATGTCTGTCAGGAGGAAAATTAGAGTCCAGAGTTGGAAACGTCGAGTGCATTTGAACACTGAGGAATACAGCAAGGTACATGCGGGTTTCAGGACAGCTACACAGCTGAGAAACAAAAGCGGTTACTGATTGGATAATGAGGATGCCAGAGGGCCAGACTGGGTCACACATCTCTTCCCTCCTAAGACGTGAACTTGGGCATTCAGGGGCTGCCAAAGGCGTGAAAACCCAGGGGCAGTCTCTTCTGCTTGAGCCCCAACTCTGTTGCCCACTTAATGGACTTGGGCAGTCAGAGACTGATGTCTTTCAAGGAGCCTTGAGAGCAAATTCAAGGTAACTCATAGAAAATTCCACCCTCTTTCATTTATCAAGACCAGCCCACCAAACGTGGTTTAATTGAGTTCATGAAGTTGATATGTTTCCAGGTTCCCCTGTTAAAGGAGAAAGTATGTTTGTGTGCAAGCATGAGGGATGTAGGCTTTGGAGTCAGACTGTTGGGGTTCAACTAAATGCCAGCCCCATTACTGACTAGCTGTGTGTCCATTCTCTGTCTTCTTACGATCATTTTCTTCATAACTATCTGCAATAGAAAAAATAAATGGCAGTTTATTGTTTTCATTTTTGGTCTTTGAGACATGGTGTCACAGAGATGGCCACTCAGACACAGTTCACAGCCATTCAAAGCTTTATTCCAGCTGACTGGAGCTACACTCTGGTATTCAGGACCCAACTGTAACAGGTAGTGTTTAGAGCAAGAGGTTTTCAAAGGCAAAATCCACATCCTTGAATCTCACTCAGCAGCTGCAGGGGAGGTTTTATACAAGCAAGTAGTTTAACTGAAGCTAAGTTAGCTAGGGCATCGTGACCTCAGGTTCCTAGAGCAGAGTTGGGTAATTTTCCACAGGGCTGGCCCATCAAGAAGATCAGATTCTTGCTAAACCTAAAATGGCCTCAGCAAGAATCCAAGATGGAGAAATCTCAGCTTTGTCTTGCGGTTACAATGGTGCTGCACTGTCTGGTCAAGCTGAGCAGGATTCAGGTGTGTCGACACATCACTTGGGGTTAGGGATGTGGCTTGGTGGTTCAGCCCTTTCCTAGCATACAAGAGACCCTCAGTTTAAACTCCAGCAGATCAAAACTAAATACAAATAAAACCCAGATAGCAAAAAGACATCATTACGTGTTCAACGTCTTACACTGGAAGGGCCTTCACAGAATCTTCGGTCTTTCTCTCTCTTTTTTAAATTATTTTTATCTTCCTATGTATCTACACACATGCCGTAAGACATATGTAAGAAGGTCAAGGACAACTTGCACAAGATGGTACTAACTCAGTTGTCAGGCTCGGCAGCAAGCCCCCCTTCCTACTAACCCTCTTAACTACCTCCTCATTGCTTTCTAAAGAACAGAATTATTGGACTTCATATGGTGGTATGTACCTGTGATCCCAACACTTAGGAGATGTACATAGGATGATCGGGAGTGCAAAGTCATCCTCAGCTATGTAGCAAATGTGAGGTAAACCTGACTTACTAGACCCTATCTCAACAAACCAAAAGCGAAAAGAATTTACTCCTTTCATTAACAACCACAAAGGTGATACACAGATTAATAGCATAACTTTGGATATTTTGTTTCACTTTGTTTTGGTTTGGTTTCTGATTTTTTAGTAGCTATGGAGCCAGTCCTGGAACTCGCTCTGTAGAGCAGCCTGGCCTTGAATTCAGAGAGATCTGCCTGCCTCCCGAGTGCTGGTATTAAAGGTGTGCACCACCACTGCCCAGCTAAATTTGGATATTTTATATTCAAACACACACACATATTCCACATCTGTAATATATATATAACATGCACAACACAGTATGAAATTTGGCGATCTTAGAAGAACACAGAAATAGCCACTGTTGATAACTCTATATGGAACAATCCTGAAATGCATGGCTATATGTGTAACTTTTGAGCTCATGCTATGCACAGTTGTATAGTCATCTGCTTTTCATTCAACAATATGGTGTGAACACTGTGAAACTTGTTTTTTGAAAACATGGCGTTTAATTTCTGCACACATTTTACTAATGAATATTCAATAACTCAGTCAATGCCGTATCACCGAATGTTTGGATAGTTTCCAGCTTTTGCCTATTATAAAGTATAATGTTTATTTCTTAATTATGAGAATTCCAGTAGAGAAAGTCATGAACATTCTGAGGAGTTTCCTTCCTCTCCCAGATGTCCTTTCTGAGAAGTCCCACCACTTTGCCCACCTCTAGTCACACTAAAAATGCCTGCTTTCCTGAATGATAGAACAAAATTCGTGAGTCCCACAGGTGAGCAGGAGCTCTCAGTCGCCATGTTTCATTTCCTGAATTTCTAGTGAATTTTAAATATGCTTCTGGGTCACTTACAGTCCTTCCTTTCCTTTATTTGTGCTGTGTGCATGTGCTCATCTGTGCATTTCTCTATGTGTGTGGTGGCCAGAGGGAGCCTTCAGGATCTCCAGGTCTCTGACCCTGTCCATTGCTGGGGTTACAGGTGTGTGTCACCATGCTTGAGATCTGAAATGTGGATGTTGGGGGTCAAAATTCAGGTCCTCATGCCTGTACTTTATCTACTGAATCAACCCCCACCCCATCAGCTTTATTTACTTATTACATGTGTGTGTGTGTGTGTGTGTGTGTGTGTGTGTGTGTGTAGTCTGGGGATGGAATTCAGATCACGAGTTGATGGACAGCACTTTTATCCTCTGAGACAACTCTCCAACCCAAAGCACATATTTAAATAACAAAATTGTAACTTCCTAGAGGTCAGAGATACCTTTTGCAAGCCTTACAGCTCAGATGGAAAGGAAGCCTGGCAGGCAGTAGCCAAGGAATACCACCAAGTCACACCCACAGCAAACCTCTATTGGGAGGAAAAAAAAACAAGAGGGTGACTGCCTCAGCTAGGGTGAGAAACAGAGAGAGCGAAACAGGATACTGTGAACGGAGACTGCACTTTAGTTTCCCGGCCACCCTGACCCGAATAATCACACAAAAACTATAATAATTACAACCCTCTTTGGCCAACAACTCAGGCATATTCCTAGCTAGCTCTTATATCTTAAATTAATCAATTTCTATTCATCTGTGTATCACCATGAGGCTGTGGCTTACTGATAAGGTTCTGACATCTTTCTCCTTTGGCAGCTATATAATGTCTCCCTGACTCTGCCTTTTTTCCTCTTCTGTCTCTGCTTGGATTTCCCACCTTGCTATATTCTGCCTTGTCATAGGACAAAGCAGTTTCTTTACTAACCAATGGTAGTAAAACATATTCTCAGCATACAGAGGGGAATCCTGCATCAGGATACAGGGTTTATATAGAGTTTCTCGGGAAGGGGGTGGAACTTCTCAGGCTGGAAATTGATGGGATTTCATGTTCAGAGATTGGACTTTTTACCCTGTAGAGTGAGGGCAGGGTCCAGCAGTTAGGACAGAACCTGGCAGTTGAAGGTCCTCTGGGGAGGGGCCTGGCCACTCATGGGGCTCAAGGGGCTTACACCTTTCACTTCATTAGTCTCCCACAGTAGTCAACAAATATCTATAAAACAAATCAGTGAGCAATATTTTTATTGTATTTGGTCATAAAAGCTTTAATCTCAGAGATGTGTTTCTGTGTAACCGTCACTGCCATCTTGATTGGCTGGCTGAAGGGCAGAGGTCTTTGAAAACATAGATTTTTTTAAAGTCTTTTTTTAATATTCAACACAATTTATTTACTGATTGTTTAGGAATCTCACATCATGCACCCTAATTCTGCTCACCTCCCAGTCCCCCCATAACCTCCCTCACTCCTGAAGCATCCCCCAACAAAATTTAAAAACAAAAAAAATCAAACCAAAACAAGCACACAAAGAAACCTCTCTCTTCATCTTTCCGGCCTCTTCAACACCTCTTCAATGGGAGCGTCAGTGGACCCTTTTGTCCAACCAGCCTTACTAGCAAATGTTCATTGGTAGGGGTCAAGGCCTCTGGTTTCCGGCGCACCATCACCACTAAATCTCACCATAACTCCTCTTGGATATCTTGGCCAGCCCAAGTCATGGAGATGCTGCGGGTGTCCTTCCATAGGACCAGATCCTTCAGGAGCTCCAGCAGGTCCTAGATGTGGTAGATGCCAGAGTAGACCAACACAAGGCCGGGTCGTGGGCTTGGGTGGTAGCTGAGCTGGTCAGCAGGGGCCACTGAGGCCACTTGCCTCAGGCAAGGGGCAGAGCCAGCTCCCATAGCCCAGGTCTTCAGGGTCAGTTCTCTCTTGCCCGTGGTAAGGGATGGGGTCATCTCTCCCGAGTTGGGGAGCAGCTATCTTGCTGCAGTGTACAGTGAGGATTAGGGCCAGCTTTCCCAAGGCCAGCGAAGGGTGGGACCAGCTCAGCATGGCCCTCTGATTTCATCACTCATGTTCCTATTGTTCCCTGTGGATGACACGCAAAAGAGGCAGTCAGTGGTCCTCAGGCCACATCCACAAGAAGCAATAAACATCATTTTCTCTGAAGCTATTTTTCTCCGTGGTGTTGGCAATCACTGAGCTTTATCACCAGACAGAGGCTTGCGACATATCCCAGAGTTGTCTTGATACTTCTGAGTGCTGGAGTTACAGGTAGGAGCCACCAGGCACAGATGGAGTCTGGAGGTCCTTTAATAACACTGTCAGTTAACGCTCCCTTCCTATCAAGCTTTATTCCCCACTTATTCAAGAAGCAGAGTGATCCGTTGTTTCAAGCAAGGTTCAGACATGCATTATAGCCCCACTCTTTGCTAGTCAAAATCCCACTCAAATAACAACTTCCTTCTCCATTCGTTTTAGAGAAAACAAAGAACGGTCTCAGAGCAGTTGCTGCTGTGACCAAGGATGATAAACAACAGGGCCTTAGACACTGGGACGCAGAGGCAGGTTCAGTAGTTGGTGAGCAGGGAAACGGACGGATAGGGTGGTGCTCTGACCAGACATTACCCACCTGTTCTACGTTGCTACCTGCACTTCTTCAAAATGCCTGGTTGGACGGGAAATTCAGGGACTGTTTGTCTTGCAAATAAAGGAGGGCACGGACTAAGATCCTACAAGGTGGGGGCAGCTGTCATACTGAATTGGCAGGACTGGGGTTAAATTTTTTTTTCTTTTCTTTTCCCAAATATGCAAAGGTAACTGCTGGTAATATGGAGAGGCAAGGGAGAAATAATATTTCATTTAGCAAAATTAGGGGCCTATTGCCAGCCTATTAGCATCAACCACTGTAATGATTTTGCCTCAAATGGAAATGAGTTAGAAACCAGCTCCAGATGGGGACCGCCGGCTATTGGGTATTTTGAGCACGTCACACTCCAGGCAGCAAAGCCAATCACTGGGAGACTGGGGTATCGACTTGCCTTGAAGGGCTCCCTCTTTTTCCTGAATAACAAACAGATCATGGCCTTCTCAGAAGAGTGCTCTGTGACGTTCTTATTGATCAGGCTTCAAAAGGGAGCAGAGCTCTGGGAGTGGGTTGGGCAGCTTCCCTCTGTACCTCCCTGGGACCAGAGCATCTAATGTATTTGGCTCACTCCAGAAGGACCTTGCCCATCAGACTATAATTCTTGAGGCACCCCAAACTTTGGTTCAGAGGTTCTCCAGATCATTTGCTCTCAGTGTATTTCCTCCTTCTTCTGTTCCTGCTCTATGTTGTCAAATCAACAACATATGAGGTGTAAGAGAAAGACTTTGCCTCTGGATAGAAGACATTTAGAAAAAATGTCACCACATTTCCTTCCAGATCTTTCTAGTACTTTCTTCCACGAAAAGAATCCCAAGTGACAAGTACAAAGAGGAACGGCTCATTTTGAAGACAAAGCAACAGGAGAACAAGCATTTTCTTAGAGTATTAATTAAGGAATGATCTGCTGATTGTTCGATTTAAATCACATAAAATGGCAGATACCCATTTCTGAAAGGCTCTGAGGCCGGTGAGATACCTGGGTTGATAAAGGTAGGTTGCCTCACAGCCATAAAAACCTGAGTTTCAGCTCCAAAAGGAGAAAAGGAGGAGGAGGAGGAGGAGGAGGAGGAGGAGGAGGAGGAGGAGGAGGAGGAGGAGGAAGAGGAAGAGGAAGAAGGAGAAGGAGAAGAAGCTGGACATAGTGGCGAACGCCTTTAATCCCAGCACTTAGGAGGCAGACAGGTGCATATATATCATAAATTCAAGGCCAACCTGGTCTACATAGTAAGTTTTAGGACATCGAGGACTGCATAATGGGATCCTGTCTCAGAAACACACACACACACACACAATAAACAAACAAATAATACTAATGAGAGAGAGGGAAGGGAGAAAGAGTCTGAAAGCCTGAGTTCAATTCCTGGAACCCCTGTAAAGTGTGTAAAGATAAAGGGAGAAAAATGACTTCACTGAGCTGTCCTCTTACCTCCACACTCCCCCCAATATAACACACACACACACACACACACACACACATACTAATAAGGAATGAGTAATTTTTAAAGGTGAAAACCTACATTGGAGTTTTTGACCTGTGTGTGCACACACGTGCCACACACACCCACTTACGAAAGAAGCTTTACACTATCTCCTGACCCCCAGCCACCCCTGTGATTTCTTGAAGTGTTACAGACAAAGCCCGGAGGTTTACAAAGCACTTTAGACGTCTTTTCACTTGGCCACCACGTGCGATGCACAGTGGGCGTTTCCCACTCGTTTTCTAAATGAAAATGTGGAGGGACCTCAGGTGCTCTGCTCAAGGTCACCTGGCTCCCAGCAGTTACATTTGTTCGCTGTGGTTTCTGAGTGTGTCACACTTCCCGCTGTGCTCTGCTGTGGACAACAGTGCATTACCCTTGACACTCTTCGGTTTACTCGCCTTCGTTTTGTACCCAGACACCTTTTGGAATGTCTTTGAAATGTGATTTTGAGCTGGGAAAAGCTATTTTAATGTACTCTAGAGAGGCTTAGCTGGTTTTTTCCTTAGCAGGTGCCCATGACTCAGAGAACACAATGTCTCAAGTAACTGTCCCTTCGGTTCCCTGACAAGCTCAAGTTCTGTTTTCTCTCTTTCCTTTTTCCTTCTTCCTTCCTTCCTTCCTTCCTTCCTTCCTTCCTTCCTTCCTTCCTTCCTTCCTTCCTTTGTCTTTCTTTTTGCTAAAACCATGATATCAGAAACAATTGCCTTTCTGAATTCCCTGGAGATATAGAACAACCATTAAGAAGGAGAGATGGTTGAAAAGACTTTTGAAACAGTGATAGTAAGTAAAGAAGAGTGATTCTTCCTAGTTTGAGTTAGAAGCAGAGAGCATTCCTCAAGAAATAGCCCTGGAAAGCAGCGCATCTTGAATAGAAAAGACCAGAGTCTCCCTATATTGTTCCAACTTCTCCTTACTTGGAGGTGAAGCTGCTTCCGTTCCGGCTGGAGAGAAGATTTCGCAGCCCAGCCTCTATGAGCACATACCTGGAGGTTTGAAGAGACAGATCAGAAACAGCGCTCTAATCCTCAGGAAGTACATCCGAAAACACAAATGCAATAGCAACGCTGGGGTGAAGCCACCAGGACATTTGTGTAGTAATGTGATCAGGGTTAGTTTGTGTAGACAGACATTTCCTGGCTCCACATAGCTTTAAAGCATCTAAGACAGTGGAAAAAGTTTGTGATCAGCTAGGAGAATGTCGAAATCATCCCCAATGCTCACTAATTAAAGCAAATTTTGTCCAGGTTACTTTTAGGTTTTCCTAAAACAGAATCCCAAACCGCTGCATCAAATAAATGCTTGTTGGAATCTCCAACAAGCAAGGGTGAGAATTCTGTCGTGGGGGTTCAGGCTCCCCTTAGCTCAGGAAGTATCACCTCCAAAGCCTCTGGGTGCTGACATCACAGGAGAATTTTCCAAATCGAGAATTTGGAGCTCTTGTTTTATTTTCAAGGTCTTTAAAAGAAGAAATGATAACCTGTTATATATATGCCTGCTATTATGTGGCAGCTGTTTTGAGAGAACAGAAAGCCAAGTGGGTGACTCATGGTCCCTTGAACACATCGCTCACATTCCCCCCACCCCCACCTTTGTTTCTGCTGGACTCTACTTGAAGCCTGCTCACCCTCCCCTCACTGTTCTAGGGGAACGGGCAGCAGGCCATCACCATCCAGGCCCAGTCTTCTCCCAGGTCCATGGCGCTCCTTCTCGGACTGCCTGGACCTCTTATCGTTTGCCCAACACTTACAACTTGGCTTTCCCTGTCTACTCTGGACAAATATCTTCCATAGCCTAGTGCTGAGTTCCATCACTACCAGCATGGCTTTCTCTTTCTTTCTTTAAAAACTAAAAGAAAGAAAGAAAAAAGGCCTGACAGCGTGCCTCATAGCAAATGGGTACCCTCACCCCCCAAAATGTGATCACTAGTTTGTGACTCATGTCTCTTGGTGCTTGGAGATAGGACTGTGAGTTCCTTAGGTTCTTCCCCCAGGTTTATACAGACTGGGCATCTCTTAAAGTCAAGGTCGTGCAAGAGGACGCAGCACTCGATTTGAACGCCTGCTCCGCTCCCTCTTATCTGGGGCTGTCATCCCAGCCAATGGCAAAGACATAATTTAGAATTATGAGGACTCATGAAGGCAGACTGTCCTGACTTAATGGAATGCCAAACCCAGCTTTGAGAAGGTCAAGAAGATAAGAGGAAGAAGATAAGCCTCAGCTTGCCCCCCCCCCTCGCGTGGAGAGAAATACTTGAGAGATTCAGTGTGGGGTCAAGTGGCCTGTTGTTGCCTTGTGGGTTCACTGGCTTCAAAAAGGGAGTAGAACAACAGATTTTGGTTCCTGGTCTAAAAGGAGGCTGAGAGAGCAGGAGAAAAGAGAGCAGGGACAGAGACAGTCGAAATGTTATCTAGAGGAGTCAGTGAGCCGCCTCTGGGAAGATCTGAGCAGACCTGAAAGTTCTCTCAGGGGGTGGGAGGGAGGGGGGATTTGCCAGAGCAAAGGATTCAATTGCCTGGGAGAAAATGGTAGGGGAATTTTTGCCTGACTCTACAGAAAACTTTGCTGAGTTAAGGGGTTAGTAATGGATCGGAATTCTGATGATCTAAGGAGTGCGGGACAGCACCATAGCAATTAGAAGTAAGGGCTTGGAGGAGAAGGAGCAGGGTTCAGATCCCGACTCCGTGTTTCTGAGACTCAGTTTCCTCAGCTGCAGACAAAGAATGTCTCCCACAGGGAGCTGCACAGAGAGGGTTAAGTGAGATACTGTAAGCGGTTAGTACAGGCCTTGGCTCTTAATAAATAGTAGCTTCATCCATATAGACAGATGGGATATTTCTTGATCTCTCTTTAGACAACTTTGGCTTCACAGTACCCTGGGGATGCCAAGGAGGGACCCAAGCCGGCAGAGATTCTCTGCAGAAGGAATAGCCAATGCATTTCTGGGAACAATACCATCTGATGTTAAATTTGGAATCATTTCCTGCTCTAGGCAATAATAGCTCTGTCTGTTCTCATTAGCCACAACATCTTTGGAAAAGTCTGTTATGTACAACTGCTTTGTGTTAGCAGTGCTTTTACGACAGAGAGGAGACAGGCGATGTCTGTGCTTTGCCTGCATCTCAAGCGGGAGGAAAGAGATGGAGCAGGAAGCAGCATTTGAAAGCTGGGGGTGATGGATGCACCACAGGCAGCAATAGAGACGGGCAGAGGCAAGAGGCCTCCGAAGAGAAATGGAGCCCATTACGTTCACAGCCATCACAGGTAGAAAAAAAAAAGTCCAGGATGCTGTTAGTTACTGAACTAATCAACGCGGGGTTAGAAATGGACAAGAAAGGCTGTCTTGGGCTCTCTGCCCGGTCGCAGTTTATCACTTCTGATTATATTCAGTGACTCACCTGGAGTTCCTGTGGCACGTTCTAATTAGTCTGGACCCAACGCTGTCCGCTGTGGCTGTGTGCTGCTCTTCCTCCCTGTGACCGGAGGGTCCTCAGGCCCCCCAGCCTCAGACACAGGTGAAATGATGTTAACAACAGCACAAACATTGTTTGGCGCCAGATCAGACAGTTCCTATGGCATTCCAAATCTTCTTGTGCTCCGGCTGCAATAACTCTTCCTGACTAGCTCCCCAAACACTCGCCAGAGAACTAATTCACTAAGTTGAGGCCCAGCCACAGTGGCCACCGCCTCACTCTTGGCTTCCTTTAGGGAACAATAGCCCTTTTACCTTTTCTTGCCTCTTACGTAAGCCCCACAAGTGCAGAGACCCGTCTGGAGTTTCAAGGATTTCTTCAGACTGTCTCCCACTTGTTCACTTGGGAATGAATATCTGTTCTTCTGAGCCTCCCATGCCCTCTCTCCTCTTCCTCTCCCCTAATTTTGACTCTACACCTCAACTTCTGTCTGTGTTGGAAGGGACCCCAGTCTGCCTTTGGACAGAGCCCCTGATTTTCTCTCCTTCAGACTTCTAGGGCTAGACAAAAATCCGTGTAACTCTAGGCAGTGAGAAACATGCCTATTAAATGCTATTAAACATGCTATTAAATTTATGTTTAGAAAACAGAAGATAGCTGGACATGGCAGCACAGGCCTTTAATCCCAGCACCTGGGAGGCAGAGGCAGGTGGATCTCTGTGAGTCTGAGGCCAGTCTGGTCTACAAGAACTAGTTCCAGGATGAGCTCCTAAAGCTACAGAGAAACCCTGTCTTGAAAAACAAAACAAAAAAAAAAAAAAAAAGGAGATAAATATAAATGACAATAAATTATCTCTTAAATACTTTCATGAGTGGTCACAGGTTCTTCCTGCCCTCCAATTTTGGAGGCCTGATTGCTGGTGCTCAGAGCCCACGGTGGTTGTCTAGCGGCCATGTTCCTTCACCTGCTCCCTGCGCCACTGCTCTGGTCACTCACAGGGGCTTGTGGGAACAGAAGCAGCTGCTATGGGCTGGCCCAGCCTGTGGGGTGTTCTGGGTGTTCTGGGTTGCTTGGGTCGGCTGAAGAAAGAGGTTACTCCAAGATGACGTTCTAAGGCCTGTGTACGGCAGCAGGAAGAATAGTCTCTGATGGACTGAACCCTGAGCCGCCATCCAAACGCGGAGTTATTGATTATTACACAGTTGTTTCTTGGGTAAACAGTATTTCCTCATACCAAGGTCCCTGATCTAAACTACGCGTCTCTCTAAAGGGAAGCACCACACACCCTCGTGGCTTTACTCCTTTACTGTGTATCATTTGCAATACACAATAATCCACGAGCCTCAGGCGTGCCTGAGGTGTCTTGTGACCAAAGTCACATGATAGCTGCAATGTTCCCTCAGAAAAATAATTCTACAAATCACGGAAAGCAATTACTGTTTTCTACAAAGATTCTTTACTGTTTAGCACAGTGATTCTTCAAGGTCAAAGGACTTCTAGAAAACAACTCTTCACGCTAACGCCCCAGAAGGGCCAGTGGAGCTGGTGGGCTCAGTTCAAGCCTTGCTGGTTTTTTCCTTTCTCTCAGTAAATCTGCCTCTCCTCTTCCCTCCATCTCCTGAGGACCCCACGTGTGCCTGCTTTGTCTCTTCGGCAGGGTGTCACTGAATTCACTACTGCTCTCTAGACTAAGGCTCCCAGTGACAGGCTACCCCGGAGCTGTGTGCTGAAATCTCGGTGGTCACCCCATCCACTAGCCAGGCTCAACCCTCTAAACGATGGTAGAGATGGTGAAAGCAATTTAAGCAACAGGCTGCGACAATTGTTCTGAACCCAAACAAATTACACGGGTCACCAGAACATCCATCATTTCTCACTGCCGGTCCGAATGCCAGTGGAGACGGCCATGCATAATTTAACACCTAATCGATGGGAACCAAAGGCCATGAGAGAACAACCAGCCCCCCCCCCCCCCCCAGGAAGACCTCTTTCTTGCCTACCTCCCTCCTTTCTCTCTTCCTCCTCTTTCTCTTCCTTTCGCTTTCTTTTTGTACAGGCACATTCTAACAAGGACTTGCTTTTTCCGCTTTACTTCAAGCCTTCCCTCATCTGTCATTCATCCTGGCAGGGCCTTCCCCATGTGCATTCCTTCCCCATGTGCTTCCTTCCCAGACCTTCCTTGCAATCCAAGCCAGCTACCAACCCGCTTACGGTGCCGGCTTTAATTATTAGTTGTTCCCCCTGCACCCGGCTCTTTCACTATGGTCTCACAAGAATGTGGGGGGGAGCTTGGTTGCCAGGAATGGTCTCTTCTAACCTGGGTGCAGCTCTTCCCAGCCCTCATGCCTCCTGTCCCCTGCCCTTCTGTTCCAGGCGCCCTCTCCTTGTTTTCTCCTGGAGAAAACCCAAGTCCTGGCGAGCGCTTGGGTCACACGTTCCTCTAATGCTCATTTTATTTCTCATAATTAACCATTGATCTCTGTGTCAATCCCTTCAGAATCCCCTGCCTGTTTACCCATCTCTCTTCATAGTAGACGCAGGCACAGCAGAAGGCAAAGGAGCCAGCCAGACTACTTCTTTGAACTGGATTTAGAGGTTCTGCTCCAAGAAGAGACATATTCAGTGTATCCTGATGGAGAAGTTCCCCCATGGACCCTGAGGATGGGCAGACAGAGAGGAGGCCAGGAAGCAGAGCGTGTGGGGATGAGAAGTGTCACTGTTCTAATAGCTTCAGAATGTCCCGCCTCACAGCCCTGACGGCTAGGACACCAGCAACACAGTGTAGATGGAGCTGGCTCCCTTAGCACCAGTAGGGAGGAACCCGTTGTTGCTTCTTCTAGCTCCTGGTGAGTTCCTAGCAGTCTTGAGCATTCCCTATCTTGCAACTCCAACTGCAATGGATCATCACATAATCTATTTGTACCGTCGCTCTTCACAAACTAAACTCACCTTAGGGCCCGCTCTAATCCAGAATGACTTTGTTTTCACATCTACAGCGACCCTACTTCCCAGTAAGGTCGCATTCTGAAGTCCTAGGATTTTAGCTTATCTTTTTTGAAGAGCTACAGTTCAACTCACAACAAGGAGTATGTCCGTTCCAAGAACGGCCAACAGCTAAATTCGCTGGAAAGATGGGTGTGGAGTAGGGATGGGTAGGGGACATAAACAACTTAGCAAGTAAACTAACTGGAAAATAAAACTATAGAATCATCAACTTAGTCGAACGTGGCAGAGGTCTTTGTTTCTCTCATCTCTGTCTAGTGCTTTATAGGCTTTTGCCGTCGGGCAAAAGTAGGCATGCTAGTTACTATTCTCATTGCCCTCACGGACATAACTGTTAGGGAGGAAAGATTTGGGGTTCACGGCTTCAGAAGGTCACAGTCCACCACAGCATGAAAGGCAAAGCAACTGTCTACAGTGGTAGCATAAATGACAGCTTGTTCAGATGGCCCCTAACGAAGAAGCAGAAAATGTGGGCTAGGACTAGAATCTGGTAGAACCCTCAGAGGCTCAGCCTTAATGACCTACTTCCGTACTCCAGGTCCCACCTCATAATAGTTCTGTGACTTCCTAAGACAGGGCTCCCAGCTTGTGGGGAACCAAGGGTTCAAACCCATGAACCTGTGGGGGACACTTCACATCTGAAGCACAACAGTAAGAAGGAAAGCTAGCACATGGGCGAGCCCATCATGTTCTCATTCATTCGACGATATGTATTGAGTACCGGGTGCAAGGATGAGTCCCATGCGGTAGGGATTCAGCACTGAATAGTACAGGAGGCATGGCCTCTACCGTCCTAAAAAACAAGTAAAAGTGAGGTGTTCCTCGTCCTCGGCCGTGACCTTCCTTATCACCAAGGAAGTGTGTTTGTAAGGAATTCCAAAGCAGAGAGGTCACCCCAACAGACAAGTGGTAAAACTGCCAACGCGCAACAGGAAGCCACTTTACAAACGGAAAATGAATGGACGCGTCCAGGAGGGTGCCAGCCTGTGCAGGGTCTTCTGGTGTCAAGGCCACGCCCTCTGTGGTGTCAGGTAGCTAAGCCCTCCAGTCTGTTAAGGCACACTTGCTATGCTTGCACTGAAAACAGAAAACCCTGAAGTGACCTTTCTGCAAGCCACAGTGCCACCACTGCCCAGTTCCCAGCAGCTAGTGGAAGTTCAAGAGTCGCTGGGAAATTCACAGCTATGTCTTCCTCGAATCCCAGAAAACCGAACCAGGCCCAGACAAGTGCAGTGACTTGGAAGTGAGCCTTCACCTCTGATCTGGGCTGCACAGTTGTTGAGAAATTGCAGACTGTCTCCTGTTTCCGTGGAAAAGAGAGGCTGCTGACGTGTGACTCAGAGCCCTTGCAGTCACCCAAGTTCACATTTTCCATAAACTACAGACGGGCTCTGAATCGGGCTGGCTTTGCAGGACCCATGTTCCACTCATACTATAAAACACTGGATGGAATTGCTTTGCAAAGTAAGAACTGCAAAACATCTCTGTGAATAAGGCACCTCGGCTCTTGTCGTTCAGCAGGGAGTTTCCCTTGAGAAGTAGGATGTGATTTTGTGCACAGCAGGAAAGAAGAACCAGGCAGGGTCGTGAGGAACGGTCACAGCCTTGCTCTCTCCTCATTCCACAAACACGGGAGGATCACACTCGGTTCCATGTTAGGAGCTCGGAACAGCCGCATCAGTTACTTGAGATGTGTGTGGAAGTGACCTGTGCCACCCTGTCCAGGTGACTGTGCCCACGCGTGGCTTGCTCATTTCTCTCTGCTGCTCTAGAGGCTATGGAAGCAGACGTCAAGATGGGTCTGCTAGTACAGCTTGGTCTGCAGCTGAGTAGCTGGACAACAGAGTGTGGGTGAACATCAAAACTTTGTGTTAAGTCACTGGAATTTGAGGGAGACGCTAGTGTCACACACGACCTTGTGCCTTGTTTGTTCCCGAAGGAATAGGCAGTGAATTCTTCATGGTTTACTTATCTACGGCCTGCTGCCTTCGTAGACAGAGTTTCCAGGTGGATGGAAGATGTAACCCTAGGGAATTTGTTCAGGTTTGTACCTGCCAGGGCAGCTCTATCAGGAGGCCAAGATAAGGCTCCTAGAATACATTTACATTAATGTTTAATTTATTAGATTGATGGTTCTTAACCTGTGGGTGATGACCCTCATCCACACGTCAGCCTTGTCCTCTGTATGGGATTTCTTTCCTGTTGAGATGAACACCATGACCAAAAGTAACTTGGGGAATGTCTTCATTAGGGTTTCTATTGCTCTGAAGAGACACTGACCACGGCAACTCTTATAAAGGAAAACACTTAATTGGGATGGCTGGCTTATAGTTCAGAGGTTCAGGCCATTATCATTATGGCAGCGTGCAGGCAGACATGGTGCTGGAGAAGCAGATGAGAGTCCTACATAGTGCAGGCAACAGGAAGTGGTCTGAGACACTGAGTGGTATCTGAAGCACATATGAGCCCACAAAGCCCGCCCCCACAGTGACACACTTCCTGCAACAAGACCACACCCACTCCTCGAGGCCACACCTCCTAATAGTGCCACTCCCTTTGTGGCCATTTTCTTTCACCACCACCGGGAGATAGGGTTATTTCAGCTTTTAGTTTATAGTCAACTCAGGAAAGGAACTGAAGCAGAGGCCAAGGGGGGAATGGTGCCGTCTGGTTTGTTCAGCCTGCTTTCTTATACAACCTAGGACCACGGGTGGCACCACAGTGGGCTTGGCCCTCCCACATCGATCATAAGTCAAGATAGTGTCCCACAGATTTTGCTTATAGATCGATCTGACGGGGGTAATTTCTCCGTTGAGAAGATCCCTCTTCCAGATGACTCCAGTTAATATCAAGTTAACAAGAACAACAAAAACATACGAGCACTTTCTCTGATTACTACTTAGGCCTGTGATTAACCCAAGAGACTAACCCTCTTCACCCTCCCCCTCACCCCTTTTTTTTTTTTTTTTTTTTTTTTTTTTGGTTTTTCGAGACAGGGTTTCTCAGTGGTTTTGGAGCCTGTCCTGGAACTAGCTCTGTAGACCAGGCTGGTCTCAAACTCACAGAG
Source organism: Alexandromys fortis (assembly GCF_014885135.2). Taxonomy (NCBI): domain Eukaryota; kingdom Metazoa; phylum Chordata; class Mammalia; order Rodentia; family Cricetidae; genus Alexandromys; species Alexandromys fortis. The sequence goes on along the minus strand of NW_026067905.1, from coordinate 13,512,577 downwards.
ATCCGCCTGCCTCTGCCTCCCGAGTGCTGGGATTAAAGGAGTGCGCCACTACCGCCCGGCTTCCCCTCACCCCTTTATCCTCTATTGTGTTTCTGGATAAAACATTCATCTCTCACTGAAACACAAAGTGAAACAGGCCACACTACTTAAAAGCAAAAAAGTATGGTCACTGTCTACAGAATAGTTCACATTTATGAATAATAATATGCACTTTTGCAGAAGTGTGGTCCTTGGAAGATGGATCTACCTATGCAAGTAGATTACTGCCGAAAGGACGGGAAAGGACAGCTGCGTGTTTAGGATAAGATATCACCTATACCCCTGTTCTGGCTTTGACTATTTTATATGAGATTGTGTTCTTTGAGTCATTTTCACAACACACTAATTTTTTTAAAAATCTCAGCTCTTATGATAAATTTCTTTTCTTGTAAACCCTAACCCTTGTTGATCCTAACCCTAACCATTGTCAGCCAGAATAGAGCGTCAGATCCCCAGGAACTGGACTTGCAGACAGTTGTGAGCTGCCATGTTGGTGCTTGGAATTGAACCTGAGTCTTGGGAGAGCAACTATGCTCTTATTGGCTGAGTCATCTCTCCAGCCGAGGAAGGGATATCTTAATGAGGGAAAACTTTAAAAAATTTACCCCACAAAATTTCAAATTTTAGTATATTCTATGCCTGTCTCACGTAACTTCTAATAAGCATACTAAATATTGTGTGTGCATGTGCGTGCGTGTGTGTGTGTGTGTGTGTGTGTGTGTGTACTTTAGGATATGTTTTAAATTTAACATTCCCCAAAATGGGAAAAGAAAGTGATGCACAGGTACTTGGACCTGGTGGAATTGCTAACTCACAGGGTAAAGAGTGTCCAGCACGCAAGAGCAGAGGCAGGGGGAATCTCTGAGTCTGAGGCCATCCCAGTGTACATTGCAACTTCCAGGGCTACATAGAGAACCTGTCTCAAAAAATCAAAACAATAATAACATCAACAAAAAAAATGCCCAAAGCAAAAACAACCAAAAGGGGCTAATAGAGTAGATTCCAGTCTGAGTTTTTCTCAGTCTGCACTGTATAGCTTCTGTTTGTTATTGTACCTCTCAGAGGAAGAGCTGGGCTTTTTGAGAATATTTTCTTTTATTAGCTAACCAAAGCCTGTGTTCTTTATACACAGTTCTTAGGCGTTTACAAATAAAAAAATAACAAAATTAGCATGGGGTTGCTGTTTAAAATAATGAGAGAATTACAGAAATAATTGGTGCATTGACTGTGCTGTGTAAGGTTAAAGGTCAGACCCAGTCTTTCTACCAAGCTAAACCCAGTGACAGGACGCAAATATAGCTCTATGCTGCCATCTTCTGGTCAATATGTATACTACTCTTGCCCTCGCCTGTGCCTATCAAGATAATGCATACTTAGAATGTTTTGCTACTATTTTTGCCTTACTTTTTTTCTGAAACATGATCTCATTGTGTATCCCAGGATGACCGAGAACTTACGATCCCCCTTCCTCAGCTTCCAAAGTTCTAAGATCATAAGCCTGTGCTACCATGTCCAGCAGTGTCTGGAGTCACCAACACCCCGGAGGACAATAGACTCAGAGGACTCGTTTTCTTTTTTCTTTCTTTTTTTTTAATTAATTAATTCATTTTTCCATTAAAAAATTTACATTTCCTCCCTTCCTCCAATTCCTCTCCCACTTCCCCACTCCCCCTCCTCCCTCCCTCCTTAAGAGAGGGCAGAGAACCCTGCCCTGTGGGAAGTCTAAGCCCCACCACCCCCCCCCACACACACACACATCCAGGCCTAGGAAGGTGTGCATCCAAATAGACAAGGTCCCAAAAAGCCAGTACATGCAGTGAAAACAAGTCCCAGTGCCTTTATCAATGGCTTCTCAGTCAGCTCCCATTTTCAGCCACATTCAAAGAGTCCAGTTTGATCGCATGCTCGTTCAGTCCTGGTCCAGCTGGATTTGGTGAACTCCCATTAGAACAGGCACACTGTCTCAGTGGGTGGACCAACCCCTCGTGGTCCTGACTTCCTTGCTCATCTTCTCCCGCCTTCTGCTCTTCAACTGGACCTTAGGAGCTCAAGCTGTTGCTCTGATGAGGGACTTTGTCTCTAAAGACTCTCTGGTGATATTAGAGATAATCATCAGTGTGATAGTGGGGCAAGGCCACTTCAGGCAACCTCTACGTTGCTGCCCAAGGACCTAGCTGGGGACATTCCCGTAGACACCTGGGATCACCGCTAGAGCCAAGTCTCTTGCAAACCCTAAAATGACTCCCTTAATGTAGATATCTTCTTCCCTGCTCCTATATCCACCCTTCCTCCATCTCTACCCTCCCACTCCCCCAAGCTCTCTCCAGTCTTTCCTTTCTCCCTTCTCTTTCCCTCTCCCCCTCCCCCATCCCCACCCCCATGCTCCCAACTTTTGTCCGGCAATCTTGTTTGTTTCCAGTTTCCAAGAGGATCTATATATATGTTTTTTGGGGGGGTTCACCTTGTTATTTGGCTTCTCTGGGCTTGCGAACTAAGGCTTAATGTTCTTTGTTTATGGCTAGAGTCCACTAATGAGTGAGTACATACCATATTCGTTTTTTTGTGGGTCTGGGTTATCTCACTCAGGATAGTGTTTTCTATTTCCATCCATTTGCATGCAAAATTCAAAATGTCATTATTTTTTATTGCTGAGTAGTACTCTAATGTGTGTATATTCCACACTTTCTTTATCCATTCTTCCATTGAGGGGCATCTAGGTTGATTCCAGGATCTGGCTATTACAAATAATGCTGTTATAAACATAGTTGAACAAATGCTTTTGTAGTATGATTGGGCATCTCTTGGGTATATTCCCAAGAGTGGTATTGCTGAATCTACTGTCATTAAGACAAAAAGGCATCTTACTGAATGGGAGAAGATCTTCACCAACCCCGCATCAGACAAAGGTCTGATCTCCAAAATATATAAAGAACTCAAGAAACTGGCCATGAAAATTCTAATTAACCCAATTAAAAAACGGGGTACTGAACTGAAAAGAGAATTCACAGCAGACGAAGTTCGAATGGCCAAAAGACACTTAAGGTCATGTTCAACCTCCTTAGCGATCAGGGAAATACAAATCAAAACAACTTTGAGATACCATCTTACACCTGTCAGAATAACTAATATCAAAAACACCAATGATAGCCTATGCTGGAGAGGATGTGGAGCAACAGGAACACTCATCCATTGCTGGTGGGAATGCAATCTTGTGCAACCACTTTGGAAATCAGTGTGGCGGTTTCTCAGGAAATTGAGAATCAAGGACTCATTTTCTTTAAAAGATTTTTATGGGGCTGGAGAGATGGCTCAGAGGTTAAGAGCACTGATTGTTCTTCCAGAGGTCCTGAGTTCAATTCCCAGCAACCACATGGTGGCTCACAGCCATCTGTAATGAGATCTGGTGCCCTCTTCTGGCCAACAAGCATACAGACAGACAGAACATTGTAAACATAATAAATAAATATTAAAAAAAAAGATTTTTATGACAGTATATGTCTGTTTCATGTGTCTTTGCTCTTTAAACCAGTAATGGAAATAGATAAGAATATTTTCAGTTCTTTTTGTTTCATGGTTAATGATATTTTCTTGAAAGAGCTTTACTTTGGTTGTTTATACTTTTTTCTGCTTTGTTTTTGTTTGTTTTTGAGACAGAGTTTCTCTGGGTAGCCTTGGCTACCCTGGAACTTGCTCTGTAGACCAGACTGATCTCGAACTCAAAGCTCCACCTGCCTCTGCCTCCTGAGTGCTGGGATAAAAGGTGTGTGCCACCACTGCCCGGCTGCTTGTTTATCCTATCTCGAGACAGTGTCTCTACGCTTAGTCCAAGCTGGTTTCAAAACCCTCCTGCCTCAGCTTCCCACACCCCAGCCAAAGAGCTTTTTTCCCCCAGTGTACTTGTAAATGGTTTAATATTCTCTTAAACAGCTCCTGTCCCTCTTCATGAATTCTGAGCAGCGTGCGTGAGCTGGTGCAAAAGCCTCAGACAGCATAGAAGATCTTAGCAAATCCACATACTCTCTCACAAATGCAAGGCTGAAGATGAGCCGTTTGATATTTAGGGTCCTCTTCTGGAAACAACGCGCTCATCCGAGGTCTTCCATAGGGCGGCTGTGCATCTTCAGCTCTCACTATGTGGCTGTGGGGCACCACAAGATTTACAGTCTAAATTTACCACCTCATTGGTGTTCTTCTCTTAGATTTAGTTGTATGTGTATGAGTGTTTTTCCTGCATGTGTGTTTGTGGATCACATGTTTGCCTGGTGCTGGTGGAGGCCAGAAGAGACCATTGGATCCCCCATAAACTGGAGTAATAGACAGTTGTGAGCTGTCACGCGGGTGATGGAAGTTCCTGTCCTCTGGAAGACCAGTCGGTGTTTGTAATCTTCAAACCATCTCTTCAGCCCCATTCTTAATTTTTAGTAGGAAACTCAACCATTCTTGAGATTTAGAAAACATGACTTTTTTTTTATAATCACAAATTTAATTCATTTTACAGATTTCACAGGCTCCAAGGCCAAGGCTACAGAATTCCTGTTATAATTAGTTTTGAGAACATAACATTCTTTTGATTATTTGAAGGTATACTATGAGCTTCAAGATTGTGAAAATTAGATAATACCATCTTATTGTCTCTACCTGCATATCCGCCCACAGTCTCCTGCTAATATGTGTAATGCATTGGATTTCCTAGATTATGTCCTAAGCAAATACTGCCAACTTGGTTTATTGATGTAAGACTAAGCTACAGATTCACAAAAACTTACTGCCTTAAATATTTGTAAAAAAACAAAATGCAGCCTCTGCTAAGTGAGGTTTCTTCCATGTGGGGAAGCAGACACCTGCGTTACTAGTTAGTTTATTCTGGGTAAGAGAGGAAAATAAATGCATGTCTGAATCTTACTAAGTAAAGCAAGAAACCCTGCTTGCTGTTTTTTCTCTTTTGTGATTCCCACGATGAGTCTTGGCCTGGTGTGCCTCTCTCTGCGCCACTGGCAACATTTTCTGGCCCTTATTCATTGACTGTGTATAAACACTTGAAGAATGGTGACCATCTCTTTTATATCTTTACTCGTTTACTGATTTAACAAGAGCCAACTCTGTACCAGCTACAGGGAACATAGCAATAAAAATAAAAATTCCTTTCCCTCATAGACATTAACAAGAGTAGATGTAAGAAAGGGATGAAATAAATGGGACCTTAGGTGGTGGTCAGTGCTGAAGAAGGGGAATAGAGAGTTGGGGGTGCAATCTTTTTTATAGGATGACCAAGGAAATTTTGATTAATGGGATTCTTGAGCAAAGACTAAAGGGTCATATTTTTACATCACTAAATCAAGATAGCAGTATATACCTGGGACATCATCCAGAAAATTGGGGCCTTTAATCCAACTATTTAACACATTAACAGGACTCTTGAGGCAGAAAGACAGGCAGAGGAAATAAGAAGACAAGGGAAAACCATTCCAGGGTAGACTGTTCCAGAAAGGAGGCAGAGCCAGTACCCAGATATGCTGGGTTTGTTTGTTTGGCTGGGTGGATTAGGAGGCCCCTGTGGCTCAGTGGAAAGGAAAGAATCATTTTATTCATCTTGCTATCCTCAAAGAGTTTAGCCGTATAGATGGGAGTTTCTGTCCCCCTTGGTCCTACAGCTGCTCAGTCCCAAAGTAACACACAGAGGCTTAGTTTGTTTGGCCTATTAGTTTAGGATTATTATTATTATTAAGTAGCTCTATAAGTAGCTCTTACAACTTAAATTAATCCATAATTCTTATCTATATTTAGCCACAGGACTTGGTACCTTACTCAGTAAGGCATTCTCATCTTGTGTCCTCTGTGTCTGGCTGGTGACTGCCTCTCTGCCTTTCCTCTTCCCGGAATTCTCCTAGTCTGGTCGCCCCACCTATACTTCCTGGCTGGCTACTAGCCAATTAGTGTTTTATTAAACCAATACAAGTGACAAATATTTACTGTGCAAGAGCATTATCCCACAGCATTTTCCCTTTTACTTTTCAAAACAAGAACCATGGATCTAATCTCCTTTGTTTAGCTTTTTTCCTGACTGTTTTCCATAACAACTTGTAACCAACACTCTAAACAAAGACAAACATCCATAATCCATTTTTTTTTAAGAATGTAGGTGTAGTTTTCTTAGCTAACAGTCTTGAAGCTGTTCTGGATGTAGAACTCAGAGGAAATTGTAACAGAGGTGTTCTAAAACATTGAATCATCTGGGCCATCTGCTCCTATCAGAGATTTTTCAGGGGTCTTCCTTGATCAAACCTTATTTTTCTTAACCCAGAATAAATCCATAGCCTCTCATTTCCTGTGGAAACAAAAGCAAAACCTCTTCTCCTAAATAACATATCTTTTGACTTAAATTTTGAAGTCAAGGCATTTTCAAAATACATAGGTTGGATTAATCCAGTAGCATTTATACTCAAATGTCTTTTATCAACTATTGCTTCCTCTTCAGCAGTCAAATAATTCAAAGATAATATAATAACATACAGTCTCTGTGGTTTTCCATCTTTATGTAGTCTTTTATTACTCTGTTTTTTATTTTATTTTTAATTTCTGGTGGTTTTTTTTTGGGGGGGGGAGGTTGAGACAGAGTTTCTCTATATATCTTTAGCTGCCCTGGATTTTATTCTGTAGACTAGGCTGGCCTCGAACTCTCAGAAATCCCACTGCCTCTGCCTCCTAAGTGCTGGGATTAAAGGTGTGCACCACCACACCTGACTATTCTATTTCTTTTTTTTAATTTCTCTATCCTTTTCTTTTCTATCCCAAGTCTACTGTTTAGAGGTCTTTTCATCTGAACCTGTCTTTACTGTATATTTTTATCTTTTTCTGATTTCATGAGTCTTTAATCTGCTAAGTGATATGGCTAGAATTAAAGCAGCAGCTTTGGTGACTGGCTCTGCCCCATTCCTTAACTTCTGAGAGTGTAGATACATGGTAGAGGTACTGTCAGGAGCCAGTACAGCCACAACAACCTTGTGGAGTTTCTAGGTCCATGCCGCCACCAAGAAACTTGATGCTGGCTGCTCATAAACACCACTTAAGTGTTTGGTGACAGGGCCTCTTAAAAGAGTTGCTAGGTTTTTACTGCTAACAGTGAGTCAGGAAACCTCTCTTAGAGGAGCCACACCTCTGCTCACCACCAGCAAACAGAGCCTATCAGAGAAAAGACAGTTACCAAGAAGCTGAGCTTGACTCTGTTCTTGTCTGTCTAGAATCTTTTTCTTTCTTTCTTTCTTTCTTTCTTTCTTTCTTTCTTTCTTTCTTTCTTTCTTTCTTCCTTCCTTCCTTCCTTCCTTCCTTCCTTCCTTCCTTCCTTTCTTTCAAGTTTTCTCAGGTTTTGTGTGGAAATCCTTGCCAAATGTTTGGGCACCATTTGTAGATGGAAGTTTCTGTAGAGCATAGCAGTGCGTGAAATATAGTGAAAACAATATTTTTAATGAATCCATATGTATTTGGTAATATAAAGATGTCAATATTTAGCAAAAACTTGAATTGTACTAAATTACATTTTTTTTTTCTTTTTGAGACAGGGTTTTTGTATGTAGTCCTGGGTATCTATGGAGCTCACAATTAGACCAGGCTGGCCTTGAACTCACAGAGATCTACCTGCCTCTGTCTCCCTAGTGCTGGGACTAAAGGCATGTGCCACTGCTCCTGGTCCCAATTACATTTTTCCTTTAGACAAAGTCTCAAGTAGTCCATCTGGCCTTAGCATAGCTGACGATGACCTTGAATTTCTGATCCTTCTGCATCCACATCCGAAGAGTGACATTAAAAGTATATGCTATCACACCTGATTTATGCAACGTTGGGGAATAAACTCGGGGCTTTGCACTTGCCAGGCAAGCACTCTACCAAGTAAGCTCAGCCCAGAGCTAGTCCAGTTACTTTCATGATAATGAAACTATTTTGATTGCTGTCCTGACTCAGTGCCATTAAAACATATCTGCCTTTTGTTCATTCGTATTTTTAGATCAGTTCAGGATGTGATGTTGGAAATATTTTACAACATTCCTATCTGTTTCTCTTTGGACGTCTGTCAAAATGATAAGAAAGAACTATGGCTCATAGGGAATGCAGAATCCTGGAAAGTGAAAATACACGTTCAGCTCTCTCAGCGAGGTCAACAGCTCTCCTTAGGATCTCGGAGAAAAGGCCAGTTGAAAGATTTATTTATGGTTTTACAACTTACCACTCTTAGGTATATATTTCATGTCAGCATTTATTTTACTTGGAAAAAAGGACTCATTGTTTGCATACACACACACACAATATGAAAGTAGTCACAGGATGGGTGGAAGAGATTACGATTCTTCTGCCTGCTCCTTTGGTCCACTGAAGCCCCATAAACTAGCATTTCCAAAGGTTGTTTTTGACTTTGCAGTGTCTGTTTAAACTCAATGCAATTGTGAAGTTTTAGCTGGAGAATTATGCTTTCTTTTTTTGGCCTCCTGTTTTTTTTTTTTTTTTTTTTTTTTTTTTTTTTTTTTGAGATTCATACAAACATATACCTTTCCCGAAAAACAGAGCTGGGGATGTAGCAGGCAGGCCTGGGGTTAATCCCCAGCATAACCAAAAAAGAAGGGAGGGAGGGAGGGAGGGAGGGAGGGAGGGAGGGAGGGAGGGAGGGAGGAAGGAAGGAAGAAAAATAAATTGTAAAATATTTGTTTTCTTAAAATCACTAGAGTCCTTTAATTTGGGGCTTGTAACTGAATCTCCAAGGAGGGGGGGACATTTTCCCCCTGCAAGACAGAGTTTCTCTCTGTAACCTAGCAGTCCTGAAACTCACTCTGTAAACCAGACTGGCCTCAAACTCACAGAGATCCGCCTGCCTCTGCCTCTCGAGTGCTGGAATTAAAGGCGTGTGCCACCGCTGCCTGGTGAAATAAAGCAATCTTAGGAGGAGTGCCACACCTGTAATTCCAACGCCAGGAAGATGGTGTGGGGGAGGATTGTGAATGCAAGGCCAGCTTGGGCTGTGTACACTGTCAGATCCTGTTTCACAAACCAGATTCTGATCAGCAGCCCTGGGTTTGTCCACCTACACTGAAAGCAAAAGTGTTGTCAAATGTCTATACCTAGCCAGAGCTCTGGTGACCAAACTCAGGTCCTGTGTTTGCATGGCAAGCATTTTATAGACTGACCTGTTGTTCCCCAGCTGTCCTTTGTCCTCTACTAGTTACAAGGGTTTTTTTTTTTTCATTCAAAAATATACCACAAAAGTATATGAGCTTCAAGTGAATTTTCAGAAAATGAACACATGATTTCCACTCAAGCAGCAACAAATTGTCATTAGAATCCCCCAGCTTAGTAACTGTTCTGCTGCTGTGACAAAACCCATGACCAACCCAGGTGACTTATAAAAGGCATTTAATTGAGCTGAAGGTTTCAGAAGGTTTGGTCCTTGGTGGAGGAGCAAAGACTCTCTCCGTTGACAACTCGACTAATCTGGAATTAACTAAGTCTCAAGTGGATGGGCACACCTGTGAGGGACTTTTCTGGATTAAATTGCTTGAGGTCAGAGGATCAACCCTAAATCCAGATCTTCTGGGATGGGAAAAATCAATCTTGAATCTGGGCCACACTTCTTCATACACATGCATGCACACACACGAGTATATATCTACCTTTTTTTCATACACATGCACGCACACACACATCATGTACACGTGTGCACACACATGTCCATTCTATCACTTCTGTTCCTTTAGAGAACCCCAACTAGTACAACACGGCAGCAGGAACAGCTGAGAACTTACATCTTGATCCCTAAGAGGCAGAGAGAACACACCGGAAATGGGATTAGGCTTTGAAACCTCAAAGCCTATCCCTAGTGACACAGCTCCTCCAATAAGGCCACACCTCCTAATCCTTCCCAGGCAGTTCCACCAACTGGGGACCAGGTATTCAAACCTAAGAGCCTATGAGAGCCATTCTCATTCTAAGCACCACGCCCCATCTCTGTGCCTTTCAGGTTTTTGTCCCCAGGGCTATTCATTGCCAGGCTTCTAACATCAGATTAGTTTTGCCTGGTTCTGATCATATAGTAAGTGGAAGCATATCATAACTATTCTTTCGGGTCAGGTTTTTCAAACTGAACATGACGCTTATGAGGTTCATTAATGTCCTATAACATTTTCATCGCTGAGTCTATCCTATCATGCAAACACACCACACTTTATCTGTTCTGCAGATGGAAAGAACTTGGCAGCTTCCACTTGTTGAGAGAAGAGAGCTGTGCCGTGAGCATTCTTGTCCACGTCTTTGCTGAAATCACCGATTTATTCCAGCTGGTTAGGGAGTATGAATGTAATATGTTTACTTTAAACTTTTGGGAATAATGCCAAAAATATTCTTCCACTGATTGTAACCACATACACACCCATCCACAATGGAAGAAACTGTGTCGTTAATTTCCCAAAATACTTACACTTACCCAGAACATAGAAAAATATGAAAAAAATTAATGAGATACTGTTTTTATTTTTTAACTTAAAAAAAATTAAAAGTAGAGTTAGTCGTTTTACTTGATGTGCTCTGCCTGCCTGTGTATATGTGTATCGTGTGCCTGTGTAGTACCTGTGGGGGACAGAAGAGGGCACCACATTCCCGGGAATGGGAGTCTCAGGTGTTTCTGCACTATCACGTGGGAGCTCGGTATTAAATCTGGGTCCTCTGCAAGAGCAACCAGTGCCCTTAACCATCAAGCCATCTCTCCAGCTCAGCTACTACTTTTTAAAACATTTATCTTGCATGTGTATTAAAATGTGATAATAGAGATTTACAACATTTAATCTCTAATATTATCTCCATTGATGTTACATGAAAAGAGTAAACAAATTCATTTTTCACAGTTCTGGAGGTAGGAAGCCCTAGAGCAGTGATTTAGTTCGCCTTCTACTTCTGTGCTAAAACCACAGACTAAACAGCTCATAGTCCATCGTGCAGGGAAGTTAGGGCAGGAATTCAGGGCGGGATCCAGGAGGCACAAACTGAAGCAGAGGCCATGCAGGAATGCTGCTTACTGGCTTGCCCCCCTGGCTTGCTCATTTGCTTTCTTATACACCCCAGGACCACTTGGCCATGTCTGGTACTGCCCACAGTGAGCTGGGTCCTGCCACATCGATGGAGAAAATATCCCGTGCCTACAGAGCGGTCTGATGGGGGCATTGTCTCAAGTTTCTCTCTTCTCAGATGACTCCAGCTTGTGTCAAGTTAACAAAAAAAAAAATAATAATAATTTAAAAACCTAATCAGCACAAAGGAAAACTATATCAATACCATCTATAAACACTAAAGACAATATTCGGGCTTAAAATACTTAAAGACACTAAAAAAAATCATCAAATCGGACCTACAAATACTTTTTTAAAAAGCCAGACCAGATTGTGTTTATTTTAGGAATGAAAACTAGATAGTCTATCAATGTAATACATTAAGATTCACATTTACTTATCAATATTAATTATTACATGCTATTAATCCATTAACCTATTAGTTCATTGGTATTATGACTATACTTCATTGATTATAATTAATTAAAATGAAACCGTGATGTTCTATTCAAAGATTAAAGGAAAGTCTGCTCCCCAGGGCCACCGGACAAGCAGTTGGTAATATTTAACTTCCACTTCTGATAAAAACTGGAGAAACCCTTCCCTTGCCCCTTGCCCCCTGCAGCAGGTGGGGGACCTGACCCAGCCCCTCCCCAGCTGCTGAGCTCAGGAGAACAGGCCCCGTGGGCAGCACAGCAGAGTTGACCCTGTAGACAGGAGTGCGGAGGAGTCCACTCTGAGGGCGTGGGTGGGGCATGGCTGCTACTGCCTCTCTCCTCTGCAGTGTTGGGGTGGGAGCAAGGGAAAGATGCCCTCCTCCCCTCTCCCCTACCCCCTCCAGCTGGTGAGGGAGCTGACCTTCCCATTTACCAGCTTCAACATCTAGGAAAGCAGGCCCTGTACAGTGGAACTGACCCCGTTTCGGGGGCTCAGGGGGCCACACTGCCCCCCCCAGAACGTGAGCACAAGAGATCTGACCCCCGTCTCTCATCTACCATATGGAGGCATGGACAGGGAAGAGATTCCCTCCCCCGTGCCTGAGGCGGTGGGCGAGCTGGCCCTGCTGTTACAAGAGGTGGGAGAGCTGCCCCTACACTCACCGCTTGCAGCACTCAGGAAAGTGGGCTCTGCACTTCGATTGAGCAGCACAACAGAACTGACCCTATTGATGGGGGCATGTATGGGTGAACCAGCCCTGAGAGTGTGAGCGTGGGAAAGCTGCCCCCACCCCACATCTGCCATATGGTGTGTGTGTGTGTAGCGGGGGGGGGGGGAGGCCCCCCAGCCCTCGACACCTTTGGTGGTTAAGAGACGGCTCTGCCCTCACCAGCTACAGCACCCGGGAGAGTGGCCCCTGCACTTCGCCTGGGCGACGTAGTAGAGCTGACCCTGATGGTCCAGATGGGAGAGACAACCGGGAGGGCAGGGCGGGAAAGCCTTCGGGAGCACATGAAGGGGCTGGCCCTTCAAACCCAAAGCTGCAGGATCTCCATAACACAGGACAACAACAGGATATCCAAGAGGAGGCCCAGTGAGGGCCCAGCATCGATAGTGTAGCAGAAACCAGAGGCCTTGAAGCAGACCGATGATCTTTGCAATGAACACTTGTAAAGATGTATGGACACAAGGGTTTACTGTGTGACTCACTGTGTCACACTGCAGCTTCCATGACAGGGTTTTCGCCTCCTTTTTTCTCTTAAATTTCATTTTATCTGAGGCGGGGTTTTGCAAGGGTAGAGGACAGATACGAAGGGACAAAGAGATGAATGGGATCAAGATGCATGATGTGAAAGATATAAATAAATAAAAAGAAAGTGAAAAAAACTTTAGAAATAGCCAGGTGGTGGCGGCATGCACCTTTTAATCCCAGCACAGAGGGAGGTGGCTGGCTCTCTGTGACTTCAAGGCCAACCTGGTCTACAGAGCATTTTCTAGGACAGCCAGATTCACACTGTTTCCTGTCTCAAAAAAAAAAAATTAATTAAAATTTTAGAAACACAGATATAAAAGTCTATGTAGCTCTCCTTTAAGCTACCGTTCAGATTCACAATCTGTTGTTCCTTGTGTTCAGACTAACCTCTGGCCTACGGGCTTTGATTTTTCTTCCCTTGTTCTTCCACTTAAGACCTGAGCAGTTTGGGGCCAGTTGTTTAACCATTTTGTTGATTCCTATCTATAAAGCAGAAGCAATAGTGTCTATCTTATGTGGTAAGGATTAAGACTCTCAAACAGGTGCTGGAGAGATAACCCAATGGTTAAGAGCACTGGCTACTCTTCCAGAGGGTCCCAGTTTGATTTCCAATACCCATATAACAACTCAGAACCGTCTATAACTCCAGTTCCAGGAGATCTGATGACCTCTTTTGGCCCCTGTGGACACTACACACACTGTACCAGCATACATTCAGGCAAAAATTTATTGTTGTCCGAGACTGCTTGGTCGTTTCCCGGCCGCCCAGACCAGAAATAACCACACCGAAACTGTATTACTACAACACTGCTTGGTCTAGTAGTCACACTTCTTATTGACTAACTCTTATATCTTAAATTAACCCATCTCTATTAATCTATGCATCACCATGAGGTCGTGGCCCTACCAGCAAGGTTCTAGCGTCTGTCTCCTCCAGTGACTACATGGCACCTCCCTAACTCCGCCTACTCGCTCACTATATCTCTTCCAGCCTGACTATATTCTTCCCTGCTATAGGACCAAAGCAGCTTTATTCACTAACAAAACACATTCACAGCAAACAGAGAGAAATCCCACATCAATTTATATGCCTAAAATAAGATATTTTTAAAACAGTGGATCGTAGTGGCACATGCCTTTAATCCCAGCTTTTGAGAGGCAGAGCAGGCAGGTCTCTGAGGCTACAGAGAGGGTTACAGAACAGTCGGGGCTACACAGAAGCCCTATTGTTGTATTTTCTTTACTCTAGCCCCATGTTGGAATGCTAAAACGTCGTTGTTTGTTTTTACTCTTTCACTATGGTGGGCTGCCAGCCAACTCCCAAACAATTTCACCCACAGAAACTTACTATTTCTTACGAATACCCGTCCTTAACTTGGGTTGTTTCTAGCCAACTTTTCTTAAATTATCCCATACACCTTTTGCCTCTGGACTTTTTCCTTTTCTTACTTCTGTATCCTTTCTTGAAAAGAAAAAAAAAGACTCTCAAACCTTAAGAGACTCCATAAGTTATTGTCAGTAAAGGAAACCACCTACCTCAAAACTAGGGCAGTAAAAACAAGCCCAAGTTGTCAAGAAACCAGCCACCCATGGAATTCTAGAACGCAGTTCATCCGCATCTTCGACCCTGGAGTCAAAGGTCTCAATAACAGGCAACCCAGCCTATCTCCCACCCTGGTGACCCACAACCTTGACTCCAAAAGCTTGGAACCTTGGAAAGTTTTGTCTTGCTGTTATAGACACAAAATGTCTATTTTGTGTGTACGGATAGATCTGTGCATGTACTTTTCTTGTGGATATGGGAACCACGCAAAATTATTGCAGGTTCAATTGGATGCATGAAGGTATGTGGCCATTGCATGCATGTTTCTGACTGGTCTGGGATCTATCTATCCTGATACTAGCTCAGCTGTTGCCAACGCCACACCTCCTCCTTGGGACCTGAGCCCTGCTGGAGCTGGACTCCAGCGTTACTCCATTCACATATTTCTTCCAGTTATCACATTTCAAATATCTGTACTTGTTCTTGTTATTCCTTTTGAGGAGGTACTAATAGTGAGATCATTGAGTCTCTAGTCTCAAAGGATGTTTATTGAGTTCAGATCCAAGCCTTTTTACCTTTTTTTCCTCATTGTTTGCTCATTCTGTCCAAACTTATTTTATTGTATTTTTGTTTTTATTTTTTGGTTTTCGAGACAGGGTTTCCCTGTGGCTTTGGAGCCTGTCCTGGAACTAGCTCTTGTAGACCAGGCTGGCCTTGAACTCACAGAGATCCTACCTCTGCCTCCCAAGTGCTGGGATTAAAGGCGTGCGCCACCACCGCCCGGCTCCAAATTTATTTTAAAGCTTAATCCTAAATGATCAATCAATAATTGTAGGGTAAAAGGGTCAGCCAAATAAACCCACCCTGGCCCTGAAAATAGAGCCAGTGAAAGAAACACACCCTGGCTTGGAGACCTGAGTCAGGGAAAGAAATACTTCAGCCCTGAACCGGGAACCAAAGAAATATACCCTGACTCTGAAACCAGTGCCAAAGAAACACACTTTGGTCCTAGAGTAAGAGTCAGTGAATGAAATATGCCCTGGTCCCAAAACTAGAGACAAAAAACTTTAAAAGGTCAGTGAAAGAAGCACAGTTTGACTCTGAAACCAGAGTCAAAACTGCCCTTGATCAACCAAGCAGCAGAAACCAACCAATCCCTGAGCAGAGATCTAGCCCATCTGAGCTCAAGGAACTAAAATCTGACCAATTCCCACCCTGAAAATCTTCTCTTTGGAAAAACTCCACCCCTTATTTAGGAGCCCTATATAAGCTCCTGTCTGTTCAGTTTGTGGCTGCTCTTCTTCTACCCAGGTACAGGCAATCACTCTCCTGGATTCTTCCCTCCCAATAAATCTCTTGAATGAGATTTGGGTGAAGACCTTCTTTTGATGGCTCAGAGATGAGTAAGGCTATAACACGTTTGCTGGGAAGGCCTTCTCCTAGCAATGCTGAGTTGTTACAACTTCGCTGGGGAAACCAGAGATGGAGGAGTGGAGCTGAGCAGGGCTGTAACACTTTCCCTGGGGAAACCTTCCCCTAGCAGAGCAGAGTTGTTACACTCTGGAGCCTCTGAGCCTAGCTGTAACAACTTTGCTACTGAAGTCCTCTCCTGCCACAGCAGAACTGCTACCCTGGAGAAACCCTTTCCTAGAGCAGGGCTGTAAGCTTCTATGCTTCATGTGACCTGTGTAGCTCCAGACTGCCAGAACACACTTCCACCCAAGCTGTAGCACTCAGTATTCCCAGGCTCCCAACTGACTGCCAGAACACACTTCCACCTGAGCTATAGCACCTAGTACTCCTTGCCTCCCGGCTGCCAGGATTCCTTTCCATCTGATCTGTGACACTTACAATAACCATTCTTTGGGGGCTGGAGAGATGGATCAGAGGTTAAGAGTACTAGCTGCTCTTCCAGAGGTCCTGAGTTCAAGTCAGGCCACCACACTTAAAGGGAATAGTTTATTCTGGAGTCACTTTGAGTGACCTTGGCCTGGGGAACACAAATTTAGGTTACCCCCAAATTCCATGTTCTAAAGTGGAAGCAGTTTCATGGTTTTACAGAACAAAGAAAGTCACACATCAAAGCAAGCTTCAAATACATTGGTGGGCACAGCAGAAAAACCATCAAAATGAGATAAGGGAAGCTTTTCTATAGACCCAAGAAAATAGTTGATGACATTCAGTTTTTGGGCTGGTGGAAGCTGTTGCTGCTACAACAACAACAACAACAACAACACCACACACACACACACACACACACACACACACAGAGGACACGTGCACATTTAGGAGTCACCCCAACAGCTGAGAGCGTTTTCTCCAATCGACATCCCACAGTGAGGTTCTCAAGTCCCTGCTGGAGAGAATACCAAAATGGGCCTTTCTGGAAACTGATAGCAAATGCGCATGGTTGTTGGGTAGGTGTAATGAAGTTTGTGTACCCGTGTAGTTTTCCTTTTTGAAAAGACACAGAAAAGATCTGTTCCTTTAGGGTAGAGCTACGGGGACTTCCGGGTTCTACTAGAAGATGTATGGGAAGTGTTATCATGAGATGATGCTAAAGGAAGGTGGGACTGGGGATCTGGTGAAGCCTTCTCTCAGAGCCCTGGGAAATTAGGGGTCAGCAGACATGGAAAACAGATCCCCGAGGAGAGTCATTTGACCGTTTAGACACACGGTGGGGCAGTGAAGGCTCCATCAGTCGTTCACTTGCTATTCAAAACAGCGTCAAGATCTCGAGGAACAGATAACAGAGGGTCTAGGGGAGCCTGGGGTGCACTGACTTGGGTGGTTAAGAGAAGGCGGAACCTTTGTCCTCAGCTCCCTGTTTCCCGCTACTCCGCGTCTGCAGCTACACCACCTAATGGACCGCCTCCTTCCCCTTCCCCGGGGGCCTATCCGGAGTTCCGGAGTTTTGTGACTCCGGATTATCCGTAAGCGACGAGCGAACTCCCGCATAACTGAGACCAGTTTCTCCAACCCTTACCGCGCCCTCCATAACCCACGACTCCCTTCCGGGGGGAGGGCCCGGGCTCGCGGAGCAGGCGGGGCCGTGGAGCCACGGGCGCGTGCTCTGGAGAGCATCCCGCCGAGCTCGCCCCCCACGCTTCACCACCTAGCTCCGGTGGCATTGGCCGGCCGCGCGCTGCAGGCGTCCCCTCCCCTCCCAGCCGAGCGGCCCCTAGACCCCAGCGCCGTTGGAGCGACCCGGGCGAGGCCAGGTGCTCGGTCTGACCGAGGGAAGCCGGAGGAGGACGGGCCGGCTGGGGAGAGCCGCCGGGCTTCGCAGAGGCGGCCCTACGCCCCCGGAGCAGGCGGAGTGGCAGTCACCTGAGGAAGCCAGACAGCTCTAGCTGTGTCCCACTGCTGCCGGGCTCCGCACCCAGACTAGTGGTCCAGGCCCGGGAGTCAGCGTCACACCGGTGAGGACAGACCACATCGAGCGAGTGGACATGGCCACACCGTTCTTACCTGCGGGGGCCACCACGGGTGACAGTGGTGGGGAACTGAGCTCCGGGGACGACTCCGGTGATGTGGAATCCCCCCAGACCCCCGAGACCGAGGCTTCCCGGAGCCTAGCCGAGCAGTTTGAGAAGGCTGCTGCACACGTCCAAAGTCTGATTCAGATGGCCAGCAGGGAGCAGCTCTTGTACCTGTATGCCAGGTACAAGCAGGTAAAAGATGGGTGGATGAGAGAGGGCACGGGCGTCTTCCTCCAAAAACTTACAGGGGCGTGCGGGGCTAATGGTGGAGTGTAATGAAGTGTGTGTTTGTGTTTGTGTGTGTGTGTGTGTGTGTGTCTCTGTCTGTCAGTTTCGGTCGGTTTTTTTTGGCCCTGGAGAATATCATTCTGAAAATGGAAAAATCTCTGCTATTCTATGAATGATATTTAGCTGGACACTGACAGTATTTCTGTTTTTTCATTAGGATGATAAAATCATATTAGTCATTTGTTGCCAAAGGGACAGGTGATAGAAAAGATGGTAATGTTAACAAGAACTTTGGGATTTCAGAGAATATTATATACATAAACACAAATATTACTATTGTGATTTTTTAGAAACGCTAAATATAGCTGACATGTTTTACCCAAAACAGAACCCAAAAACTTTGGTTCTGTTAGATATAGTTATACCCCCCCCACACACTTTTTTTTGAAATGGTTCCATGTTGGTAACATAGGGTGTGTGTGTGATGAACTCTTGACTCAGCTTCCTGAATGACTTTCTTTTACAAATAAACAACAAAAAACCCAGGGAGTAGGCAACTCAGAAGATCGCATGGATATATTGGAATTAAAATGTAGTTTCTGAACTTTACCTAAAGATAAGGAAATGTATGAGTTACATATGTAAAACTAAGTTATCATTCAAGGTTAGATACCAGAAGGAAAAACAATCACCTTATCACAATTAACAGACACATTTCAGCAGGATACTTTCAGCAGGATGCTAGCTGTCCTGTCCTGTTACAGAGAATGCAAAGACCAGAGGACATCCAGACATCAGAGGCTTACAGGATTAAGGCCTCTAGATGTGAATGTGAAAAATGATGACAAGTTCAATAGCAGTCAGGAAAACCCCAGCTCTTTGAACATTGGAAGAAATGAACCTCTGGATAGTAGGCTCTTTTATTTTATTGGAATAAAAAAAATTGCCTCTTGGTATAGTTACATATATTTTGCCTGAATTCTTTTTTTTTCTTTAGGTAGTTGTGAGGACCCGCATGCATTTCAGATTACATTTGTGTGTGTGTGTGTGCATACATGTAATATAGTGTTCAAGTGGAAGTCAGAGAACAACTTGCAGGACTTGGGTCCCTGGGGTCCATCTTAGGTGGTCAGGTCTGGTGACAAACACCTTTACCTGTGGAGCCATCTTGCTGGCCTGTCCTGATTCTTAAAGACGCTGAAAGGAGTGAGCCGTCTTCTGAGGACTGATGATTATTAGGAACGCATGCTAATAACGTTGTGGCCTGAGAGAGGTTGCTGTTCAAGTTCTGCTCAACATTTTGTGTGATGCCAGCTGTGACTACATGACTTTAATCCCAGTGCTTTGGGGAGGTAAAGGTGGTGATTGCTATGAGTTCAAGACAAGCCTGGTCAGCACAGTAAGTTCCAGGTTAGCTGGAGCTATACAGTCAGACTCTGTCTCAAAACAAACAAACAAACAAACAATTGTGTAATGGGAGAAACACACAAGCTCTTCTGTTACATACCTGATTATATTGGCTATTTTGAGGAAATTGGGTAAAATCACAGCTCTAATTGAGTTACAAACTGAACTAAATTCTGTATAAAGTTGGGTGTTTGACAGATAGTTTCTTGAAAATGAAAGAAGTGAGCCTGGAAAACAGCTGTACATACTTGTTGCCAGTGATGATGATATTTGAATTGTCAAATGAAAAGTAGAAGTTTGGAAAAAGTGGGATCTGCTGCCATGAGCTCCACAGCTCCCTTGTGCTTACGAAGTCCTTCTCATGAGATAAGCGGTGGCATAATGAATGTGAAGTTTCGCTCATGTATAGTGCAATATGTCAACATTTGGAAATGCTGAGTGACTCAATGGGTCGGTCTTCCAAGTGCTGGGATTAAAGGTGTGTGTCTGCACCACCAGTAACCTGCCAAGATCTAATTTCTCACTATATATATGACAGATAAAGTCCACACACACTAAAGGTCTTTGGAGACTTTAATTCTAGGAGTTAAGAAATCACAGGAATCACAGGACCACAGTGTTTGAGAACTCCAGTTTCAAGTCCTGCTTTCATGGCCAGAGAAGCTCACAAACAGTGTGCATGTTCTAGCTGAGGCAGAGGAAGAGGAGGGTGAACCTTTTTGGGTTTTTGACTGTTTTTATTTAGTGTGTGTGCGCGCGCACATGCCTGTGCCTACATGTATGGAGGTCAGTTTTCTCCCTGCCATGGGTTCCGGAGGATGAATTCAGGTTGTCAAGCCTGCCTGGCTAGTGCTTTTACACACTGAGCCATCTCTCTGGTTGTCCTAGCCCCTCACCTCTTACAACATTTCTTCATGAGTGAGCATGCCTGGTGCCTGCCAAGGCTGAAGAGCTCATCAGATCTGGAGCTGGAGTTACAGTGCAGGAGTGGCAGGCACTCCTAACTGCTGGGCTAGCTCTCCTGCACTCCACTGTTTTGTTTTTCAGCAAGATATTTTATTATAATTTCCATATACATCCAGACCTAGAAGTAGGCAGAAGTTGCATGGCCTGTACCATAGTTTGTACTGTCCATCTCCTTTTGTATTTGTAGCAGGGTCCAGAAATGATGTGATTTTTGGAGATGTCAGAACTAAAACCCAGATTCTCTGTAACATGTAAGATAGATGATACAGGGAAGGAGTCAAACAGACAACTGATCAGGATTTGCCCATGTGTGCGTTGAGACCGCCCCCTCTTGAGTGTCGTCTAGGATGGGTTTGCAATGACCTGTCTCACAGGATTAGAAATTATTCAAGAATTCTCAGTCAAATGACAAAAGGCCTGCTTCATTAGATGCGTGCTTTTTAGTAATAGCCAGAGGACTATGATCTATTGCTAAGGAAATAATTGGGGTGGTAACTTTTAAGGTTAGTTTTTATTTATGTGTGTGGTGTGTCTCTGTGGTTATACACTGCACGCGTGTGGGTGCCCTTGGCGGGCAGCAAAGGCCACCAGGTCCTCCTCTAGAGCTGGAGATCTTCAGATGTGGTTGTGAGCTGCCTGACGTGGGTGCTGGGAACTGACCTCAGGTCCTTCAGAAGAGCCGCAGTGCTCGGAACTGCTGAGCCATCTCTCCAGCCCCATGAGTTGATAACTTTTATGAATTCATAGGCAGATGAAATGGTTGTAGGCTGAAAGATTTTTTAGAATTAGAACTTGGAGCAAGACTGGAATTTTGTTTGGCAGTTTGAAAAGCAGAGGGGAAAAAAGAAGATGATGATGGAACAGTAGGAACAAAACTCAGAACTAAAAAGCTGCAGGGCAGTGGGTGGATGAGTAAAGTCAGGGGAAGACCTTAGGGGAATCCTGCAGTCTCAGGAGAATTTGGATATACGAAAGGGAGATGAGGGAAGGCCGCTCAAGCAGACAAGTGCTTTGGGTTTTGAGTTTCGAGCAATTTTTTAGAAGCTTTGTTCTAATGAAAAACACCTGACCCAAAAAAACTCTAATGCAAAGCAGAAACTGCAAATGTCTTAAGAGATGTATAGAGTGGGTATGTTAGGAGTTTATGATGGAGATTATTTCTGGCAGTGGCAATCGAACTGAATTTTGTTCCTGCATGAATTTCATTTTTGCACAGTTATAATGAAAACAATCTAATTTAGTTACCAATGTCATTTGAGTCTCAAAACTATAGAGCCAGGTGCAGTGGTGAACACCTGTAACCCCAGCCTTGAGAGGTAGAAGTAGGGGGTTCAGGAGTTTAAGACAGCCTGGCTTAAAACAACAACAAAGAATATTAGATGGGGCTGGAGAGATGGCTCAGTGATTAAGAGCACTGGCTGCTCTTCCAGAGGACCTGGGTTCCATTCCCAGCACCCACATGGCTGCTCACACCTGTCTGTAACTCCAGTTCCAGGGGATCTGACACCTTCACACACTGTACATAAAATAAATTTAAATAAATTACTTTTAAAATGTATTGACCATATAAATAGCATTTATACTATTGTTGAGACTCTTTGCCACTTCCCCTAGCTTTTGACATCTATATTTAATGTCTTTATTTATTTTATTTTTTTAAGACAGGGTTTCACTGTGTATCCCTGATTGTATTGGAGCTCAATCTGTAGACCAGGCTGGCCTCGAACTCAAGAGTGCTGGGATTTAAAGGCGTGCATCATCATGCCTGGCTAATATGGTGCTTTTAAAGTAGTGCATTTTCAGTGCATTCTGTACTGATTTGAGGAGAGGTAAAATGCTAGCAGAATCATGACAGTGAGCATGGAAAAAGACCCCAGTATATGTGAATTCCAAAACCAAACTTTAAATTTTGTTAATTACCTGTTAAAGAATTTTCTTATAGGGCCCAGTGGAGTGATTGTAAAATACATGTTGTGCAAGCCCCACATCCTCAGTGGAGTGGGCCTGACCTCTCCCACCCTCATATGCACACACACAGTAGCACATTAAAACTTCCTATAATTTTATATTATATTCGTTGGGAGAGGGCTTGAGACATGTAACCTTGGCTGTCCTGTGTTGAAGGACCGGCACCCGGCCGCCCGCATGGCTAGCTTTACCCGAAATAATTACACGGAAACTGTATTCTTTTAAACATTGCCTGACCCATTAGTTCCAGTCTCTTATTGGCTAGCTCTTACATATTGTTCTAACCCATTTCTAATATTCTGTGTAGCCCACGAGGTGGCTTACCAGAGAAGATCTTAACCTGCGTCTGTCTGGAGTGGGAGAATCATGGCGACTCCCTGACTCAGCTTCTTTCTCCCAGAATTCTGTTCTGTTTACCCCACCCACCTAAAGGCTGGGCCAAGGCAGTTTCCCGCTGCTCCTATTTCAACAGTCCTGGAACTTGCTCTGTAGACCAGGCTGCCTGGAGCTCAGAGATCCGCCTGCCTCTGCCTCCTAAGAGGCTGAGATTAAAGGTGTGCGCCGCCACCACCCATCATAAAATTCTGTTTTGATGGCAGTAAAGACTATAATTTTATTTGTAACTTGTTTTATAATTAACCTGCTAGTTGTGTGTTACTGTAATAGTTAGCAGTTATTTTATATAGAAAGCCAACCGAGGCTATTTATGTAAAACTTTCTTTAATTAGTTAATGTAGACAGAGTCTCACCGTGTAGCCCTGCCTGTCCTGGAGTACATTGTGTGGATCAGGAGGGCCCTGAACGCTTAGAGAGCTTTGACCGAATGCACAGAGACCCACCTGCGCTGCGCATCGCCACACTCAGTGCTGGTGGTGTTTACAGTTGGGATTATTTGAATTTTTTTGTCTGTTCTGCAAACTGTTAAATTTTGTTAGCCTATATATATTAAAATATTTTCTAATCTATAGTTATAAGTGTACATAATAAATTTGAGAAGAAAAAGTCCTTCTATGTTCCTTAGAAAAATAAAATAAGTTCTTTATATTTTCCCCCCTTCCTCTTTTAGGTCAAAGTTGGAAATTGCAATATTCCTAAACCAAACTTCTTTGATTTTGAAGGAAAGCAAAAATGGTAAGAAACATTCTTGGGATCTTTAGTAAGGTTGTCAGAAATGACTTAAGGGCTTAGGAATTAGAAAAGGGCTAGCGGATTAAAGACTTATTGTTTTATTAATCTCTTTCATGTTGGCTGCTAATGACAGGTGGGGGAAGGGATTAAAGGAATCTGCTTTTAGCTAAGTCTGAAGGATTCTTTGGTGCTGCTGTTAGCGCAAGGTAGTGGTGGCAGAGACCAGAGCCCTTATCTTACTGCTCAAGGTTGTTTCTTGTCTAGCCTCTAGGAGACTGCTGCTTCTCACCACAGAAGGAAGGGAAAAGAAGATAAATCCCCATCTCACTTATCTCTGCCTCTGCCCCACAGAAAAAAGTGCTTGTCGTAATTTTTTGGAAAGAATTGTGGAGAAAAAATACCTAAAACCTGACACAGGCTCACTCTGCTCTGAATACATTTTTCATCTATAATTCAAAGATTCCCTCATATTATTCTTTCCTAGCTGGCTGAAGTGGAAAAAGAGAAATTGTTAAACAACAGTGAACATAGTTACAAAATGGGAGATTTTTTTGTGCAGCAGCCCCAGTGGGAAGATTAGTGTTGAGGGTGGAGTTATTTATTGCTCTGTGATCAGTGCGTTAAGGAGACATTCCTGCATTTCAGTAATTGCTACAATTTTGATACCCAGACTTAAGCATGTGAACGTGACTTTAAACAGACAGTTGAAGCTGTTCATCCTAATTTGTTATACTATCAACGTCATCCACAATCCTTTGGAGTCAAAGTCACATGGTTTCAAGTAGGCCTGTAATATACCCCGTGGAACACCTTCCTGCATTCATGTATTTATTTATTGTGTTAAAGTTCTCTTAGGATATAGAGGGGTTTGTTTGTTTTTAGTTTTATTAATTTGTATGGATATTTTGTCTGCACACATGTATGTATACCACATGTGTACCTGGTGCCCATTGAGATCAGAAGAGGGGTTTGGATCCCCTGGAGCTGAGTTACAAATGGTTGTGAGCTGCCATGTGGGTACTGGGAGCTGAATCTCGGTCCTCTGCAGAAGCACCAAGTGCTGTTAACCACTGAACCATCCAGTCCTGGTGTAGAGTTTATCCATGGATTTGACCATACATCCTAACATTGCCAAGTGTGGCTCTCTGGACCCTAGTCCGACTACCAGCATTCAGCTGTGGTGGGGGTAGGGGGCGAATCACTTACATCGTCAACCATGCTCTTGAATTCAGATGACATTCTGTTTTTTTCAATATGTGCTACATCAGTGCTTTGATTTACATTTTGTTACAGATTTTCTCTGTTGATGATAAGCCATTTCTGGAATTTTGTTATCTAGAGAATGTCAAATGTAGCTTTTACTCTGAGCTTTTTTGCTGTGTGGAATTTTATCACTTCATTATTTTCCCTTATTCATTGCCCAGTTCTCCATGTTTTCAGTGATTCTCTGCTCTTCAAAGTCTATCATTTTTTATAGCCACTCTTATTAATTAGTAAAGCAGAAAACTGTCAGATACTGCCATTACCAGCTCATTAATATATTAGTTATGGGACAGGCTGACATCATGTGTCCTTACTGTTACCCATTATAAAGGACATGCAACTTACATATTACTCTTACCGAAATATTGAAATATTTAATTTTAATCAATGATTAATCATTTTGAGAAGAACACTATTTAGGTGAGAAAACAATTAGGCAAACCAAGCTGAGTGGCATTTTGTAAAATAATTGTTTTTGAGACTTAAAAATGTCAACATGTGGAAGAGAAGGAGGAAGATAAATGAACCACAGTGGCATGCATGAGTCTTGACTGGCTTCTGGTCTGGGAAGACAAGTCATGCCGGGCATTGTTGTGACAACCAAGGGAATCTGGATAGCTTGTCTCTGTGTCGTAGAATTGGGGATCCCCAGGTGTGATATAAACTTATATATTTAGGGGTGAGGCTGTATGTGTAAGTAACTGTCAAGAGAGTCAGTAAAAATTTTAGGAAGATCTTGCTTTCTTCATAGGAACAGGATTGGGCTCTTTATAAGATTAGAGGACCAAGAAACCTGGTTAAGAGTGGGAAGACTTGGCTGGGGTAAACCAAGGAGCCTGTCCCGTAGCCTGGACAGTGAATTCCAAGGTGGGAAGTACTGCACTGGTCTATAGATGGTGCAGTCTCAATAGTTGTGAACACTGGATTTAGGGAGACTAATTAAATCTTAGAGTACTATAATTTGTATTTCAAAATTGAACAGGTAGACAAGATATCTGTGTTCTAAAATTTCATGTGAGGAGGGAACTGGGGGAAATTTTCCAAAAGGCCCTTGAGGTAGGGTTATGAGTTTTATACTTGTTTATCAACATAAAAGCATAAATGGAGCATGTCCCCTTTGACACTTTGTTATCTTTATGTCCTCAGAGCCCTGAAATATGTGTGTAGAATATTAGTAAGAAATATGCCAGCTGGATGTGATGTGTGAGCTTAAGGCCAGCCTGGCTGCATAGCATGATCCTCTTTCAACAACGTGCTGTTGGTTATTTGCATCATTGATGAAGGGTGTCTCTTCTGTGCTCTAGGGAGGCATGGAAAGCCCTTGGTGATTCCAGCCCTAGCCAAGCAATGCAGGAATACATCGCAGCAGTTAAAAAACTGGATCCAGGATGGAATCCTCAGGTAAGACTTACTAAGTGTACATTATACTCTCTGGAAACTCCCCTTCCGCCCAAGTGTCTAACTGAGCATTGCTCAAGTCACATGTCTTAGGCTCATTTCGCCAAAAGTCTGTAAGGTAATTGTAGTACTTATCTGTTAAAATGACTACTTAAATATTAATACAACCAGCAACTGATGCAGAGACCTCCTTTGAGTAATAGGTTTTAGAAGTATAATTTTTTTAAAGATGTGTTTATTATGTATATATTGTTCTGCCTGCAGGCCAGAAGAGGGCACCAGATCACATAGATGGTTGTGAGCCACCATGTGGTTGCTGGGAATTGAACTCAGGACCTCTGGAAGAGCAGGCAGTGCTCTTCACCTCTGAGCCATCTCTCCAGCTCTGAAGTATAATTTAATCTTGTAAAAACAGAGTTTATTCAGAATTTATCTGGAGATCATTATCGTCTTGGAAAAAAGTTTCTTTCAAATAAAACAATGTAGATTTATTACTTATACATCTTATTTTATATGTATGTGTGTTTTGCCTGCATGTATGTATGTGTACCATATATACATTCTTAACAATTTTATTTTAATGTGTATGTGTGAGTACTTGCATGTATGTATGTTTACTGTATGTGTGTGACCCCTCAGAGCTGGAATTACAGGTGATTGTGAGCTGCTGTGTGGATGCTGGAACTGAACGTAGGTCCTTAGAAGAGCTACAGTGCTCTTAACTGCTGAGCTGTCTCTCCAGCCCCTTTCAAGATATTAAAAACAGGAAAACTGGTGAAAAGTCTGTAGGTTAGAGGTTGGGTCATAATGATTACAAATGCAGATAACTTTGAATTTTGTTTTGTTTTTGAGTCTCATTAACTCTGGCCTTAAACTCAGAGATCCACCTGCTTCTGCCGCCTGAGTGCTGGGATCAAAGGCATGCAATACACAGTACCTGTCTTGGTGCAGTGTGTGTGTGTGCGTGTGTGTATAGACACATTATATGGCAAACATTTTAGAGTGAATGAATTAAAAACTTGAAGGTGTTTTGTGGTAGCTTTTTCGTGGGCACATCAGTTGTTACAAGTATGGGAAAAATTTGTCACATCAGTCGTGGGGTCTAAGGAGTTGTTAGGAACCCTAAAATTGTGTGTCTTGTCATCAAAATGGATCTTAAGAGTTCAGAGACTAACAGATGGCCGACAGAACAGCTTTATTGTTGTGACTTCCTCTTGGGGACCTGAGAAGTCCCTCCTCCCCTTGCATGTGTATGAATATCGCTGTTTTCCATTTCATAATCTTCTCTAAAGCAGCAGTATGCAGATGCCACACATGTCCTCAGTTGCAGATCTGAAGGTCAGTGGTCAAACAGATGCCCCTGAGCTGAGCTCAGACTGTGACTTCTAGGTCTTGGCCCGGTGGGCTTGGTGTTTTCCTGCTGGTTTACAGGTGGCTCCTTCTGGTTCATGGCCTTTGAAGGCATTTGAATATATAAATTCTGGTATGTATTTGAATTTGTGTGTTTTTTTTTAAACCTTCAGTACCTTACTTATGCACTAAATTTCTACTATGACTGTTAAAATGTGTACAGATTTTATGTGGTTAGAGATTTTTCCTTATTAAATATTTATTTAATGGCATCTTAGAATATCAAATTTTAATATTTTTTGTTGGTAATGATGGGAATTGAATATAATTTCTTTAATATATTTTTCTAAATAGATTTTAATGTTGCCAGACAGTGATGGCACACACCTTAAATCCCAGCACTTGGGAGGCAGAGGCAAGCCTATGTTTCAGTCCATCCTGGTTTATCCAGTAGTAACCCTAACCGAGACATAAGGAGCTTTGCATTTCTCAGTTTCTCTGTCACACTGTCATCCACCCGTCTGTCTATTAGGAAAAGAAGTGTGGGATGTCTGCGGTTTTGCCCTGTTAAGTTAGCCTGTTTCTTAATGCCAGCAGAAGGCTGGCGGATCCTGGGTCAGAGCCCAAAGACTTTATTATTCAAGACTTGGCAAACTGCATGAGCTTCATTTGGTTTGCATCAGTTTCCCACATCTCCCGAGTCCCGCAGGGAGGACACCGTTAGTGTTAGCTGGATTTCTGTCTATGCAGTGGCTGTGCTAGAGGGAAAGAAAACACTGAACTATGGGGATTCACAACTTACAGCAAGCCTGCTGTTTGTCAGGGCCAGAGAGGTGCTACTGCTTTCCCAAAGGTGTCTTGCTGGTCAAAGTCCTGAGAAATGGCCTGCATAAGAGAGTGCTGAGGGCCTGATCAATTGAGCAAGAATGTGTAGGGATTTTCTGCACCCATAGTTGATTGCCTTTCCCAACACTTATGTGTTTATAGTGTATAGACTTATGGATTTCTGTTTTATTCATGCAGTATAATCCATTGAAATAATTCGTCTGCTGAAAGAATCTTCAAACCAGCCCATGTCCTTTTCATATACCCCAGTCCTTGGAGCATTGTTTTCTTTCTTACTGACACAAGATAGTGTTTCCTAGCACTGCTGTCACAGAGAGTGCCACGGCTGCTTAAAACATCAGAAACTGGTTGTCTCCTAGTCTGGAGAGCAAATGTCTGAAATGAGTTAGCATGTGTGGAGAAGATCCTTCCTCCTTCATCTTCTGGTGGCCTGCAGACATTCTGTGCCTTGTGGTGACTGCCCTAGTTTGTCCCTCTGTTGCTGTGGTAGAATAGTGACCAGCAAGGGACTCGGGGAGAAAAGGTTTGTTTGGCCTATAGATTATAGTCTGTCACTGGGGGAAGTTGAGGCAGAGACTCAAGGCAGGACCTAGAGGCAGGAACTGAAGCAGAGACCATGAAGGAACGGTGCTTGCTGGCTCCCTTCCAGGCTCCTGTTCAGCTACCTTTCTTGGATAGCCCAGGCCCACCTGCCTAGGGATGGTTCTACTCCTGGGCTGGGTCCTCTACATCAATTAGCAGTCAAGCAAATACCACAGACATGCCCACAGGCCACTCTGTTGGAGGCAGATCCTCAGTTGAAGTTCCCTCTTCCAAGGTGTGTCAAGTTGACAATCAAGCTGTTTTTCTCTAGGCATTTTAATAAAAATTAGTATTTGTTGGTTTTTTACTCTTTACTCTTTGGCTTTTTTCGGGGGCCCTGCCTCCAGCTCCCAAATAAAACACACAGAGGCTTTTTCTTACTTATGAATGCCTGGCCTCAGCTTGGCTTGTTTCTAGCCAATTTTTCTCATCTTAAATTATCCCATCTACATTTTGCCTCTGGACTTTTATCTTTCTCTATTCTGTATGCCTTTCTTTACTTCTTTCTCTGTGGCTTGCTCCAACCTCTTATTGTTCCTTCCTCCTCCTTTTCCCAGGTTTTTCCTTCTATTTATTCTCTCTGCCTGTGAGGCCCACCTGTCTTTGCTACTGCCTCGCTATTGGCCACTCAGCTCTTTATTAGATCATCAGGTGTTTTAGGCAGGCAGATAATCACAGCTTTACAGAGTTAAGCAAATGCAGCATAAACAAAAGCAACACATTTTTACATCATTAAACAAATGTTCCAGAGCGTAAACAAATGTAACACACCTTAAAATAATATCCTACAACAAGAAGTGAAGGTATGAATGTTTGATACACTTATTGCTACAAGGGACATTGTTTCTAGGCTTCCTCAGCAGACAGACGTAAGAAATACGTACACTCAAATTTGTGTTTATTGGTAGATACACTTATACTATCATGTATACATGTACATATATGGGCATCTAGATACAAACATGCATGTGCTCATGTAATTGCCACGTGTATCCTGTATAACTATTCACTTTCTTGAAGTTTGTGCTGACACCTTGAAATCACCCTAACAGTCAAGGGCACACTCTTACCTTCCGACTTGTCATGTTTGGGACCCCTTTCTCCAGCAGAGCAGGCTCCTGCTTCCCTCAGATCATCAACTCATTGCTCTAGCCTAGGATGGAAAGAAAGTTGGATAACGTGACTGCAGATTTGTTGTGGAGGCTCTGTTCCCAGGTGTTTCCTTTACAGTGAAAGCTGTACTGAAGTGCACAGTCTGAAGTGCTCAGTTTGATGGAGTTTAGCGACTATGGAGGGCAGGCAGTTTTGTAAAATTTTGGTCGAGATGGAAAATAATTGTATTCTAGTCTCCACCTGCCAGCTTATTTGGGCGATGAAGATCCTTTTTAATCTGACTGCCCTGTCCATGTATTAATATCTGCCTTACTTGCAAATACATAGCATTGTAAGTTCTGAGGTAGTTTGATTGTATTTTCTGTTCTGGACAAAAAGACCCTTATTTTTTTATACCCTGGTAAATATATTAACAGTTCTGGAAGATACTTTTTTCTAAATTAAAAATTAGATTTTTTTCTTGATTCCTAAATAGTACTTTCTATTTTCCCTAGCTCCTTTGGAGAGATTTTTCCCAGTGGTGAATGGTATGATGGCCGCTGTTTGAGTTCTGTGCAAAGGGTTCAGGTACTTACGAGGAATGTGGTTAAATTTGAACTCTGCTCCAGATTTCATGATTAAAATACAACACCACATATTCCTGATATGTAGTTAAATTTTATCCTAATGTGTACAAGAGTAGTATTACATTGAATCAATTATAAAATGACTTTTTTCTTTTTAAAAATTTTAATTGCTGTATCTTGCAGTTCTGGTATTGATAATCCTCAAATAGGTTGTTTGTTTTTAGACTTTAATTGGCTTTATTTTGAATTCTAGAATCAGACAAGCCTTCATTCTATGAAATATAGTAACTTGTATTTTTTAGCATTTGTTAAAGAATTATTAATCATTACCCTATATATTAATTATTCTTTATTGTATATAAGTTATAGTTCATGGAAACTGGGATATATAGCAGCTGCTAAGCACAGCCAAACAGTCCCTGCTTGGAGGAGCTTATCCTATGGCAAGGATAAGTATAAGATAAATTAGTAGATACTACAGTGTTTTAGAAGGTGATCGATACCATGGACAGAAAGCAGGGGAGCCGCCTAGGGTGTACAGGAAGTGGGAATAATTTAAATATGATGATCAGGCAAGGCTCGCTGAAAAGGTGGCCGTGAACATTTAGGAAGTGAGAAAGTGAGTCACACACAGGAAAGAACATTCCAGAGAATACAGAGGACTAGATAATACAAATATAGTATGACTGGGTCATACTCCATGTGCTCTACAAACTGCCAGGGCTACCTGTGGGAGGGCACGAGGGGCAGAGAACTAAAAAATAAAGTGGAGCAGGTACACAGTAGTGTCTTGTCAGGACTACAGCTTTTCTCTGGATGAAAGGGAAATACTTCTACAGTGTAATACAACAATCATAAGCTTGTAAAAAGAAAAGATATTACATTGTCCAGCAAATAATATCTTAATAAAATTAATACAGGCATAAAATATATGGAACAAAAATATAGAAAGTGTGGGGGAGTATAAAATGAAACCTTAGAAAGTCCATAGAAACACTCCTACACCAAGCCCTGCTGTTTAGAAGTGTGGTCCCAAGTATGTAATTCTTAGCGCTGCTTATGTGGCACACAAATGCTGATGTCAGTGGGAGTGGAAAGGGTATGGGGGTGCAGTGCATTGGTGTAAAAGTCTGTTTTCAGAAAGAAGCAAGTACCGTGACTACTGAGCATCTGTAATTATTAACATAAGTAGAGTTCCAAAGACCGGTAAGTTTTGGTATCTCAAGAAATATACAATTCATAAAGTTTTTAGTACATCCAAAGCTATAAATTGGACATTCATTTGTCGGCTTCCTAAGTGGTAAGTCTGGATAGTTCTTGTAGTTTTTCATTTACTCACACCTAGTAAAACCTCTCATAACCACCAGAGGGAGCAAAGTTCATAGTCAATAAGATGAGGGTTTTATTATCGTTACCAAGCTTTCTGTGAGTTTTGGTGCTATTGTTGATACT
This sequence comes from Alexandromys fortis, assembly GCF_014885135.2. Lineage (NCBI taxonomy): Eukaryota > Metazoa > Chordata > Mammalia > Rodentia > Cricetidae > Alexandromys > Alexandromys fortis. The sequence goes on along the minus strand of NW_026067905.1, from coordinate 13,480,475 downwards.
TAGTTCTCACTGATTATTCCCTTTCTCTTAAAAAAAAAAAACCCAAACAACAAAAAACTTCTTAGGTTTCGATGTTACTACATATTAGTGAGGTCATCTCTTTCTTGCATCCGTTTTTATTTTACCTGTGTGTATCTGGGAAGATACGTAGCATAATGGGAGAACTGACAGTCTCCTCTCTTTGGTTCCAGTAGCCGGATTAAAGTAGCTGTCTAGCCTTTGCAGAGCTACTGTTATCTAATTTGGGTAGCATCATCCCCTTGTCTTTTATCTGTAAATAATTCATTAAAAACCCAGGCATTGAATCAGATGTCTGTCATCTGGCTCTTGGGAGGTGGAGGCCTCTGTAGGAGACTTAAGAATATAGGCACTCAAACTGCACCCAGGTTTCCTCGGGTGGACTGGACAGAGGCCTGGCATCTGTTTTTGTTTTTGTTGTTGTTGCTCTTTATTTTTACGTGTCCCCAAATTTGAAGCACAGCCCAGAGCTGTTAATACCGTCGGCCCCACATGTCGCTCTTTTCAGTATCAGCTCCGTTGTTCTCTGGCTTTACAGGGTGTGAGACTCAGCCCAGTTCATCTTCGCCTTTGGGGCTTTTTCCTTGAGGCATCCTGGAGTGAAGATGTCTCTTGTTGTACTTGCCACTTGGAGTCACATCAGAATTTAGGCTGCCCCGTGTTCACAGCACTGCAAGCAGAAACTGTGTTAGTAATTACTGAGTTGAACTGAACTCATCTGGCAGTCGTGTCTGTGATGTGGAACACACAGGGAAAAGGAGGGCTCAGTGGTGAAGCACTTGCCTGGAATGCACGAGATCCTGGTCCCCGCACTGAAAACACAGTCTTAGAGAGTACAATAATTTTGCTTCAGGAACAAGGCTGGCAGGAAAATTCAAAATTTGTTGGCTGAACTATATTGTGTTGAATAAATTCGGTTGTCAGTTTTATTTAAAAAACTGTCCTATAGAGGGCAGTGTTTCACAACTGACATTGCCCTGCCTTTTCTGTGACATACATACACCTGTGCTTATTTTGTGTTTATTTCTCTTATAGACACAATAAAATAACAGTTAGGAACTAAAATTTTAGGATGTAATTAAGATTTTAAATTAATTTTGATTAATGGTCAAGATTATATTTTAAGAAAGAACATTTTATTATCTTTATATCCAAATGTTAGCCTTGTGTTAATAGGTTTAAAACTGCAAAATAAGAAAAAGTTTTGTTTTCTTATGTGGTTGATGTAAGTAAGAAAATTAAGCAACACAGATTTCCTGGTAACCTACATTTATTGGGAAGTTTGGATCAAACTTGTTTTCTTTGCAACTCATTATTCATTGTAAAATGAAGGCTTCATTTTATTTGTACAGTAGAACTTTTTAAGTAAAATAATTGTACATTTAAGTAGACTAACTGAATTCTAAATGTTAAAAGTCCCAAATAATGTAAGAATAATTTTTGCTTAGTTTAAAAAATAATTTTTAAATTTTCATTAGTAAAAAAGTAGAGTATTTTAATTAGAAATTATAACAAGTTATACAGGAATTATAGAAAATTACAAAGCATTATTCTAGTAGAATATTATGACATGTCCTGTTATTATATTAGGAACAGAAATCAATTTATTTTGCATCAAATTTATTAGTTTCTACATAGAGGAGAGTAATGTCTGATAGAAAAAAACATGATTTATTAGTAAGAACACAGAATGGTGTACCATATTTCTCTTTAAAGGGTTAGACAGTTTTTAGAAGTTGTAGAATTCTTGCTATTCTGTCTCTTCTGTGTATTACTGAATGACTCTTCTGGAACCCTGGCTTAAACTGGTGTAATCTTTTGGTTGCTCCCAGGGAAGTGGTGAGCAGTACACATCTGACACTCCCGTCGGGCGCTTATATATCCAGTCTGTGTGTGCACTTGTCTGAGCTTTAGGGTTTGCCAGTTGAGGAAAGGAAGTAATTTGTTAGCCTGTATTTGTGTGTTCATATAAAGAAAAGACAGCTTCATTTGTCATCTGAAATGAATGCAGTGGTGTAGCTTAAAACCGTGACTGACTTTAAGGCGTCACATCCCATCTTGCAGTGACTACACTTCTGCACTAGTGAGCTCATGTAAGTTGAGGTTGGGATGTCTGGTGTGCACACTGGGACTGGTGAGATTAGGCGATTTGGATCTAGATTTGGATTTAGTGATGACAGATGTCAATTTAATATTCCTTTAGGTACAATGACTGCTTAATTATGTAGACATAATACATGATTTGACAGTTTCTCCTTAAGTTGAATTTTTTAATATATTTGAAAAATATTAGTAAAAATCTAAGTATTCTGTCATCTTGGTTCATTTTAAAAAGAGGGTTGGGACCTTAGGAAAGGTTACATTCTTTTCTTCTGAAATGAGACCTGCCCTGCATGCTTTATAATACATAAACTTTCCAGTAAGTTTTTATTGCACGTTTACCTTAAAAATATAGTAACACAAAAGTTAATGGGGCTATATAGTATAAATTTGGTGAATGAGTAATTTATATTATAATGTATTCTGTGCTCAAATAGTTTGCATCATTATATGATGCTTTTAATGTATGTACTAGGTGAAATCCAGAGTTAGTCTCAGCTGGCCTTTCTGACAGTTCTGAAGGAGACAGGGTATAATCTTTGCTTAGAGCTGAGGAAGCTAGGCTTTGGCAGGCTAACTAAGTTAACCTGGAAGCTGAGTCAGCTCCGTCACTAGCTAGTACAAATGCAAGGCTCCGAAGGCCTGCCACATGTAGTCTCCTGGGTTCTTTTTCTCATACTTCATTACTCAGCATTCAAAGTTTTCTAGCTTTTTGGTATGTGTGTTTTATGTTCTATTCCCTTAAGAGTCCTGAGACATTTGGTCCAATTATATTGGAGCCTTGTGACCTTTTCCAGGACCGCCGTTGGTATTTGGAGCTGGCCTCACGTGCTTCCCTTGTAACTCAGAGAGAACCGTGTTGCAGATCAGTTTCCATGAGTGGATAGCTGTGTGCTTTACCTTGTATTTCCCACAATGTAGGGGAATAGCTAAAGAGCCATAATAAATTAGGAATTATAAAACAATAGGAAATTTGTCTTAATTTCTGTTTTTTTTTTTTTTTTTTTTTTTTTTTTGTTCTTTTGCATTTATTTTCATTTAANTAGATAGATAGATAGATAGATAGATAGATAGATGATAGATAGATGATAGATAGATAGATAGATAGATAGATAGATAGATAGATAGATGATAGATAGATAGATAGATAGATAGATAGATAGATAGATAGATAAATAGAGTAGTAGGAAGACTACTGACTAACTGAGCAAGACTCCTGCTTCCAACCTCTAGCCTCAAGACAGACACTGAATTTAAAGGTAGCTCAAGATACTTACTATGAAATAGCTCAATTTAATTTTTTCTAAAACCATGAATAAAGTAATAGCTTATTAGATACTGAAATGATATGTCTTAACCCCAACAGGCTTTAAAATTAGGTTTTGAGAAAGATACACACACACACATATGCATACATATATATGTATCTTTATACTAATCAATGTTTAATTTGAAGTGATAGTGGCATTATGGCTATGCTCTTTTTAAACAATCCTTAGCTTAAAGATAAAGTAATGGATAAGGTAATATGTATAGAATTTGCTTTAAAATATCTAGAAAGAGACAATCTTGGTTATGAGTTAATATTTATTAAAAATGGGTGACTAATTAGTATGAAGGTGGTTTTTTCTTCTTTTAAAAATTATGGAATATTGCTATTATATTTTTAGAACAAATAATTTGGTTATATAGATTAGCACCTTTTTGAATAAGATTTTTAATTTTTGGAATAAAAATATATTTACATCATTTTCCTCTTTCTCTTTCCTCCCTCCAACTTGTCCCTATATACCACCTCCCACTCTTCTCAAATCCATGAGCGAGGTTGTTGAATGCGTCTATAGCATAGCATCTATTAGAAAGCAATTGACTCAAACAACACTTGTTAGAAACCCTCCCCTCCGTCACTTGAAAGAGCCAGTCCATGCAAATGTTTATTTTTCCAGGAGATTTGTAGCTTAGAGTGGCCATATGACACAACTTTGGAGAGCAAAGTCTGCTGGGATTCCTCAGAAATTTGGAAAAGTTTTGCTTGTACAGATCAAGTCAGCAAGCAGTGTGGCTGGTATCCTAATTTGGGTACTCTGTTGCAGTGATAAATACCATAACCAGAAACACCCGAGGGCGAAAGGAATTTATTTCATCCTATACTTCAGGTAGCAACAGTTTTCCACTGAAGAATTTCAGAGCAGGTACCTGGAGGCAGGAACCGAAACAGACTAGGGAGACATGGTGCTTAGTGGCCTCCTCCCAGCTCACTTTCAGCAACCTTTCTTATAGAGCTCTGGTACACCTGCCTCGGGATGGGACCACCCACAGAGGGCTGGGCCCCCATGCATCAAATTAGCCATCAATGAAATGTCCCACAGACATGGCCACAAACTAAATGGAGCTGGACAATTCCTTAGTTTAGCATCCCGTTGCCCATGCGTGTCAAGCTGTCAAAAGAAGCTAATAATGATAGTCTGTTTCCACTTCTAATTTCCTGTCTTTGACTGGGACCTAGATATTGAGCCACTGAGGGCTGACTGAAACCCTGAGGAAGATTTGCATGCTAAACTTTTTTAAATTGTAAATGCCCATCCTGCTTCCACTGAAACCCTGAACTAAAACCTTTGGCCACCTATATCCAAGAGTCTTACAATATCTAGTTACAGTTAATGTAAACATAAAAATCGCTTTTATTAAAATCATTGTAAATCAGCTTTTCTGTTACTTGCAGCTAAATGCTTCCTAGCTTTTCCAATTTGTTATATAGGATATAGGATTTCTCTTCTCCACTTTGAAGCAATGGTAATATCTGTTACTAACGGAAATTTTTCATTAATTTGAATTGCATATTAACGTGCCATGGGGAAAAATTTCTATTCATACTCCCTCAGCACAGTTGGATCATCTCACCAAAGTAGCTGAAAATTATTTAAAACTATTTAGACATTCTAAAGTGAAATGAATTCTTCTTAATTACTAAGTTCATTCATATACGGTACATTCTTTTCCTGGTTTTAATTCTATCACTATTTTATTTTGGCTCTTGACCTCAGGCCAATCTGAGACCCAGCTTCCCACAGTAAACTGGCAAATGGGCACATGTCAAGAACTCTCAGAATTTGAGGGACAAAAGACATAGTCCTACCTCACCAGCTCATAAGGGAGGGGGACTTCAGCCCCCAAGGCCAACTCCATCAAGTCTTCAGACCTAAAGTCAAAGCTTTATCCTTCGAGAAGACATTCAAAACTAAGCAATATACAGCATTTCACACCTGTCCAAAGTTCACCCAGTTCCAGACTGTGTTTAGAGTCTTAGCTACAAGTCAAAACCACCATCCAATATTTGTGAGCAAGAAGGGACATCGCCAAAGTTCTTTTGCATTTATTTTCATTTAAAGAGTCTAAACCCCTAGCCAGGGAAACAGGCAAGAAAAAGAAAATAAAGTCATACAAATTAGCTGGGAAGAAATGAAACTGTCAGTTTGAGAAGATGATGTGCTCATTTGTAGATTACAAATAAATATGCATATATTCTTATTGACATTCATAATACATATATGCAGAATTAATATCCACATATTTATACTTATGTATGCAGAGACCCTCCCCCCAAAGACCTCTGTTCTTAAGCCAAAATCTCTATAATGGTCTCAATATGATCAGTATGTAGTATTTGAAGTACTTACAAATCTCACTTTTATATTTAGATTTATGCTGTGAAATTTCAACATGGACTAAATATAACTATTTCGTAATTTTCACCATATTGTGTATGAGAATAACTAAGGGTATATGTGTCTGTAATGTATAAGCGTGATATTGGACATCACTTCACATTTTAATGTAAATAGAAAACTTAAAAGTGTATTAAGCAAGTAAACCTGGAACCACTGCTTTTTGGTGGTTTGTTCCTTTTCTATGGGTTTGTATGTGCATATATGTGAATATGCTTAATTTCTCTTGTTTCACTGCCTGCTTTGCAACATTCAGTATTGACTGTTATAGCAAAGGGAGTGTGATATATTGTGGAGAACTAAGTAAGGCCTCTTAGACCTGAAGTAGCCAAGCTGTACCTCTGTTACTGATACCGCATCATATCTATGGGCTACTACTTCAGTTTTTAAAACTGCTTTGAGAATTTAGCCTTGCATTTTAGTTCTTCTTCTTTTTTTTTCCTTTTCTTTTTACTTTTTCAAGACAGGGTTTCTCTATGTAACTTTGGAGCCTGTCCTGGAGCTCACTCTGTAGACCAGGCTGGCCTCGAGCTCACAGAGATCTGCCTGTCTCTGCCTTCTGAGCGCTGGGATTAAAGATGTGTGCCACCACTGCCTGGCTGTTTTTTAGTTCTTAACATTTGGGACTTTGTATGATAAATCTAGATGGAGAAGTTTTGAGGTTAATTTCCTTTTCTGTACCTATCCCCTGTTATTTTTGGTTCATGGGCTAAAATTTTATGTATTGAGAGACTGGAATGATTCAAATGTCTGATGTTTGTGCACTAACCAATTAAATAATTTTTTATTATTTAATCTTTTTTGTACATATATTTTTTGATATTCCATTGAGCATTCTCTTGTTGATTTCTCTAGTACTCTGCTAGATTTCTTTCAAGTGCTACTGGTTTTGTTTTTTTTTAAAATGTATATCTATTTGTATTGTAAAATTGAGGAAAGCTATGTTAAATTTACCTTTGGGAATTAATTCAGTAAAGATTTATTGAGTCTCTTCAGGCTGTATTAGCATAAACTAATGCTGAAATCCCACGATAAACTATATGTCATCTTCTAAATTTTTGTTTTGTTTTGTTTTTTAGAGACAGGGTCTTACTATGTAGCTCTGGCTGTCTTGAAGACCATTCTGGCCTCAAACTCACAGAGATCCACCTCCTTCTGCCTCACAAAGTACGGGGAATAAAGCAAGTGCCTCTATTCCTGTCTGTCTTCTAAAAATTTTAAAGAATTAATTTGCTTTCTAATGTGATTTTCCCAGTAAACTCATGATTCCAAATTACTCAGTTTTTAGCATCTTCTACCATTTCTGCTGATCAGTGTAGAATTCCAAGTTGTATAATTCATACTTTGTCTGGCTTATGACATTTGTAAAGCTGAATCCGATTTTATGATTTTTTTCAGCTGTTAACTCTCTCTTTCTCTCCCCCCCCCTCTCTCTCTCACACACACACACTCTACTGTTATGTTTGTAATGGTTTCCATGGAGACTTTAAATTGAGGAAGTTTCTCTTTAGACTAACCTCTGACCTTTTCTGGTTTGATCAGAGTTTTGGGGCCTGCTAAGGGTGCTTCAGCTGGACATGGCCATTCATGAAGCTGTTGTCCTGATTCTCTGCTTCATTCTGGTCTGTCAGGAAAATAGGCTCCATTTTCTCTGGAGTCTAGTTTTTGCCAAGCGGCACCCAGGCACATAGATAGATCATCTTTGAATAGTGAAATAATGGGAGGATTAACACATTGGGTACCCAAATGATGCCAGTGGAACATGGCTTCAAGGGTGCTGTGGTGACTGCTAAGATAGACGGCGACATTGTGGAGTCTCTTGGATCAGCACCTGCTCTGTGAGTTTAAGTTTCAGCATGTCAGATGACATCAGTAGATGCATGACTTTTGATGGAGGAAGGCCATTGGTTAATTATAATAAAGAAACTGCCTTGGCCCATTTTATTGGTTAGAACATAGGTGGGTGGAGTAAACAGACCAGAATGCTGGGAGGAAGAGGAAGTGAGCTCAGAGATGTCATGCTCCCCTCTCCCGGGCAGGCACAATAGCTCTGCTCTCTGAGCCAGACGCCATGAAGCAAGCTGCTAGGTCAGACATGCTGAATCTTTCCTGGTAAGACTGATGCTACAGATTATAGAGATGGGTTGATTGGGATATGAGAATTAACCCATAAGGGCTAGAGTTAATGGGCCAAGCAGTGTTTAAAAGAATACAGTTTGTGTGTTGTTATTTCGGGTAAAGCTAGCCGGTGGTGGGAGCTGGATGGCAGAATGCAGCCCCGCAGTTCCCACTACAGACTTTAGTAATTGGAAATACTATGTTTCCATGTTTGCAGGTGTGCACACGTGTGCGAGAGAGATATTTTTGAGGAAATACACAACTTTTGCTGAGACAGAGAACATGTGTTTTGAACAATTTGCTGTTATCAACCACACTTGCTTTGTGTTTGATCATTTTTTTTATGTTTGGATAATATCTGCAGTCTTTTTATTCATTACCTTGTGCCCAATGAAAAAGACTTAATACAGTTGTTTTCAATCTTCTAAATTGATCAATTTGCCTGAAAGATCAGCCACAGAATGAACAGAATAATAGATATGCAAGTTGCCTATTTCTACTTACGTTTTGTTTTTATCGTTTATTTATTGGTTTTTCGAGACTGGTTACTCTGTGTAGCCCTAGCTGTCCCAGAACTTGCTTTGTAGACGAGGCTAGCCTCAAATTCACAGAGATCCTCCTGCCTCTGCCTCCAAAGTTCTGGGGTTAAAAGCATGCACCACCACACCTGGCTTACTTATACTTTATTAACAATTTGCTGCAACAAATTATGAAATTTGGAGAATGTAGATTGTGCTTCCATTCAAATGACATTCTCCCCCCCTACACACACACACATGGTTTTACTATATAGCCCAGCTTGGCCTTGAACTTGTGGTCCTTCTGCCTTTGACTCCAGGTTATGATAGGATTGGAGATGTGCACTGCAGCACCCAACTTCAGAGAATACTGTTAAGAAATTGATTTATCTTGACAAAATAAATAAAGCAGTTAAGTATTTTTATCCTTCTTGACATAGTGGCATTTGGTTTAAATACCATTTAATCATGTCTTGTAAAAAATCAATTCAAGTTAATTTCATGAATTCTCTTAAGTATACTTTATAGTGTGATAAAATATGGATTAGCTCTTGTGTGTATGAAAACACTAAAAAAGAAAAACTTTAAAGTTTTTTTTAGGCCTTTAAATTTTTACTTGAGTTTCTTGTTAGTGATCTAAATATAGAATCATGGGAGGCTTGAGATTTTCTGCATTGGCAGTTTTGTGATGTGTACCTAGGTGCCAGTGAGTGCTGTTTTACAGGTCCCCTCGTTTCCTACGGAGCCCTGTCTTTAAATAGCTCACATCATTGCTATTCAGTCAAACATTTGAAAGGTGATTGACTTTCTTCCCATAGCTTCATAATTTATAAAACATAAAATGCAAAGACTACACCAAGATGGTTTTGGTGCATAGTTGTAACCTTAATTCAGTGTGGAGCTTAAAGAGCGAGTCTGTTCAGAAGAGAGTGGCCAACTGACTGATCAGCTGCAACTTGATATGTTAACTTCTTTTCAGGTTTTAGTTGTTTTTTTTTTTTTTTTTTTTTACTTAATTTGTAGGTGTTGGGTGTCTTTGATTTTATGTCTGTTGAGAAATTTATGATCAAGTACTTTATTTATGACATTATAGCCTCAGCTTAGGCAATTGATTGAAATACAATATAGGGAAATTTAGTATGCATTTTTAAAAGCTCAAATTGGGAAACTGAACCAGTGTGGATTTGCTTTATGTATGGTAAGAAGAAAAAAAAAGCACAATAGGTTAATTTCTTTATATTTCTGTTAGTGTTTATTGCTAAAGTCTTATTTACAATATTGACATGTTTGCTTTTGGAGGTTAGCTGTACATTGTCATGTTGTACAGTTGAGATAGAATATTATAACCCATTGAAATTAGATATATATAGAAAACAATCTACAAACTGTAGATATAATTATAAAGGTTTTTTTATTACTTAAGACAAGATTTTATTAATAAATATGCTATCAGAAATAAGTAAGATTCAATGCTAGTGTTGCCAGGGATATTAGTGATAATGTAGCACTCAGTGGGTTCTTTTGAGTAAGTGACCAAGTTGAAATTAAAGAAGAGTTGAGAACAAAAATAAATATATTTCCTTTCTGTGACTGTTCAGTAGCAAACATTAATTCTTTCAGAATCTAAATCATATTCCTTTAGATTTTGGAAAATAGTTTTTCTCTAACTTAAATATATCAAGCAAATAAACCAAGTTGAAAATAAATGCATTTGTTGTTTTTGTTTTCTTTTTTAATATTACAGACTCAGGTTTAAAATATTGTCAGAGGCCTGAGCCGGTCGGTCCCAGCCAGTGTAAGGAAGGGTACCATTGGCTTGGGTTCTCAGAGCCTGTAAGGGATTGGGAAAGAGCTAAAAAAGGTTTGTTCTATCTGCTTGGGAAGATGTGTTTTGCTAGAAGGAGCCTAGAAGTCTGATCCATTTCTGGGGTCTTGTTCTCTCCTGCTCAGTTGTATTTATCACTGACACAGAAGTGTTGTTCACCTTGCATGAGGATGGGTGAGGTAAATCAAAGATCCCGCCTAGGCCTCAACACTCCTCCCACTCTAGCGATCTTACTTCTACACAAACCTGGACATGGACACACACTCACTCCCTTGCCTCCCCGTGTGATGATGGGGTCATGGTGTACATGAGTTATTTAAGCAAGACGGAGCTACAAATCTTCAAGATGATGTTGATGGATAAGAAGCTCCTGCCGGACTCACTCGGCATCACCTGGCAGCACCTGAGCAGAGCCAACTGGGCAGAGACAGCTCATTTCTTAGTAGAATCCCTTCCTGGAGCACTGGTCTGGAATGTGGCTCATGAAATCCTATAGAAAATGAACCAGAGAAGGATTTGTTCCCTGCTACTGAAAGAGTTAAAGGACATTCTTCCTACCTTGGAACCAAAGGACTCCATTCTAAGGAAAACACCGCTGAGTCTGACGAAAGAATGCGGTAAAATATGGGACTACAGACAGCACGTGATGGGAAAGAGCCTCCCTGTGTGGGACAGTGTGGTCTGGTCTGGAAACCGTCAGTGTGAGAAACCACGAGGCAGGCTTGCCATGTCTCTTTCTACCCAGGAGTCCCCAGGGGAGACAGCCCAAGATAGTGGTCATCCATGGAATTCTTGGCATTGGAAAAACAAGGCTGGCCAGAAAGATGATGCGGGCGCACGAGTTCTATGCGCACAGATCCAAGTTTGCTTTCTGTTTCCACTGCTGGGAACTGAACTGGATGGGAGAGAGCAGCTTCTCGGAGCTGATTGGGGGCCATGGGCTTAGGTCTCAGGCTCTCGTCTAAGATTTTATCCAGACAGATCAACTTCTGCTCCTGTTGGATGGCTTTGAGGAGCTCACATCTTCCCTCATCACAAGACCAGCTGATCTGGTGGAAGACTGGAACCAGAAGTTGCCCGAGCAGCTTGTTAAGCAAAAAGATGCTTCCAGAAGCCACACTCCTGATCATGGTGAGACCGACCTCCTGGAGAGAAGTTAAAGTCTTAGTCAAGCGTCCCTCCCATGTCACCCTGAATGGATTTAGGAGGACGGAAACACTCGACTATCTCAGGTCATATTTTAGAGGCAAAATAATAAGGAATCAAGTTGTGGATTTTGCCATGAAAAACACCATTCTCTTGTCCATGTGTTGGGTTCCTGTGGTTTGCTGGATGGTGTGCCATTGTCTAAGAAAACTGATGCAGAAAATGGTAAATCTCACAGAGGCTTGTCCAAATGCAACATCTCTGTGTGTGTTGTACCTGGCTACCCTGTTCCCAACCATATGTAAGACACCTTCCGGTGGTCATTACCAAAAGCAATTGGAAGGTGTGTGCCGTCTGGCTGCCCAGGGTGTATGGGACCTGAAGAGTGTTTGATAAGACGGACTTTCAGCATGTCAGGGTGGATGAGGCCACCATAGACACTTTCCTTCAAGTGAACATTCTTCGAAAGCTAGAAGACCAAGGAGACCATTACGTGTTTGCCTTGTTTATCTTCCAGGAGTTTTTTGGTGCCCTGTTTTATGTTCTCCTTTTCCCCTAAAGAATTGTATATTATCACCACTGAGTCAAGTGAGCATCCAGGATCTGATCGCAATGTCGCGATCCAGAGAAAGCTGTGAGACACAGATGGGACTTTTCTTATTTGGTCTTTTAAATGAAGCGTGTGGTGGCATGGTGATGAGGTCCTTCAAGTGCAGACTGGCCTTGGGTAACAAGAGGAAGGCCGTAAGCGTGATAACCCATTGAATGACTGTGGATGCTATGACTGCTCCCAGCTCTTCCCCTGCCTGACCGAAATCGCGGAGAAGAGCTTTGTCTGCAGTGCCCTGGAAAGCTCCTAGAAAGTCTCTCTGAAACTCAGGAGCCTGAAGGACCTTCAGCTGTCTGCGTTTTGCCTTAGGCGTTGTCGAGGTTTGGAGAAAATAGAACTGACTCCAAGGAGAGTCTTCCACCAGGAGCTTCAGCCCTACTCAGCAGATCCTTCCCAGGGCACTCAGCTGAGAGAAGAAGATCGTCTTCAGCTGGTGGCAAGATATCTGCTCCGTGTTTGAAACAAAGATCTGGAAGTGCTGACGGTGACTGACAGCGTCCATACAGGAGTCACCACCACCCTCAAGAAGCCCCAGTGTAAAGTGCAAAGGTTAAAGTTGAAGAACTGAGGCCACTTTTAGAGACTGGATTCAGCTTACCAGCAGTCTTCAAAGGAATACGCACCTGAAGACTCTGTAACTGAGAGCAAGCTCCCCAGATATTTTGGGGGTGAAGTACCTGCTGCTGAGTTACCTCAGGGAACTGATGCTGGAGAATTGTAACCTCACTGAGGCCTCTTGTGAAGAAATCACCTTCTCTCTCAGGCACAGGAAGATGCTGACCCGCCTGAGCCTGGCAGGATGGAGGCATATCTGGAATGATCTGGGCCATTTCATGTGTCCTTTGCAGAGACTGGTGCTGAGGCAGTGTTCTCTGACTTCAGCATGCTGTGAGTATATGATGTCCTCTTTCAAGAGCAATCAAAGCCTGCCAAGTCTGGCCCTGAGTTTCAATAGACTGATGGACGGCAGGGTCATCCTACTCTGTGGAGCTCTGGCGGATGCTGACTGCAACTTGTTGGTTCTGGAGCTGGCACAGTGTCGGCTCACCTCCGCCTCATGCCATGCTCTGACATCCATGCTCTGTAGCCACCTGGACCTGAGCAAGCACATTGTCGGAATCAATGGCATGCTTGCCTTGGCCTTGGCGATCTTCAGCCAGAGGCGGGCAGAAGAGGTCCTACTGAAGAAGAAATCAAATGATGTGTGGGCACTTAGTCAAGACTACAGGGCCCAGAGTAGAGGATGGCCATCTGAAGATCATGGAAGACTGGAACTCTTGATGCCTCAAGATGCCATATGCAAATGAATGCATTCAGACATCCTCGGGACACAGTCTTTCTAACTAAAACGGAAGTAGTGCCTAGTTTGCAGGTCCTTCTTTGGAGCAGCCCAGTTTGTGCTGGGGCGTGATGTGGGCGTGGCACCCACAGCCCTCCTCAGGTTAGGGGCTATCACTATGTTCATAAGCAGATCAGACACTTAAGTGGCACCCAGTGGTTAAGAGGCTTGGGAAATGCCTGTTTTACCTGCTGGAGTGCTGGGAGAACTAAATTAAACACGTGCGTGCTTTAAAACATAAAATATTGTCAGAATATTGTTTTTAGGTACACTATAGTATTTGGTATTTGACATAACTTTTAATTTTTAAATGTTTGTATTTTAAATTATGGGGTGTGGTGATTTGTGCTTGTGGAGATTAGAGGTATTGGCACCTTCTGGAGCTGAAGTTGCGGGTGACCGTGGACCACCTGATGTGGGTGCTGTACACTAGCTCAGGCCATTAGTATGTACTCCTAACCACCGAACCATCTCTTCATCTCCCAGTTTGAGAATAAAGATACTACTACTTCATAGCTCTGCAGTCAACGCTGTAATCTTTGTTAGACTCAGTTTAGAGAAGGTCAAGATAGAAGGGGGAGGATTGGCTGAGTGGACTGAGCTGTAGGTCCACTGTGGAAATTGAATCAAAAAGAACAATCAGGTTAATGTTTTAAAAGAAAGGGGGAATCATAGGAGGAAAAAAGAGATGTATGTATAAATACATGGGGTCTAAATTTTCTGGTGCCCATTCTTGTATGGAAAAGGCTCTCCTGTTGATAAAGGTGATTGGCTGTGGTCAGAAACCTACAATGATAGAAGAAACTTGAATCAAACGCTAAGCAGCCCACCTCAGGTGGCTCGTGGAAGTTCTGGCAAGCAGGTGTTCTGTTTAATCTTCATTCTTTGGTAAGAATGACGCATTCTCTCCGAAGTCAGCGATTTAGGGACAGCTGTGTGGAAGTCCAGACGTTTCGTACATGCTTATGTTTTCCTGACCATGGAAAGATTGATTCTACAACCTGGGGACAAGTTAGTTGTCATGTTTTGCCATGTCCTCTTTTGCTGCAATATTTCAGGCAAAATAACCATCAGAGATAGTAGGTAGGGAGCTCCATTCAGGCTGATTGGTTGCCTTAAATGTCTGACGTATAGGCAGCCGGAAGTAATTTTAGGAACTAGAACAGAACTGAATGTGGCAGATTCTTGTCATTTAATTATAGACCTGTGATAGAAAAACGAGAAAAGCACACCTGAAATTTGTAAGAAACAAGTGCCAGGCTCAGGACAGGGTACTTAACCTCAAAGCTGCATCGCCCCTGCTCCTCTGTCAGACCGAATTAGAACGCTGTTGACAGAGCAAGACTAGGCCCTCCCTCGCCGCAGTAGAATGATGGGGCAGGACCGTCTAGACTGCGCTTCTTTTCACCCCCTCAAACTGCCTGCCCCTTGGCCTCGTTGAGTGTGAGGGCTTATTTCACCAGGACCTCCCGGACTCCTGCAGTCTCAGGTGACAATGGCTTAGGAGGTATGCCTGAGACTTTAGTGTCCGTTTACTACTACGAAGGCTAGGTAGCAAGCCCAGAGCTTCAGGGAGAGGCAGAAGGCGGACAAGAGCAGGCAGCTGATTGCTTTCCCCTTTCAGTTTTACTGCGTGGCAGTTGCAGGTTATGGAGATGCTTGTGAGAACTGGACCAGTGGAGCCAGCTCTGACAATAGTGCCTTTATTTGTGGCTCTGGGCCCTCATTTTCTTTTCCCTCTCATCCATGTACTGGGATTTCATCATCCTCATTATTAGTTATGCCCCAGCGAGGCCTACGCACGCATGGGCAGCCTGTTTATGATGGTTTCCCAGTTGTCCTATCCTGGGCAGTCCCAGAAGCGTGTGTTGTTGTCACACCCAAGGTGCCACAGTCTTCCTCTATGCTGTCTATCCAGCGTTTTGGGGCCTCCCTCTTCACCTTATCCCCTGCACTCCTCCAAGCAGTGCTATCTTTGGGTATCTGCCGTCACTCATTCTCATAACATGGCTGAAGTATCTCAGGCGTTGCTGCCACATCCTGTAGTTTACTCTCTTCTGTAGATGGAGATGTTCCGTAATGTCATTGTTGCACAGCCTGTCTCTTCATGTGACACCTAGAATCCTCCCGAGACACGCCATCTCAAACACCTTCAGCTACTGTTCTGAGGAGCATTTCATCGGCCAGGTTTTGGAGTTGTAAAGAAGGCAGTGTAAGACAAGTGTCTCGTATACCGAGGGCTGCCTCCCAGGCACTAGGAAAGGTTTGGTCAGCAAGAGACATAGTGACAACATCAAAATTACAAGTGTATATTGGTATTTTACGTCTCAAGAGTTCCTTATTTTGGAAGCTTTGCCTTGGGTTCTTTTCCTTAGAGAATCCGGGCAGAAGCTAATGGTAACTGCTGAAACCAAATGAAAATATCAGCAAGTTCTAGAAAAGATGTGGACGTATATGGTAGGTAGCATTGTTTGCATTGCTAAAACTTTATAGGCAATCAACAGGAATGGTTAAATAACAGCATGTTATACAGTGGAATACTCGGTGATAAGGCGTGTCGTACAGAAAGCTGACTGTATGGTACATAGAGACAAAAGGCAGGTCAGTACATTTAGTCAGCTCTCATCACGGAAGCTAAACCCGCAGATCTGTGAGGCGTGTGTGCCCATATGGCATGGCGCGGTATTGAGAGGAATGATGTGGAACTGGAGAAAAGAGTAATGAGAGGGCTTTTTGTTTTTGTTTTACTTTTTATATACTTGCAGGTAAAATTTTCACATTGAACATCCAATAAAACAATGGAAAAATAATTCATTTAAATGATAGAGACAGTGAGATAATTATTTAAATGAAGAACATGTTTAGGAAACAAAAAACATACTAGAGTGCTTATACTTGCTTTTAGCAAAAGGCCTGAGAAGCCATGCTGCTACGGCCCTTATTTTATCCAGTTTTTAAGTTGAGTGAGTGAGTGAGTGTGTGTGTGTGTGTGTGTGTGTGTAAAATAGCCAGATTGCATTGACTTACTTGGTGGTTGAAAAAGAGTTGTTTTTTGCTGTTTTAGTGAAATATGAAAATGAAAATAATTTTTTTTTGAGTTTGGCTTCTTTGTGTGCTGGGAGTTGAACGCTTCTCCCTTTCTCTCTCCTTCCCTCTTTTTTTCCCCTGTGTAGGTAAGGCTGTAATAAACATCTTTCTGCTTATATTTTTGTACACTTATCTAATTATTTCTCCAGGATGAATTCCTAGCAGTCAGTGGCCAAATTTTATAGTTTCAGTTATTGATTGATGACTTAGACTCATCAAGTAATGCATTATTTGTCTAGGAAGAAATACAGTCTCATGTTTTCTATTAGTCATTTGTGACTTTTCATTAGTGGTTAATAATTATCGACTACTCACAATGGGTATTGAGAACCACTGTGAACATGACACCAGATTACTAGGTCAGAACTTTGCTCTGGTTAAATCTATGCAAACTGTGAGCCAGAGCTGATTCATAACAAAGGATGAAAATGATATATGAGAATATTACTGTATGGGATTTAGAAGAAAAAGAATGAAATTTGGCCTTAAAACTTTGTGGCATATATTTTTCTTTATGTGATAGTTTTATCTGCTTACATTGTAATTGACTGCTTGCCTCTCATCTCCAGTAGACTTTCAAGTTCGACAAGAAAACGTATCTGTCTGGGTTATGACTATGTGTCCAGGCACCAAGCATCTGTTGAGTTATTTACTAAATGGAGAAGTACATATATTCAATCAATTACAGCATCTGTTCCCCATGTTGTTTGTAGAAGCATGGCTACCAAGCTTTTGGGCATATGTTATGATGTTGCAGTTTTCAGACTGCCTAGAGGAAACCCACATTCTTTATTTAATTAAATTGCATCATTTTTGTGTGTTCATACCATTTCATAAAGCAAGAAGGTGAACCATCCCTCGGCTTCCACATTATGCAGCCTAATTATAAACACAGGGTCAGACCTCTATACTGGGAGGCAGCCGTTCAATAAATCAGTATTACAAATGATATGCCCCAAAGGAGTATTTACTGGTTACTTTAGCCAACTTATAAATGAGTAGCTTAAGACCACAAGTAATTAGATGGGGTCAGGAGTAAAGGATACCTATAAAATGGATAGCAAGTTTTCCCCTATTCTTTCAGGCTCATGACTTCTTTTATGCTGATTTGTGTTCTAAATTATCATTGATATGAGTATTCCAATTTATGCCTTTCAGTAGTAAAATGTAAATAATTTTGATTTTAACCATTAAGGAACAAACGAGTCATTGAGGAGCAGAAAGCTTTCTGGGCCAATTAGGAATTGTTCTTAAGTTTTGATGCTCATAATCCAGTCAGTAGCACTCTCTTCCTAGTACACTATTAATTGTATCAGTTTCTTATCATTCATTGTGTGTGTGTGTAGCTTCAGAGCTCTCATTCTACTGTGTGGGTTTTGGGGATTAAACTCACATTGTCAATTTGGCAGCAACTATTGAGCAATCTTGCTGACCCTGGTAAACTATTAATTAGAGGTAATTTTAATCAGATTTATTTCATTTGTTTTCATAATGAAGTTTAAATTTTTTAAATATTCTAGTATATTAATTTTCAACAAGTCAGGAAAGCTAACAAGTGTGAGACAGTGCTAAGGTCTTGTTGAAAGAGCATTATGAACAAACTGGCCTATTGTCTATAAATAGTAAATACCTATCAAAGATTTTTATAGGAATATGATCATAAATAGGCCCAGGACATCCCTCTCAAACACTATATGCGCATTCTAATTTTATGTTCCTGGCTTATTGCTTTGAAATTGAATGTAATTAGAATAAATAAAACACTGCTATTTTGAGTCACACCTTCATCTCCAAATAGTGTCTTAACTAGACTACTTTTTCCAACTTTAAATGTTTTCTTAATATCATATTATTTGATTTTTCCCTTTGTGAAATTTGGCAGTGTTGTATAGGGACACCTAGATTGTGCATTATTTGTTCCCTTAATCAGCAGCCCTCACTTAGTATATAATAGGATTCAGAATAAAGGTTTATTTGGTAAAAATTAATGGAACAAATAACAAATTGATTTTCATTGTTCTTCTCTGTAAAGTTGAGGAATTTGCCAGTGCATACATTTTGTCAGTCAAGACTCGTGGAATGCTAACTGTGCACCCTGGCTCTCAGTAGCAGATCTCTCTGCAGGGGATAGAGTAGTCACTGAGCTCTAGTCTTCCTTTTGCCAGCATCATCATCAGGCATCATTAGTTACTTGAGAGCTGTGGGTACCAGCTCATTTGACTACAGCTCCTTAGCTACTAGGATTGAATATTCATTCAGCCTCTACTTTTATGAATGGCTGTTTACATGCAAGAACTTTTAACAAATTGTACGAGTGTATATGGAAGAAAAGGATAGAGATAGAACAGTCAATTATACTTATGGGAAAAGTGCATAAATATTAAGTTATTGACTGTGGTTTAAGAGTTTGGCAGTATGGGGCTGGAGAGAGGGTTCAGTGTTGAGCACTTGCTCAGTTCCCAGCACCACAGGACAGCTCACACCATCTCCAGCACCCTCTTCTGGTCCCCATGGACATACATGCAGGCAAACATTCACTCATACACATAAAAATAAATAAATAAAATTTAAAAATTAGAAATAATATGGTGACTGAAGCCAAAGTACTACAGCTTTAGAGATCTCTCTTCAACAACTAGAATATTTTTTTCTGTTTGACTGTGAGATTGTATGACACACTCATCACTTTCAGTATCTTCATGTAAATAAATTAGTATTTTATAATAGGAATTATTTTTAGTGCTTTATTTTAGTGAGATCTTAGAATGTCACCATTATTCAAGCTTTAAGTTCTAATAAAGATTCTAAGAAGACATTCTAGCAGAACTTGAAAGCTCTATGTTTGGGGAGGATTGTGTGGATATGGGTATGGGTATGGGTGTGCGTGTGTGCGTGTGTGTGTGTGTGTGTGAAGCCAGAGATCAGCTTAGCTATTGTGCTAACCCTGGGTCTCCTTAAATGAGTGTAATTTTTCCTTGTCTACTTATCACAGGCATCCATAACAGAAGACCTAGCTACTTAGATGTTTTGAACTATAACTGGCAGGCAAAGGATGCTATAGTTTTCTTTTGGTATTGTGTGCCAGTGTGCTGGCAACCTCTGATTCCCCCACTGAGAATGAGTGAAAGACCTTTCTTTCCTCTAATGTAGAGACTGAGGCAGTTAACCTACCAGCATGGTTTAAGACTGCCAAATACGCAGGAATCACTGTGACTAAGAACTATACATAGACTATTCATTCATGGCTCCTCTCTGCTTGCTGGGGCTCTACCTCCACTTCACTAGGTGGCTGGGCCCTTGGAGGTTCAGGTCTTTCTGTTCCCACCTTCAGACCCGAGAATCTCTTTCCCCTGAGCCCTTGTCAGGTGTAGCAGTGCTTTCCTCCAGGCTGCTGGGTGCTGCATTGCTCTAGTGTGCAGATTGTCCTGGGGGAGGGGGCACAGATGCATGTTTAGACTATTATCTTCCTATCGCTGCGTTTGGGGAAAATGTGTCATTTATTCTGCTTTATTGATGCTAGATTTCCAAGATCCTTTATTTACTTTGTATTTATTAATTTATTATTTTTATAGCATATTAGACAATATATTTGAATCATTTTCTTTTCTGTCCCCCGGATCATCTCCTTCCCTCCCCACCCAACTTCATTATCTTTCTCTCTTAAAAACAGTACCAAAACAAAACAAGAAAAAGCATCAAGAAGCATGAAGTTCTATTTGTTTAAAGGTCTTATATTGACTGTTATCTGTGAGTGCCAAGTCAGCTTGTTATAATGTCATTTTATTAAGTATTATTTAGTTGGTCTCACTGCAGGTGAACATTTAGTCATGTTCACTCTGTGATTTTTTTCTGATATTCTTAATAGGAGGTAAAAATACCCTTTATAAGTATGTATTAGTTGTACTTCCTGTTTTGTCAAGCCTCTTAGCCAAGGGATGTGTGTTTGCTATGCCTGTAGCCAGCTTGCCCATACTTTTCATGTGCTTTCTTAGTTATACGACCATGATCATAATCTGTTTTTAAAAGAAATGCTATAGCCTTTAGCGGTCATTCCCTAGTGCTAGCAATAATATACAATCTATTTCCATAGATTAGCCTGTTCCAAATACTTCAAATGACATAAGAATATATGACCCATTTTAACAGGCTTATTTCATTAATATGTTTTTTAGAGTCTTCCATATTGTAGCAGTACTTTATATCCACACGTGCATATGGAAGCCAAATGACAGCCTCCAGTGTTGTTCCTAGTAGTAAGGAGGCTGTTTGTTCGTTCCCAGCTGCCCAGACCTGAAATAATCACTCAGAAACTATATCATTTAAATCACTGCTTGGCCAATAGCTTAAGCATATTTTTAGCTAGCTCTTACATCTTAATTTAACCCATATCTATTAATCTGTGTAATGCTGTATGGCTGTGGTTTATCAGCAAGATTCCGTCTGGCATCTGTCTGTGGCAGGGGCTAGGTGACTTCTCTGTGTCTCTGCCACTGCCTTCCACCTTCTTTCTCCCAGCATTCAGTTTAGTCGTTGTGTCTGCCCTCCCCATCCCCAGCTCTACTCTACCTTATCACAGACCAAGGCAGTTTCTTTATCCATTAACCAATAAAAGCAACACATATACAGAAGGACTTCCCACACCAGTTCCTCAGGGGTCTTTCAACTTCTTTGAGACAGGTCTCTTACATGCTTGGAGCTCAGAAAGTAGGTGAGGCCAGTAAGCCCCAGGGGTCTTCCATTCTCCTCCTCCCTAACACTGGGATAAGAAGTATACACCACCATCCTTGGCTTTTTGTGTGAGTTCTGAGGGTTAAACTCCAGTGCTTATGCTTGCTTGACAAATACCTTACTGACTGAGCTCTCTCCAGCCCCCGTTACCTTATTCCCTTTATAGCCGAGTGGGTCCTGCATCCCATGTGAACTTTGCTGTGGACTGTCTTCCAGCTGACTTTGGGTAGAACAGTCATTGCCCACACATCAATGGCTTTAATCTCCAAACTCGCATGTAATTGCTGCTGTCAGATACAGTTACTGTCTGCCCAAGCTTCCTTCCGTGAGGACAGCTGTGCCATGCTTTGATGAAGAGTTAGAAATTAAGGTTTTCTGAAACTTTTTGAAGGTTTGGAACCTGTCTGCTTCGAAAATTTAAGCTATAAAATTATATTGTCTTTTAAATATTTTATGAAACTGACCTGAATAAGTTTGACAGTAATAAGAATAACAAAGATTTGAAGGTTCACTGATTATAATTATATTTCTGAATTAATTATGAATACATTCCCTTTATGGATTTGTGCTCCATTGGCTACAGTTCAATACATGTACTTCTAAGCTCATGACACTTTTCTTCTTGAATATATATGTACGTAACTCCCTGCCTAATGCAGACTCAATTCCACTTTGTGACTGTAGTGATAGGACAGGATCTTCCGGAGGGCTGCTGGGTGGGACACCGCCTGTTACAGTGATGCCTTCTCCACTCCAGGTCTGGAAAATGAACTACAGTTTAAGTTGACCAGCAGCAGGATCACAGGGTAAGAAGTCTGTCATTAGATGACTTTGTGGTTGCATGAGCATCAGAGTGTATTATACAAACTACAGCCACTCTGATGATACTAGGTAATATGGTCATGTGATTGTCATCCGGTCTCTCTGCAGGACTGTCTGCTGTGCAAGTGGACTTTTCAGCTAAGCAGACGTATTCTTTTCCATTAACATTTCAATGGAAATTCTTTCTATTGGGATAATACATTTCTTAGCATCTTGAAACATAATTTGCTAGACAAATAATTTGTTTTCATTTTTCTTACTTCCCAGGGTTATCAAAATAATATAAGCTTACAGACCAGTTAAAGTATAGATTGCCTCTGTTTAGTAATCTAAGGTTTGCACTTACAGATACCTTACTGACTGAGCTCTCTCCAGCCCCTGTTACCTTATTCCTTTTATAGCAGAATGGTATTCTCCTGTATGGACATAACACATTTTGTTCATTTGTTATTGGACTATTGGGTTTTTTCCACTTTTTGAAATTAAGATTTATTTATTTGTATGCATGTGAGCATGCATAAGTTTTTATGTATTATGTGCATGCAGAAGCCTATGGAGGACTGAAGAGGGCATTGGATCTAGAGTTGCAGGTAGTTGTGAACCACCATGTGGGCACTAGGAAGCAAACCCTGGTCCCTTGCAAGAGCAGGAATCACTCTTAATGCTGAGCCATCTCTTCAGCCCCCACAGTTCTTTTGAACGATGCTGCTGGGAGCATTTGTGGACAATTTTCTCTCTTTTTTTTTTTTTTTTTTTTGGTTTTTCGAGACAGGGTTTCTCTGTGGGTTTGGAGCTTGTGCTGGAACTAGCTCTTGTAGACCAGGCTGGTCTCGAACTCACAGAGATCCGCCTGCCTCTGCCTCCCGAGTGCTGGGATTAAAGGCGTGCGCCACCACGCTTGTGGACAATTTTCTATAGGGCATATATCTTTATATAGGGTATAAATCTAGGAGTGGGGTTGCTTGATCAGAATCTGATCATAATCATAGACATGATAAGTCCTAAATATTAAAAATTTGAAAGACAAGAAAATCCTAAAGCTCATAGTTTCAAAAGATTAAATTCCTGAATATTGAAACCTGGACAACCAAGATTATAAAAATTGGAGTTCCCTTTCAAAAGAAAATGCCACTAAGTAGGTTGAAGCTAGTCAGGAACAGTAGCTCATACCCATAATCTCAGTGCTTGGGAAACTGAAGCAGGAAAATCACTTAGTTTAAGATCACCCTGGACTTCCACAAAGTGACTTCCAGGCTAGCCTGGGCTATAGAGTGAGGCCCTTTCTCAAACAGAAAGGTAGAAGCTGAGTTTCTGGGTAAGGGACTGGTTGTGGGTAACTGGTATTGAGAAAGTGTAGTGCTCCTTCTGCTCCTTTGTATGGTGCTGTGCTTGCCTTTGAGACTGTCCTTCCTCAGAGGGTGACAAGAAGTGGACAAGCCAGTACCCTTCTGAACCAAACACTGCTTGTGTTTGATTGTCAAAGAAGATACGCTAGGTGCGTTTAACTACCCAGCCTAATGTAGAAAGACCTGTGCATACTTACTTTCCTTTGACTAGTTGATGGGGTTTTCAAAAATGTCCCAGTGTTTGTTTGGTTAAGTTTTTTAATTCAAGTGTGTACAACTCATACCCTGTGTGAACTGAAAATTTAGAACTCTTCCTGTCATTTAAATAATAATGACTGGGGAAAGTGAAGGACTTTATAGTCATTTATTTGGGGATTTGGTGGACCTTGCAGATTCTTCTGCAAACCATAAAGATAGATTTAATGTAGGGTGTGACTGAGGCTTCCAAAGGTTCATTTTAAGGTTGCTACCAATAAAATTCCATTTGACCAAGTACATTTGATGGAAATTTTTGATGGATTGGCCAAATAATATGGCAGTGATGATTTAAAAACTCACCATTTATCTGTATTGGAATGCCATCTAGCTTATGAAATTCCAGAAGTTCTTAATAAATTAAAGTCGCATTTGTCTGGAGAACCCATTCAGTTGTTGATTGCTTTGAAAATAATTACATGCACAGCAGGATGAGGAGACCCCATCGTGTCACTGCTTGATCAACGACACTGTTCCATCAACCTCGAGGAGTGCTTATGAGTTCTTATAGACTGGATTTCCGCATAGCCAGTATAACGCCGATGTGGTCCAGATGAGAAGACAGAAAAATCTAACAGAATGCCGATGTTTCAAATCCTAAAGGAATTAGAAAATGGACAGCAGCATGTAGAAGGTGAATGTGAATGCATTCTCTGAGGGAGAAAATTCATGCAGTGTAGGGCTCGACATTGCAATTAATAACTATGGAAGTTGGCCAGCTCTATGAATTGCCTCCACTCAGTTGCCGTTTTCAGTTGCTACAGCACAGTAAATACACTTTTTTGTATTTTTTCCTTTTAGTTTTTTTGTTTGAGTTTTAAGTGGTTGGCATTTTTAAAAATAATTTGCTATGTTATATATTTCATCTTCACATTTCCTGTACTAGAAGTATACATTATATAAGGTTTAGAGAGTTCTGGTTCATTTTTATGGCTTTTTGTTGCAAAATGAACTCAACAAAAGAGTGTTATTACCTAAGTGAACTACCTAAGGATTGTGTGTGTGTGTCAAGACTCAAAGCTTTCCCAGGAGAGATGTTCTTTTTGTACATCTGCATTTGTGCCACATAAAATTTCTTACTACATTGGCTCTTTGGGTGTAACTCCTTGAAAATTTTGATTTGTCTCATCAAAACACGTAGGTTTCCATTAAGGGAGTTAATTTATTTCATTGCTGTGTGTGTGCTGTGTGTGTGCAGGAGCCCAGGGAGAGCAGAAGAGGATTTCAGACCCTCAGAACTGGATTTAAAGTCAGTTGTGTGCTGACTCTTATGGGTGCTGGGGAGCAAACTCTAATTACAGGAGCAGTACCTGTTCTTACCACTACGCCATCTCTGAAGCTACCTCCCCTCCCCCCACATCCCTCCTTTAAGGATGTTTTAGATGACAGCATTTATAAAGCTGAGTGCACATGGTTACCAAAGGGGGTGGGGGGGAAGGGTTTTGAAAAGATTAGTAAAATTCCAAAAAGAAGGGAAAAAAGATTTTGAAGGCATGAGGAGGCCACGGTATGCAGCAGAGGCTTGACACTGTAAGAGGGCCTGGAGCTCCTGCAGGGAGCTTGAGAAAGGCCATTGGTGAAGGCGCAGCCTCAGTTTCAGGTGAAGCCTCAGGATTGAAGAGGCTGTGGGAGTTGAGGCAGTGTTAGGGTCCCTGATTAGAGCCCATGAGAGGCTATTGGTGAAAGTGCAGGCCAACTGAAGCAGGAGACGTCAGTGTTTTGGAGATACCAGTACCACAAACAACCACCAGGGACAGCAGCAGGCATGGAGTGGAGCTGGCCTGAACCTATGAGACAGGCTATGTGTGCTGTGACAAGCTGTTTGGAGTGTAGAAGATTATAGACCCTGAGTTTTATGCTGTTGAACTTTGGTTTTGCCTTGATTTCATTGTGACTCTCCTTATTCTTCCTTCTTGGGAAAAGAAAGTATTTAAATTTTTTAAAAATAGGAACCCACAGTTAGGAGATCTTGGCTATTTTAGAGAGGCTTTAGAACTTCAGAGACTTGGATATTATAGAGAAACTTTGAACCTTGAAAGAGATTTTTGGCTGTTTTAAAGGGATTGAACCTTTAAAGGTTTGGGTTTTTAGAGGCTGTGGGACTTACAAAGTTTGGAAAAGGCCTGACAGCTGGATCTCATGGCGTTTCCTCAGCTGAGGCTCCTTCCTCTCTGATGACTTACTCCAGCTCGTGTCAAGTTGACACACAACCAGCCAATGCCGGTGTCTTGTGGTGTGTTCTTCCAGTTGTTAAAGGAAGAAGTAAGCCGCTGGCTCTTCTGGAGGATGGGAGGATGGGAGAATTTCCTGCTCCGCCTTGTTTTGCTTTGTTATGGGCTATAGACCAAGCTGACCTCAGACTCCTATCTTTGCCTTGACCTTGCCAGTGCTAATGCCACCAGTGTGTTTGTGTGGTACTGGGAACAAAACCCACGACTTTATGCTTGCTAGGCAAGCACCCTGCTAACTAATTTATGCACATGTTTACTGATAATATTGTCATTATTTAGTAATGGTTTGCAGAAAAGCTTGGAGAAGAATACAGTTCTCCATAGAAATAGCACAAGCTTGGCTGTCAGTTCTTTGGGTGGAAAGCCACTGTTGCACTTACTATGTCACATTGCCTGCTTTCCCTCTCTTCAGGTCTCCACTCTGTCAAACCTGATGGATTTCATCATTCATTCAACTTTCTAACATTTCTGAAATCTGACTATGTCTTAAAATTGATGGTAGTTCATAGTTATTGACTGGTTTTTCTTTCTTAGCATTGTAGAAAATAATGGTACTTCTCGTAATTGTAGCCTGTGTTAAATGCAAGGTGGTGCCAGCGCCAGCTCTGAACTCCTGTTGTGAAGTTGAACTGGGGTAGTGTGACTTTATGGAAGATACTGACCAGATACTAGCCTTCCTTTTCTTGCTCTCCATTTTCCAGAAGAGTTTGCGCGAAGTTGGCATTATTCTTCCTCTACGAACTGGAAGAACTTGCTAGTTGTTTGGATTTGAGAGGTTTGCTGAGATGTGTTAGAAGGGTCAGACGTTTAGAGCCATCTTCTCCTCCCCTCCCCCCCGCCCCCGTTTGAGCATCTGCACCTGTGTTACCTGTGTTTCTGAGGCACTCGCTTTGCAGCATGGCTGTATCTTGACCATAGTTTTTACTATGTTAACTGACTTAAATGATATCATTTTTCATGCTGGGTTCTGTTCTATCTAAATAGATCTATCTTACATCCTGAAAATGATCATGTGAGGTAGGTAAATTTCCCAACTTTACAGATGAGGAAAGACAGAGCAGTTAGTTAACTGCACAAAGTCCTATAGTTCAAGCTGTAAACAAGTTAAACACATGAGTAGAAGAGAATCCGAAAGGGTACCGTGTGGAAATAAGAAACCACATTATGCATATTAGTGTGCCAATTTTTGGAATAAGTATTTCTTATTGGTTTTAATCTTGACCCTGTAACTGTGAGAGAGCACAGATCAGGTGATCAAGGTTCAGGTAGCTGGTTGTGTTCTTTCCTCTCTCAGTGAAGGAGCATTTGGATGTCTTACATAATATAGCTTGAGATGCTGCAAAGGCCTGGCAAATTTTATCACATTCTCTGCCAAATCAAAGACTTCCTTTAATTGCTGATGCAACAAAATAACTTAATGGATTTTGAGTAGAGAAAAAAGGGATATACCTCTCAGCTTTAGAAAAGCTAATTACATTTATTTATCTGGGGGCCCCTCATGCCACAGCACTCCTTTGGAAGTCAGAACAGCTTGCAGGTACCTGCTCTTCTCTCCCACCTGTGGGCTCTGCGGTGTGATTCCTGTTGTCAGACTTGGTGGCAAGCACCTTTACCCTTGGCGCTGTCTTTCCGGCTCTAACCTCTAAGCTTTTGTGAGGGACATTTCACCAAAGTGAAAATCAAGAGGCAGGAATGTTACCCCTTGAGTGGATGAAATGAACAGAACAGATAATGTATTCGGTGGCTTTGTTTTGGTTCAGTCTGACAATGGCCGACTATTTCAATTAGTATGTGTTGAAGATACAGGATTTTATCACCCTGAAGTTGTTGCAGAGCCATAATATGTATTTGTTCATTTGCTTAAGAAAGAACAATGCTAGGGATAAGGAATATATTTGGAATAAGCCACATCTAAATATGATGTTTATTTCTTTTCCTAAAGGTTTTAATTAAAATATATTCATTATGCATAAGATTTCATTATATCATTGTCTGTGAGTAAAAGCTATAAATAGCCCAAATATACAACTGTTGGATATTGGTATATTTCATTACTGCATAGACATTTACAGTGGGTGTAGAATTGTTTTGGGGACCTTGGCTTCTCCATGGGAAAATAAGCAAGGTAAGCTGTGTGCATGCTTGGGCTTCTTTCCTGGGAGCAGAGCCTGAACTGTGGCGAGGGAGGACAAAGCCAGAACTGTTTGAGCAGACTCCCTGATTCAAGCTAGAGTTTGAAAGGGCGCTGGAGGGGACATCCTGCCTAGAGCTCCAGAGAGCGCAGATGATCCCTTGACTGTATCCTAACCTGTGCATGTGTGAAAGGAAACCAGTGGCCCAGGAAAAGGCACACAAAAAATGGGGTAGCCATTTTCCTAAAGCTAACGTAGTCCTGAGAATATTTTATCACCAGTGCATTTACGAGTGAGTCTATTAAGGATCAGACTGATTTCGGGTAACTTTATTGACTTGTTCCAAAACAGAGCCCAACCTAAGGAAAGTAGTGTAACAAGATCTGGCAAACAGGAATATAAAGTTTACAGTGTGCAGCTTACAGGAGAAATCTTTTAAGTGAGCAAGAAAAAAAAAATAGCCAAGAGAATAAAAGAATAATAAAAGTGGATGCAGAAGAGATAGTGTCTTACTTAGGTTTTTGTTGCTGTAAAGAGACACACACTATGACCACAGCAACTGTTATAAAGGAAAACGTTTAATTGGGGGCTGCTTACAGTTCAGAGGTTCAGTCCATAGTAATTTGGCAGGAAGCATGGCAGCATGCAGGCAGACATAGTGCTGAGAGTTCTATATCTGGATCCAAAGGCAGCATCTGAAACCTCAAAGCCTGCACCCAGTGACACACTTCCTCCAACAAGGCCACACCTACTCCAATAAGACCACACCTTCTAATAGTGTCACTCCCCGTGAGCCTGTGGAGGCCACTTTCATTCAGACCACCACAAATAGGGATGATGAAATACCAGAGATGATAAAATACCTAGTGTAAATAAACACATATATATATTTGGAGACAGGGTTTCTCTGTGTAACCTTGGCTGTCCTAGAACTAGCTCTGTAGACCAGGCTGGTCTTGAACTCACAGAGATCCACCTGTCTCTGTCTTCTGAGTACAATTAAAGGCCTGTCCCACCACTGCCCAGCTTGTAAATATATTATTATGTTATTGCATGTTGTTATATGTTACATATAAATAAATTTTCAGAGGAAAACATGAGCATCATATAGAGTAATATGAAGGCCACATAAAAACTACAGGAAGGATGGTAAAAGATGTTCAGTGAAAATATACTATATAGGATCAACAGCATATTAGCCAGGGAAAGACCAGTGGACTGGAAGATGTGGCAAGTGAAGGCAATCAAAATGAAGCAGGGAGCCTAAAAGGGTGAGAGAAGACAGGAAAAGAATACATAAATAGCTGAAATTCTCAACATTTGCTGAACACTGCAAATCAGATTTTCAACCTTTAATCATTGGGACCAGAAAATGTATCTTTATCAGTCCTTGTTGGGGACTGCAGACCACCAGACCCTGAATTTTCTGCAAACAACTTGTTTTCCTCTGCCATGAGCAGCCTGCAGCTGCTCTGAGTATGGACCTTGATGGCAGGGGAGTGGTTTCTGGTGGCTGCAACTGAAAGATCCCGAGGACTAGGGCATGGCCAGAGCCCTATGTAAGCTGCCCCTGAACACAATAAAGGGGGCATTCTTGTTTCAAGGATGACCCATGTCCCCATGTTTCTGTCTATGTGTTTGTGTGTTTAAATCCCCAGGCCCTTGCCCGAGACTCGCTAACCATCTCATAGTACAAGTGCGTAGTACCATACAGCGGGCATAGTACCATACAGCGGGCATAGTACCATACAGCGGGCACAGTACCATACAGCGGGCACAGTACCATACAGCGGGCACAGTACCATACAGCGCATATAGCACATGAGAGCTGTCCTGTCCATCACAGCAGCAGCTCTGGTCTCTGCTAGGTGCCGGTGGCCCTACTATATGGAGGGAGAAAAACAATCACCCCTGGACGAAAGCCACCTCCACAAGCCCTCAGGTCTAGAAGCTCAATGAGCCCCATGCAAAAGAAAGTTAACAAAATTGTGTCAATAAGCGTCATATTCAAAATTTTGAAAAGCAGAGAAAAAGATAAAAATCTTGGAAGCAGCCAGACTGGAAACATGGTACAGAGGATCAGAGGTGGAGATAACAACCTCCAGCTTCTTCCAGAAGTGAAGGGCGCCAGCATGGCTGTGACAGTCGATGTGACTTTCAAAGATGGAAGTGGATGTTCTTGAAATTTTGCTATTCTTTGTGTGACCTAATTCCTCTCCTTTGTCTGTGAGACCTGTTAGTCAATCTTCTGTTTAATCTGTTCTACTTGTAAGATGTGAGTTTTCTCTTTGGGTTAGTGAGCTTTTCAATTCCATCTGCATTTCAGCCTGAGTTCTTGTCAGTGTTTCTATTTCTTACTGAGTTTTGTTTTCAGATCCTGGTGTCCTTCTTATTTCCTTCAGCCCACGTCTGTGTCTTCAGGGCATTACTGAGATATGTATTCCCTTTATGTTCATTGACCTGTTTCTTTGTGTCCTCTCTAAACTTCTTGAATTCTTTGATGAAGTTCTTGATAGTTCTGTTAAGATCTGTACCTTGGGATCCAACCATCTGATTCTCATTGGAGAACTTAGGACTTGTGGATTTTGGAGGAGACTTACTGTTTTGATTGTCATACTGTTTGTGGTTTTGCAATGAGACCTGAGTGTGAAAATTTTTTGTTGTTGGTTTTGGGTCTGATATGAACACACAGTCTGGGTTTTACACGATGTCTTGTTCCAAGCCTGCATGTTGGGAAGGTACAGGCAGGCCTGCTAAGATGGCTGGGATGCTGGGCATGGGTCCTGGGTTCTATCTGAGAATTGGGGTGAGTGGTGGAGGCTTAGGGCTAAGAGGGCTGGGGTGTGCTTGGTTAGTCACAGGGTGTGTTGACTGGGCTGTGCCTGCTATGATGTGCCATGGAATAAGGTCTTGCAGACTGAAAGTGAATGTTTATAATATGATCGTGAACATTTATTAAAAAATAAAAAAAAAGGATATTACATCTCCATGGTAAAGATGGACACTCTCAATTGTGATCAGTAAGAAGGAAGACTGCCTTTGTCACCACTGAACCATAAATCCTGCTGACCTTCAACAAGAAAAAGAGTAAGTCACACACACACTGGAAAGGCAGAAGTAACACTGTCTGTATTCAGAACTGATTTGATCTTATATTTGAAAATATCAAGAGGGAAACTTTAATCCATTCCTCCCCTGGACGACTTGCTGAACTTCAGCTGTTCTAATAAGTGTGGACCTCCAATATGCTTAATATGAGGCATTTTTCATTGACTTATTTGCCATTTGTAGATTCTCTTTGGCACAGTGTATTAGTTACCTTTCTCATCCTGTGACAAAACACCTGACCGAAGCCACCAGAGGGGAGAGGTTTATTTGGGTTCCCGTTTCAGATGGTGCAGACAGGCACAGGAATGGCTGTGTGTGTGTATGTGTGTGTGTGTGTGTGTGTGTGTGTGTGTGGTGTGTGTGTGTGTAGTGAAGGAGCTCCACACACACATTGCAGACAGACCACGCAGCATGGAAGCTGCTCCAGTGACCCTCCTACACCAGCCAGGGCCGCCTCCTAAGGTTGCCCAGCCTTACAGAGCAGCACTGCCGCATGGGATATTATAGTAATGATGTCTGTTCAAATCTTTATCATAATTTGCTTCCTTATTATTGGCTTTTAATAACTATTTGAACATTTAGATAATGGACTTCATTGATAGGTGTTTTGCCAAGATTTTCTTGTTTGAAGCTTCATTGTACAAGTTCTTAGACCTTAATAAAGACTACTACTAACTTTTTTCTTTTTTAAAAAAGATTTTTTAGTTTATTTATTATGTATACAGTGTTCTGTCTGCATGTATGCCTGTAGGCCAGAAGAGGGTGCCAGATCTCATTACAGATGGCTGTAAACCATGATGTGATTACTGGGAATTGAACTCAGGACCCCTGGAAAAGCAGCCAGTACTCTTAACCTCTGAGCCATCTTTCCAGCCCCTAACTTTTTTCTTTATGAATCATACTTTTACTTTTATAATTAAAAAACTGTCAAACCAAAGGTTATCTAGGCTTACAACTCTAGGAATTGTTTTTTTTTTTCTAAGAGGCTCAATACTTGGGTTGGTTCTCACACCCTCTTCCCCTTCTTCCTTCTTTAGTTTTCTTATTTTCAACTTTATTGAGTTTGCATTTCTTTTATTTATTTATTTTATAATATGGGTGTTTTGCTGGCTTGTCTGGTACAACGTGTGTGCCCAGTGTCTGTAGAGGTTAGAAGAGGATGTTGGATCCCTTCTAACTAAAGTTGCTGTCAGATGTGAGTCACCGTGTGGGTGCTGGGAACTAAACCTGCCTCCTAGAAGAACATTAAATGCTTTTAACTTCTAAGACATCTCTCCAACTCCTAGTTGCACTTCTTAAACACCATGTTTGTTCCAACTTTATCCTATCAATGGTGTCGAAATTTAAAATATAAGAGGATTGACTAAAGTAAATTCTTACTTTCACTTTTTCTTGTATAAAGGAAAGCATTTTCAGGCTGATATGGCAGCTATAATCCCAGAACTGAAGAGGCTGAGGCAGGAGAATGGCCATCAGTTTGATTTTATTAATTACCTTAAAATTATTACTAACACTCTGAAGAATTGGTTGAGAATAAAATCTTCATCTGTCTTGTCTTTGGGGGGGGGGTTGAGATAGGGTATCTCTGTCCTGGAACTCACTCTGTAGACCAGGCTGTCCTCAAACTCACAGAGATCCACCTGCTTCTGTCTCCCGAGTGCTGGGATTAAAGGCATGTGCCACCACCCCCCAGCTTAATTTTGGTGTTCCTTAACAAGTTGATAAATTTTAAGTACATGTTGCTATAGTCCATACATCTTTTTCCATCTTCTCCTTTTTTTCCACAGGTATCAGAGAAGAAAGGAAAAGAAGCCAATAGTGGTTTTGGTGGGCCAGTCGTTAGTTCTCTATATCATGAAGAAACAATCAGGTAAGTACTCTTAGTACTTTTTTCTTTGTTCTTGTTTTGTTAGTTTGTTTTTGTTTTGTTTTCTTTAAGATGGTCTCATTTGGTCAAGGTCAGCCTTGAACTCACCAAGTAGCTGAGGATGACCTTAAACTTAAACTCCTCACTTTCTTGCCCCTGTTTACTGAGTGCTAGGATCACAGGTATATACCACACATGATTTTTCTTAGTACTTTTGGCATTTTCATCTATATGTAATAAATATTATTGAGCAAAATATTGTGCTAGAGGTAAACGTAGTTAGACTTGACCTTAGTTCACCAAGTCATCTAAATATTGATCTTTTTCTGCTAGTTCTAATTTTATCATATGTTTATTTATTGTATATATGGGAGGTTTGGCATGTGTGTGCCACAGTATATATACAGAGAGAAACATGAATGCTCAGAGTATTGAAAGCCCTTATGCTCTTACAACCATAGTAATTCTCTTACTGTTCTCTTACTACTACAGTGGATGTGGAAACCAATAATTAGTCATGCTTACAATGGGAAAATTCATTTTACTAGTGTTACAATTCCATTATAATAAATTTAATCCTAATAATTTTTCCTGTACTGAAATGTTAGATTATTGCAGTAAAGTACCTACCAGCTATATTCTTAGAATTTCTTCAGATGTATCAAAATGCGGTTCAACAATGAAAACAGACTATTTTCTGAAGTTTATGCCATGGGTATTTGGGTAATATATGGTACTGTTACTTTTCTAAGTCAATCTATGCTTTAACTGATGTTAATTACAAATTCTTGACAGAATTATGTTCAACTGATATGATAATCATTGTTTTTTCAAAAGGATATAAAACAATGTCTTTTATAGAATGTTTTGGTTTTGATGTTTTAAGACAGGGTTTCTCTGTGTATCCATAGTTGTCCTGGAACTCACTTTGTAGACCAAGATGGTCTCGAACTCACAGAGATCCGCCTGCCTCTGCCTCCCAAGAGCTGGGATTAAAGGCATGCGCCACCACACTCAGCTTTTGCAGCTTATTTTTGAGTACTCTGATATATAAACTTTGTCATGTTTCTGCTGGATTTGCTCTAGACATCAATATGTACATTGAGAAATTAGGGTAAGAATTAAAAGTAGAATAAGTGAAGGGTGTAATGCCCACTCTATCCTGCAATTAGGTTTGAGCTTCTCAGTTATATTTTGTAGTTTGATACCTTATAATCTGCTAGAATTTTAATTCCACTTACCCAGGCAGCCATCTGGACCTTCTCTAAGCAAAGCCAGTCTAGTGTACAGCTGAAATGATTGATGGGCTCTGGAATTGATTAGTTGTTCTGTGAGACAAATGAAGTGTCTTGGCAGAAAATACCAGAGGTCACTGCTGTGGTCAGACCAAAAAGCTCGTAGAATTTCAAAGAGATGTTTTCATTGTTGACTTATAAGTTTCAGTTTTTAAGCAGTAATAACATTTTGAGGTTATTTTGAAAAATAACTTTTCATTGGTTACTGGCTGCTCTTTAGTGTTGATTATAAAGAGGAAGAATGTAGGTAAAAACTAAGATGAAAATCAAAACAAAGCTTTGTGCATTGTTTTCTTGGTCAGAATAAAAACTTGAATGAAAGCATAGAAAGCTTGACACTGATAAGGAAACTACTGTGAATTGTTAAAAGCAGTATGTAATTGGATAAAAGGTGGCAGCATGGAGTGGTTTTATGGCTATTTGTAACATCTGATGGTATAAAATTTTACTTAGGGTTTCATGCAAAGCCTCACATTGTAACCTGATTTTGGCAAGTCTGTTTAAGGACTCTATTAAAAACATAGTTTATGTTTTAAAGATGGAGTATTTGGGTTCTGTTGCTGTCATCAGGCTTAGTCATGAGACACACCGTTCTTAGCCCTAAGAGCTTCTGTTTGGCTGGTTGGTGTAATCCTTCTCTATTTCACTGCTGCCTGTGATCAACACGGTGTTAACACTTTGGTGATCGGTGATAAATTAGATGACATATGTCTTGTTACAGTCTGGTTGTTGTTGAGGATACACAAGTGTGTGCAGGCAAATGGGCAACTCTCTCGTGAGGATCTGACTGCTCAGAATGAACTTGAGCTATGGATTTATTCAGCCTGTAAAACCTCAGCTGGCATAAATAATTGAGAAAGCAAAGGTTTGTCTGTGGTGCATACCTCAGGGACTTATGGATCCCTTCCTGCTCCCTACCTCCCTTTCTTATGAAAATGATCCCAGTTGCACTCCCAGATAATAACACACCAAGCAATTAAAAGCCATGGGTGGCTGGAGAGAGGAGAAAAGGTTTAGTTAATGAGCTTTTCCTCTTCCAGTGCCCATGAGAGCCTCAGGAATGACAAGGCGATTAAAGCAAAGAGATAATTATAGATTATGTGAAAATGGGTCCCTGGGGACAGGCAGGTCTTGACATAAACAGTAAGTGTTGTAACAGTCTCCTGGCCCTCATATTCGCCCTTTTCTAATGTGCTTCATTTAGCTCCTGTGTGCTCTGTGCCATGATGCCAACCAAGCATACAGGCAGATCCACCTGTTTGCAGATCAACAACCCTTTAGAAAAGGGGTTATTCACTAACCAGATTCACCATCCATCCTTTTAGCTCCTTTTCTTTGTTCCCTTCCTTTCCCCTACTTTGTACTCTCCTTTCTCCCCTATGCCCTCATCTTCAGGTAGTGATTATGAAATGCTAACACTTGTTTACAAAGTTTCCTGTGGATATATGTGCTTGTGTATCAAAGTATGCATATGTGTGTGTAAGTTTTAAATATAGTTTATCCATTACAATATTAAGAGAAGATATGTTGAGGCTGGGAAGAAAGCTTAGCAGCCAAGAGCACTAACTGATCTTTTAGAGGTTCCAGGTTTGATTCCTAGGACCCACATGCTGGTTTATAATCCTAGTCCTAAGGGATCTGACTCCTTCTGACCTCTGAGTACCTTGCACATATGATACATGAATATACATGTATGCAGACACTCATATACATAAAATAAGCTTTGGAAATTAAAAACAAGAGAGGCAATATATGCATTATAAGTAATAGAAACAAGGTCCCTCACCATCTATTCATCTAAGAATAGTCCTCCTCTTACACTTTGGTCACTCTGCTCAAATCATGGTCCCTTATTTTAAGGTTTTTGAAGCTCTAATTAGGATTTGTTAGATGGATTGATTAACAGTGATAATGCCCAAGTATGGTAAATTACCTCACCTTAAAACGTGCTATATTATTATATATTTTTAGACAGGGTCTGACATAGCCCAGGATGGCCTTCAACTTTTGATCCTCCTGCTTCTGCTTCCTAAGTGGAGGTATACTATCATGTCTTGCTATGCCATATTATGAAGCTAATATAATGACAATCATCATCATTAGTTGTTTGTACTCATAATCATATTATGTTCTATGAGCTATTTCACTTAATCTTATTAAATGTAGATGTTAGTGGTATCCCTGTATTCCACATAAGGACACACATATAAGGTTAGATTTCTTGCCCAAGGTCAATATGGTTAGTACTCTTCCAATTACTGTGCCTCACTGAAATGTTTGAAGAGACAGCATAATTTCTAATTAATGAAAAAGAGTTTGACAGTTGCTATTATATTAGTATAATATCTTCAGTTAAAAAAATCCAATACCTTTTCCTTTCAGCGTTCATAAGAATGTACTTCCCTGATAAAGTTTGACTCTAGTCTCTCATTTATCACTATGCTGATGATGCTTCCTTTGGATTGTTTTATTGATTTTAGACTCAGTTTAATGGTTGGGAATGTTAACTGGCCCTGTGGAGAAGTCTTTTAGCAAAGCAGGTGTGTGAATTTTTCTGGTGTGGGCACTGATTTTCCAGGGATCGATCAGAATTAGGCATTTTTTTTTTCATGGAGACATTTAAAGCATCAGCAGTTTTCTTTCAAATTTGTTACGAGCTAGGCAGAGTCTAAAAGGTGGAGTAGCTCTTCAGCAGTCGGGGTCTGTATAAAGTCACAGCTAAGTAACTCTACAGTATAGCTAATTATCTTTCATCAGTAGACAATTTCTACATGTCTGTTTGATAGACAAGGGTTCAAGAATTATTTTAAGAGTAAACTACAGAAATCCAGATAGTTTGTAAGTGCTTTAATCTTAGGGCAGTATTCCTTAAATGTGATCACTGTTCAAACAGTGTTTGCCTCTACTGGTTCTTTGCCTGTTGGTCTTATAACCAAAGTATTTCGTACAGGAGCTATGACTTGCAGGATTCTTCTGAGGCTCACAATTGGTAAAATTAAGACTCACAGCCAGTGATCTATAAGGGGAAATTAACATCTAAGATTTAATTACATATTAAATAGAGCCAAGAATTACTTTTTCTAGCTGTCACGGAACTCACTTTGTAGACCTTGAATTCATAGAGATCCACCTGATGCTGCCTCTTGGGTGCTAGGATCAAAGGCGGAAGCTAGAACTTTTAATATACTAAATTAACCCTTGAGTTAGGAATTGACTTTATCTGACCAGCTTTACTAGAAACCACTGACCACACTCTTCTTTCAGAGAAACAGCTGTGAGTAAAATTGAGATGTGTCTTGTTCATAAATATTTCCTGTTATTACTTTTTGGCTGTGGGTTTTTTGTTTGTTTTGCTTTGCTTTATTTATTTATTTATTTATTCATTCATTCATTTATTTATTTATTTATTTATTTTGAGACAAAATTCTCTGTAGCTCCTGGAACTAGCTCTTGTAGACCAGGCTGACCTTGAACTCACAGAGATCCGCCTGCCTCTGCCTCCTGAGTGCTGGGATTAAAGGGGTGCGCTACCATGTTTTACTTTTTTTTTTTTTTTAACACAGGAGGTAAAGTATCTAAAGCAAGAGTCTTCGGAGGCATATATGAGACATTCTTCCCTTCCATTAGTACTCAGTTCACTTGTCTAGAAGGACAGTGTTGTTTTTCTTGACCCCTGACCCCGAGAGCAGGCCATTTTTGTTCTCTAACTAACTTGCTATGTTGCCAGCATGAGCAGGGCTCTTTGTGATGCACTGTCCTGTCTGCTCTGCTCCTCTACTGTTCCCTCTGAACACCCTGCCACAGGCAGTTGCTTACAGTTTGTTTGCCTGAGCAACTTTCCTTTGTTCAACCAGTCTGTTTATTTTACCGAGTCCTTTGTATAATGTGATGTCATTTGCCAGCTCACCTTCTAATGCTTTCTTTGACTATCCTTATTTTTATTTTTATTTTGAATTCACAAAAAGTCATGTATATATGTTTGTGGGTGCATTGTGTTATCTTAATTTGTATTTACATTATAGAAAGAATCAAGCAAGTTAATGTCCTGGTCGCCTCACAGATTTATCACCTTTTGTGGTATAAACTTAAAATTGTCCTGATTTTATAAATCATAAGAGTGTATGTAACTGTGGTCACTGAAATGTGTTCCTCCAGTGTAACTGAAACTTCGTTGCTTTGACCAACATCTTCCTTTCCGACCCTCCCTCCCTCTTCCAGTCTTTGGTAACCATTCTTCTTACTGTATTTCTGTGAAATTTACTCTTTACAATTCCACATAAAAGCAAGGTCACACAGGGTCTTTCTGTGCTTGACTTCTTTCACCAAGCATGGTTTCTTAGTTACTTCTCTGTCACTGTGAAGAAACACCATGACCAAGACAACTTGTAAGCACATTCAATTTGGGCTTACTGTAAGCAGAGGCTGCTCGTTTGTTTCCCGGCTGCCCAGACCCAAATATTCACACACAAACTATATTAATTGCAACATTGTTTGACCAATAGCTTAGGGGTATTTCTAGCTAGCCCTTACATCTTAAATTAACCCATTTCTGTTCATCTGTGTATCATCACTCCTACTGGTAAGGTTCTGCGTGTCCTTTTCCTTTGGCAGCTACATGGCATCTCCCTGATTCCACCTTCTTTCTCTCTCAGATTTCCTACCTGGCTTTACTCTGTCTGCTAAGCCATTGGCCGAAAAAGCCTTATTCATCAGCCAATAAAAGCAACACATACACAGAAGTGCCATCCCACATCAGCTTACAGTTTCAGAGGGTGAGTCCATGACCATCATGGCGGAAAGCGTAGCAGTCAGGCAAGCATGACTGGAGCATTAGCCGAGCACTTACATGTTGAAACAGCCAGAAGGGAGAAAGAGCTAACTGGAGTGATGTGGGGTTTTGAAGTCTCAAAGGCCACCCCTGTGAAATACCTTCCTCAACAAGGCTGTACCTCCTAATCCTTCCCAGCCAGTTCTACCAACTGGGAGCCATACGTACAGCTGTCTTAGACTGTTTGGGATATTCTCATTAAAAATTCCCTCTAGCTCCACCTGTGCTGTCACAGATAATAAAATCGCCTTCTTTTGTTGCAGTGTTTGTCATGTTTTCTTCAGCCATCTTGATAGACACGGGTTGCTTCCATGTCTAAGCTATTTAAATATTGTGGATATAAATGCAAATATCTCCCCCCAATACTGATTTCAGCTCCTTTAGCTGTATACTCAGAAGTACATTGCTGGAAAACATGGTAGCTCCATATTTGTTTTTTCAGCTACTTCAGTAGTTTTTCAAAATGCTTTATGATTAACAGCCTACAAGGGCCCTTTTCCTCCCTGTTCACCAGCACTTGTCAGCATGTAACTTCTTAGGAATAACTAGTCTAGCAGGCAAGAGATGATTCTCATTGTGCCGTTAATGTACAGTTCTCTTCTGATTAGCAATCCTAAATGTTTTTTATAGCTGCAGGCCATCCATCTCCCTCCCCCCGCCCCCCTTTTGGAGAATTGTCTCTTCAGGACCTTTTTCTTTCTTTCTTTCTTTCTTTCTTTCTTTCTTTCTTTCTTTCTTTCTTTCTTTCTTTCTTTTTTTAATTTATTAAAGATTTCTGTCTCTTCTCCACCTCCGCCTCCCCTTTCCCTCCCCCTCCCCCATTCAAGTCCCCCTCCCTCGTCAGCCCAAAGAGCAATCAGGGTTCTCTGCCTTCAGGACCTTTTTCATTTTTAAATCATTTATTTATTTATTTATTTATTAAAGATTTCTGTCTCTTCTCCACCTCCGCCTCCCCTTTCCCTCCCCCTCCCCCATTCAAGTCCCCCTCCCTCGTCAGCCCAAAGAGCAATCAGGGTTCTCTGCCTTCAGGACCTTTTTCATTTTTAAATCAGGGTATTTGTTTTCTTGCCATTGAGGTGGTTTTTTATTTGTTTTGTTTTTGTTTTTGTTTGTTGTTGTTGGAGGCGTTCTAAACATTTTTATTTATTTTTTAAAATTTCATTTTGTATTCTACTACAGTTTTCTCTCCCACTCCTTCTCCTGCCCCTCCTTGCCTTCCCCCCACCCCAGCCCACTTGCCATCCATTCCTCCCAGTGAGTCAACAAAGTCTGCCACAGTAAATTGGGGCAGGACCAATACCCTTCCCCTGCATTAGACTGAGCATGGCATCCCACCATCGGGAATGGGCTCCAAAAGACTAGCTCATGCCCCAGGGATAGATCCTGGTCCTACTGCCAGGGCCCCTCTATGTCCAAGCTTCACCACTGTCTCCCACATATGGAGGGGCCTACTTCAGTTCCATGGAGACCCCACAGCTGTCGTCTTGAGTTCATGAGTTCCTAAGAACTTGGTTCAGCTGTCTCTGTAGATTTCCCCATCATGATCTTGACCTCCCTTGTTCATATCTTTCCTCCTCCCTCTCTTGGATTGGATTCCTGGAGATCAGGCTGTTTCTTGGTTGTGGATCTCTGCATCTGGTTCCATCAGTTGCTGGATGAAGGCTCTATGATGCTAGTTGGGGTATTCACCAATCTAGTTACAGGAGAAGGCCAGTTCGGACACCCTCTCCACTGTTGCTAGGAGCCTTAGCTGGGATCATCCTTGTAGATTCTTGGGAATTTTCTTAGCATCAGGTATCTCCCTATAGTGGCTCTCTCAATCAAGATCTGTCTTTCATTACTCTCCCACTCCGTCCCTCTTCCACCTTGACTGTTCCATTCCCTCATGTTCTCATCTCCTGTCCCCTTCACTTTACTGTTCCCTCTTGTCCCCAGTTTACCCAAGAGTTCCTTATACATTTTGGATATTCTTTGAGTAGCTGACTCCTGGCTTTTGACCACTGCTGCATAGAATCTTGGGACAGAGCAGTGGTATGAAAGCATCTTTTTATAGTGCCTAAGAAACATTTCCATTGTTTAGTTATTGCAAAAGATATGATTTTACTTTTTATAAATATGCAATTTTAATATAAACTTCACTTCAAAAATGTGCCCTAATGAAATTTAAATAAGGTAATGATAATCCATTAAAAATGCACAACTTATCATTGAAAAAATTGGAAAAAGGTACATAGGATCATAGTTTTCAAATGCGTGACTCTTCAGTTGCCCCAAAATGTAAAAATAATGTTCTTATTTTAATTAAAAAGAATATGAGTGAGCTCTCTGTAAAGAACATTTACATCATTTTTTCTCATTTTTCTCTTCTATTTTCATTTAGAAGCCGCGTGTTTCTAAATGTAGTCATCACTCTATCATATATAGTTCTCTACAACAAAACTGTGTATATAAATTGAAATTTTTTTGTTTTTTCTGTGACATGGGTGTTTTAAGCATTTTTCTTATTTGAGCTACCTTTATAATATTATTTCTGTACATTTGATTAAAATAACATACATTATACATTTTGTTAAATAATCAGCTGTCCATAAGTAAAAGCTCAGTGGGAATATCTCTGAATAAGATGAATGGGCTTTGCGGGATAGTTAAAATGTTAGCTGTGCTGGGTATTTATAGGACCTCTGGCTTCTTGACAAGTGCTCACCACTGGACTTCACATCAGGCCTAAGTCATGTTTTGTGTTTGAGAGAACAGTGTTCAACATCAAGTCTGTTGTCCGTTTTGTTTCATTTCTTTCATTCCTACCATCAGTAATGAGTGGTGTCCTAATACCAGGATTCACCAAAACTGTGTTCTTAATTTAATAGCAAGGATTTTTGTTTCTTGGGACACAGCACCCTAATGAAGTATTTTGATAAAACTGTCTTAGTATATCAATTTTTTTTAAGCAAAGGAGTAAAAGGTTAGTTGAATTAATAGTCATTTGCTACATCTTGGTCAAATCTTTTGGTTATATTTCTTGGAGATGTGATGTAATGCCAGAGGCGAATACTTTTATAAACCAAGAGGAGAATATTTGAAGATAACACAGAAGGAGGAGAGTGGTGAAATCCTTAGCATGGGATGCCCTACGGGCAGGCAAGCACAGGAGGGAGGAGCTTGCTCGGGAGGGGAAGCTGGGGCTGGGCTCCCTTAAATGACCAGTACTGGAACATCCCCTTGGAGCTCTTTGCATGCTCCCTGGCCCCTTCTTTGAGGATTTTTATTGTTGTTGTTTTTTCAAGACAGGATTTTTCTGGAGCTTTGGAGTCTGTCCTGGATCTCACTCTGTAGACCAGGCTGGCCTCAAACTCATGGAGATCCGCCTGCCTCTGCCTCCCAAGTTCTGGGACTAAAGGCATGTCCCACCACTGCCTGGTGTCTTTGAGGAATTTATGGTGTTTGTATCTTTTTGGATGGATGTAGACTTACTTTCTTTGGGTTTTAATTCCCTAAATATCTTCCCTTATCTATTTACTGGAATATCAGTATCCAAGTTGCTTAATAAGTGTTGTGAACTAACGTGAAGCGTTTGCTGAAGACTAGATTTCTGAGCCAGCACGTATGAGATAGATGAAATAGGAGTTAGGTGGACTTCGTGTGTCTCACTGCGAAGCATACCTGAAAGTATCCTTCTGGTAGGAAGAGTCTTTCTGGGGACGGCATAGATAGCAGGGTTAGGAATGAGGGAGACTGTCTTCTCTTGTAGTTAGATGAAACAGCTGTGTTAATCAGCTTCCCATTGCTGTAACAAGATACCCGAAGTAAATGCAGTTAAAGGAGCCAAGGTTTATTTTCATTACTTTCAGAGGCTTCAGTCCGTGATCAGCTTGCTCCATTGTTACAGGCCTGAAGCTGAAAAATCATGACAGCAGTAATGTGTGGCACAGATGCTGTTTACCTCCCAGCAGCCAGGAAGGGGGAGAGAGGCCAGATCCAGGGACAAAATCTATCCTTCAAAGACATCCTCCTCTCCATCCGAAGACATCATCCTCTTCCAAGTTCTTCCTAGGAGGCCCTGCCTCTTACTAGTCCATCCTGTTTGAACTCATAAATGGTCAATCCACTGATGAAGATTAGTTCCCTTATGATCCAAACCCTCTCAAGACCTTTGCCACCCAGAAACCAAGCCTTCAACACTAGAGTCTATTGGGGATCCTGCATATCAAACCATAACAGCAGCCATGTTGTAACACCATTCCTCTTCCCCATTAGGGTGTATCCTTACCTTTGAAGTGATCTCAGAAGAGACTTTTTGTCTTGTGCTAGGAAAAAACTCATTTGCCAAAGAGGAGAAAGGGAGATAAACTTATTTTTACTGAAAAAAAAAATGTTAAGAGAAAGGGAGGTCAATCAGAAAATGTACTAATATTCTTAAGATCTATGTTGTATTACTTAGAATCACTGCACATGCAATCTCATGTAAGATGAGTAGGACTGAGAGAGAATAATTGTTTTGGAGGACTTCACAGGGCATTGCAGTGGGAGAAAGAAAGCTTGGTTTGTATCTGACAGACATGGTAGCACATACTTGTAATTTAGTTCTTAGACGGCTGAGGCAGGAGGATTGCAGATTTGAAGCTAGCCTGAGCCACATAGTGAGATCCTGTATCAGGAATCAAAGTGGTTGGGGTTGGGAAAATGGCTTGATTTGTTCACCAGTAAAATAAATAGTATTTTGGTGTGAAAATTGACATATGGATATATTTAATGAGTAAAACCAAAAGTATCCTTAATTTTTTAATATTAGACACTAGATTTATAGCACATTAGCAATGCTTTTATCAAGCTTTTTACTATCTAATTTAAATCATGTTATGCCTTACCCTGTAGTGTTATTTTAGATGCTTCTGCCTTACCTACTTATTAGTAAAAACTGCATATTACAAACATGCATTAGATTTTTAAAATGCCTACTGCTCTTTAGATTCTACATACCAAAGCAAAATAATTGATATAGGTAATTTGTTTAAGAAACAGTTCGAATATATTAGGCAAGATAAACAATTCCGTATCTCTTGTGCTTGTTCTTTGTGCTTAGGTGCAGGTGTGATTTTGCGTTTTGAAGGGAGACCTAATAACGCCATCTCACCTCTGCATAGCTTTTGAGTAGCAGGTAGAGGTGGCCCAAGCGTCCTCCAGTTTTTCTTTCTGTGCCTCACCAACTCTCCATTATTTTCCAAGTAAAACAGTTGCTTCAGAGAGTACTTTTTGTTATGACTTAAGATGGCAATCCTTTTCTTTCCCAGTTGAGATTGTTGTCTCTTGAATTCCAAGGGTCTCTGTTATTCCCATATTAGAAATAGAAATGTACTTCTTAACAGAAATGGTGTTGACATAGGTAGCTAATTATGCCTAACATAGTAGTGTTTGCAGCCCTAGTTTTAAAAATCAGACTTTTATAGGGTTTTTCATTTTCTTCAGGGATCTAAAGGACGCTTTCATTTCTGTGAAACGGCATGGTTTCTTCTTTCAGACTGAGCTCTCTCTCTAGCTGGAAGCACGCCATTCCCTCTGTTCCTCTTTAGTCTTCCCCAGGCCAGCTTCTGCCTCACGTTAATAAAGTTTAGACTTGTTCATCTCAGTGTAGCATCTGTATTAAATGCAGACTGTCTTGTTTAGCCTTGTACCCCCTATTGACAAAACCTTGGATTTTGTTTGGTCAGTACTCAGTAAAACATTGGATGTTCCAGAAAGGCTTTCATGGTTGATGCCAAAGTAGTGTGTTTTAAGATGGTCAGCTATGAGCGCAGTAACCTCACTCCACATCAGTTGTTGTAGGTTGTCTTTTAGGGTGGACGG
This sequence comes from Alexandromys fortis, assembly GCF_014885135.2. NCBI lineage: Eukaryota > Metazoa > Chordata > Mammalia > Rodentia > Cricetidae > Alexandromys > Alexandromys fortis. The sequence continues at coordinate 13,435,536 of NW_026067905.1, read as the reverse complement.
ACTCTGGTGGGTTTTGAGTTTTTTTTTTTTAACAAATAGATAAGGTCTTGAAAATAATAAAACACATTAATAGCCGGGCAATGGTGGTACACACATGTTTAATCCCAGCACTCGGGAGACAGAGTGAGGTGGATCTCTGAGTTTCAAGGCCAGCCTGATCAAAAAAACGAGTTCCAGGACAGCCTGGGCTACACCAAGAAACCCTGTCTCAAGAAAAACAAAAACAAACAAACAAACAAAAACATTAAATTAATTTAATTTGGTGACTATAAAAGGTATTCATAAAGTTTAATCTACATATTACTTTCACTTTCATATTCTATATTTCCTATTGCCATTTTATGAGTCAGTGATCCAGAAAATGCACAAAAATCTGTTACAGAGATAACTTTATGTAATTTTTGAGGTTTTATTTATTTTTATTTTATGTGTATGTGTTTATCTCACTGTGTGTCTGCATCATATGCATGCAGTTGCCCGCAGAAGTCAGAAGAGGGCATTGGATTCTCTAGGACTGGAATCACAGTTGTGAGCCACTTATGTAGGTGCTGGGAATTGAGCCTAGGTCTGCTGGAAGATCAGCCAGTATTCTTACCTGCTAAGCCGTCAATCCACCCCAGTTTTATGAGAGTGCATGGACCTCATGCTAAAAGCATCTGCTCTAAATTCTGGTGGACTGTGACTGACTGGTGAAGGCATGCGACATAATAGTAAGTGTACTGTGTACAAAATCAGTTGACCTGCGTGAATTCTAGCTTTAAAAATTTTTTTTTCAATACTGAACTTGGATCCTCTACAAGAGCTATCAGTATGCGGTCTTCACTGTTGAGCCATCTCTCTAGCCCCATAGCTTTGTTTTTTGCTTGTTTGGTTTTTGTTTTGTTCTACATTCAATAAATGTGGTATCAGTTGTATTTAACCTCCCTTTGCCTATAAGGTGAGGCTGTTGTATTAAGATTAAAGACTAGGAAGATGTGTCAGTGGAGAAAGTGCTTGCCTCACCAGCACGGAGGTTGGATTTCAGCCTCCAAAGTCTAGGGCAGGTGGGGAACTCAAGAGTCAGAGACTCAAGCTGGCCTACTAGACAGTGTGGAATTGGTGAGCTCTGGGCTCAGCAAGTGACCCTGCCTCATGTAAATTAGAACAATCAGGAAGGACATCCATACACACACACCAACCTTCACAGCTGCAGTGTGCCCACACATTGTGAACACAAACACATGCGTGAACACATATTACACACAAGCTCCCCCAAGAAAGACCGAGTTTTCTCACACAATATATTTAGAATAGCATTTCTCCTAGCTTTTGTTCTCCCCAGATTCCATGTTACTGCAGTGCTCTAATTGAAATCCCGAGTCACAGGAATGTGTTACCGGTATAGGAAAGTGACTGCGGCAGGGTAGAAAAACCCACTGTGAGGCGTGATGCTGCCGTGCTGTGAAACTTGTGGGGCACGTAAAGGCTTGCCGTGAGGGCCGTAGTTGCTTTGGTCTTTAAAACACTACATGTTATGTCCGTCCGAAGTCTATTACTTTTCCTGCCTCTTTAAGTCTATTAATGTCTGTCAGCAGCAAATAAGTTATGTTAAAACTATTTAACTTTTGTGTTTTATCCTGTAAGGCAAACAGCTTTTTCTTTTTACTCTAATTAGGGAAGAAGACAAAAATATATTTGATTACTGCAGGGAAAACAACATTGACCGTATAACCAAAGCCATCAAATCGAAAACTGTGGAAGTGAACGTGAAAGATGAAGAGGTAGGAAAACCAGCCCCTTTATCTCCATTTCTGCTGGATGGATGTTTGGGGCTGGGTCTTAGCTTTTCTTGTTCCACCCAAATGTTGTTTCTAACTGCTGCTCCTCTCAGCTGCAATTCAAGTAGCATGGTAAGGGCATCTCAGAGAAGGGCATCCTGAGGGAAGAAACTGTTCCCACTGCCCACTGCGCTGTTACATTGTAAAAGTTAGAAGCTGCAGCCAGGTAACTTCCATTTTCTGTGCTAAAAGGAGGGGGAAGTTTACCTGGTGAGTGAGGCTCACGGGTGACAGCAGTCTCGCGTTATAATGTCTTCTGTTACACTGTCAAAGCATATTGGTATATGGGTTTTTGTACAGAAATATATTTTTGGAAATCTGTTGCCTAGTAATTTAAATGCTGGCCCACTATTTAAATGGAGTCTATACTAGATTATTTTGTAGACTATATTACTTTGTATTTTATTCTTATGTATAAAGCTGCTATATACTAAACAGTTGAATTATAGGTAAGAAAAGAGTATAATTTACTAGTTAACTTTTAATGGCTTACTGTTAATTTTATGGTTCCGTGGATGAACATGGAAATGTTCATAAGGAGCCTGGGGGTGTGGTGTGCTCAGCTGTATAGTGTTTATCTAGCGTGTACAAGGCCCTGTCCTTGTACTAACAAAGTAATATAAGGGGAATCTAACTCGTGATAGTTGTTAGGAAGACAGTGTTCACAGGTGGTCTGCCGGGTGTGCGATAGTAATTTGTATGTAAGTAAGCTCTGATTGCAGGACAGTCTTTGATAATGTCTCACCTTTAGAAGACATCATCTTCCCTGTTCTTGGTTGTCCATGACTTCCGGAATTGAAAGTGTAAATTACAACACTACATTTAATTCTAGCTTACTTGAGGCAAAAACTTTGAATGCTTTTAATTGCTTCTTTTGTAACTTACGTATATTATGCTAACTGATATACTTTTGTCTTTCTGAGTTCTTTGTTATATATTTATACTTACCTGCTCTAATCATCTTCCTGTCTTTCTCTGCCCTCTTAATGTAGTTATAACACAACTTTAAATTTCAGCTTTCTGATTGAATATTAGATTGGTGCTTATGTTATTATACTATGTAAATACTGCTCATTGTTGAGCTATGGACTGTACTGTGTATATTGTGTATATTAACTTTTGCTACTGTAACAACCAGCTCCTGAAGCTCAGTACTTATAATTTCTTGCTTATATCACCATCTTGTCATGGATGATAGCATTTCCCACGTTCTGATATTCTTTTACTTTGTTAGCTATTTGATGTTTATCTTTCTACTATTTCAGAAGAGCTGGGGATTAGTTGAGGACTCTTGTTAGCTTCTAGTTTTGTTTGGGACCAGTTCTTCTTGATTTCAGTTGGATTTTTTTTCAAAGGTAAAAGGTCAATGAATTAGATACTCTGGTACAGAAACTAAAACTAGGGTTAACCAGGCCTCCCTCTCCATAATACACCAAGTACATAAACATTCTCTTTTATTGTGTTCTATATCACACCAGCCTAAATTCCTTTGGCTAAAACAAGTCATAAGATCTTAGCCTTTTTTAGTAGGATGTTTGTTCTGATTATCAACAAGCAAGGCAAGGGTGAAAAAAAGAATTAATGATTATATAACTATGCATAGTAACAGCTACTTACCATTGGACAACATTTTGTTCTTCTTAAAGTCAGTAATCATTTCTATATTTATTTTTCCACTGCCTTAGTTTTTATGGATAGTTCCTATCATGATTTCTCTTCTTGAGTTGCCCAAAAGAAATAATAAACTCCTCTTGGTGCACTCCCCAGAGATTTGTCTTAGATCTGTACCTTCTGAGGTTCCCCTTCCTTTTGCTTTATTGTTTTGATTTTTTGAGAAAGGGTTTCTCTGTGTAACAGTCCTGGCAGTCCTGGAAACGAGGCTAGCCTCAGACTCACAGGGTTCCACCTGCCTCTGCCTCCCAAGTGCTGGGATTTTTTTTTAATTAATTTATTTATTTATTAAAGATTTCTGCCTCATCCCCACCACTGCCTCCCCTTTCCCTCCCCCTCCCCCGATCAAGTCCCCCTCCCTCATCAGCCCAAAGATCAATCAGGGTTCCCTGACCTGTGGGAAGTCCAAGGACCACCCACCTCTATCCAGGTCTAGTAAGGTGAGCATCCAAACTACCTAGGCTCCCAGCTGGGATTAAAGGGGTGCACCACCCCCACCTGACTCCCCTTCCTTCTTCACCCCAGTCTGTCCTAGTTGTGTGCATGTTATCCTGACCTTCTCTTTGTTGCTCTTTTAAAATTTTTCTCTTCTCTCTTTGCCTGGTTTCATATGTTTTTTTTTTGGGGGGGAGGGGGGCGGTCCTGTGACTTTTTCTTTTATTGTTTACTTCCCCGATTTTTCTGGGGCATCTCTTGCATACCATTCTCTTTTATTATTTTCCCATTTTTGTGGGCCATTTCTTTTAGTGACTTCCTTTAAAAAAAAAAGTATAAATGGCTTGAGATCTCATTGGCAATCTGTAAAAATTCTCAGCACTCCCTGAATATTTAATGAACTAATGAATGACTAGGTGGAGATGGCAAACAGATAATAGTGAAGGTTCGACTACTTGGATTCAGGTCCTTCCAAAATGCATAACCTATGTTGAGTTTACTCTGCCTCAGTTTCCTAATAAGTAGATGGAGATAACAGTACGTACCTCAGAATCATATTGAGTATTCATGAGTTAGTATCTGTGTGTAAATCTTACCTAACACTGTAAGCACTGCATGATTTTCAACTTTGTTATCCTTAATATGAATGAGAAGTTAGAGTAAATGAGAAAATAAATGAAGAAACTAACTTTTCACGATCATTTTCCATTGGGAAGTATTCATGTACCATATGACCCCTTTCCACTAACAGTACTTCTCACCGTGTCTGTTAGAGTTTGCAGAGCACTTTTGCTTCTTACTCTTCCAGTTCACAGGATCCTTTATAGTAGATTCATTCTTATTGCACAAGCAAGAGGTGACATTCAGAGATGTGCATTTGCTTTCCGGTACAGACAGCTGCCAGGGAGGAATTGAGTCTAGCAGAGCATTCTCACCTCTGGGTTTAGGAAGGATAAACAAAGCAGGAGAAGCTATTCACCTGGCTCTGATCATCTTAGGGTTTGCAACAACAGCCACCCTCCCTCCCTCTCTCTCTCCCTCCCTCCCTCCCTCCCTCCCTCCTTCCGAAGTAGTTGTAAAGGTCGTTTCCATATGTGCCCTCTGCAGAGATTATTGCGTCGTCAGAATAAGTACCTAGAGGAGAATGCGCTTACACTAAATAACATTTTTCTTGATGAAATGGAAAGAGCTTGGAAGCTGTTTTTGATCATTCACTGTTTGATCCAGCATTGCTGCTCAGCCCTTCCGGTTTGCTACCCATGCAGCTGCTGTTAGCGCAGCCTGCCAGAACCTTGTGTTTCCACGAACAGATGAAGTGCTTACACATTCATAGACTGAGACGCCAAGAATTCAGTTGGGTTCTCTCATAGCTCCAAGCAGATTTCTGCCTTCTCAGCCATGACACTGTGGGCTGAGCTTTGAATACTGATGGCAGGCCCTTTATTATCAATCAGGGATTTGTATGAATTAATTTAAGAACATGGGGAGCTGGAGCTTAAACTCAGAATCAAATTTGACATCCTAAATGAAATAAATTACTGTGTTTCATGGCACTTAAAGCTCTAACAAGTAGAACCGTTTGGTGAGTCTTGATAGACTGCAACTGTGTAACCTCCACATGTGCTTCTGAGTTGAGAAGGACGTTTAGTGTTGAAAGGACACCCTATTTATGTTTCTAATGTTTGAACTTAGGGCATTTCTATACAAATGGTAAAGGATTTCTGGAGATAACATTATCTTTATCATTTTGATTGAAAATATTCACCTAACAGGTTCAAACAATTTTAGTCTTGCCCTTCTGTGACTAAAAATTGTATTTATTACATGTAAAATAGTGCGAGCTCTATAACCTTAATTACAGTCATAAAGTAAAAAGAATGCACAGTGTGAACTGTCATGCATTAAAATGATGCAACAAATTCTTAAATTATTTTTAATTTATTAATCGTTTTCCTGAGCTGCAGACGTTTGGACCTGACTCTCATAAGGATGAAATGCCTTTTAAATAAGTAGTGTTTGCTCCTTTTCTTTCCTTATATTTTTTCTTTTGCTATGGGGTTGAACCCAGGGCCCTTCAGTCCAAAGCATACATTTTTCCCCAAAGACGTTTTTATTGTTTGAGAATTTCCTTTGTGCATACAATGAAATATGATCATACCCAGCACCCAAGGCATAACTTTATTTATTTATTTATTTTTTGTTTTTGTTTTTTGAGACAGGGTTTCTCTGTGTAACAGCTCTAGCTGTTCTGGAACTCACTTTGTAGACCAGGCTGACCTCGAACTTTTAATGATCTGCCTGCCTCTGCCTCCCGAGTCTGGGATTAAAGATGTGTGCTACCACCACCCAGCCCAAAGCATGTATTTCTAATTTGAGAAAATAACATGGTCTTTCTAATTGACATATTAGGGGATAGTATTTTGCCTAAGAGAAGAAAGAGGTCTGTAGTTCTTCCTTCTGCGCAGGAATTTCCTGTCATGTGTTTCAGAGTGCAAGATTACAATGACATGGATCTTAACATCTAAATTACAAATTTTACTATAACTTTAATATCTGCAAATGTTTGGAGCTTGAGGATATGGAGAAAACCATGCAGGTGCAGGTGTGAGCTGGTCTCCATCTCATACACTGGCTCAGGTTTCGTATTTGATCATATTGCTGCGGCTCTTCACGTATGCTAAGCATTCACAGTTGTTCCAAGAAAGTTTCTTATTTTCTACAAAGGTTTACTTTTATTTTTATTTATGTATATGTGTGTCCTTGTCTATCTGAGTGCCTATCATGTGTTTAGCGATGTCCTCAGGGCCCAGGAAAGGGCACCAGATACCTGGAGCTGGAGTTCCAGGCACTTGTGAGACACCCAGTGAGGGAGGTTACACGGAGCCAAACGTGGGGTCTCTGGAAGAGCAGCTCCAAGAAAGTTTCTTTTTTTTTTTAATCTAACATAATTTCTTTATTGAACCTTTAGGAATTTCACATCGTGCTCTCTGATATCACTCACTTACCAGTCCCTCCCTACTTCTCCTCACCCTACCAGCACCCCCAAAGGAAAATAAAAAAAGAAACAAAACAAGCAGACAAAGGAAAGCAACAACAACAAAAAAAAAAAAACAAATTACCCCCCAAGCAACCCTTCCCCCCAAAACCCTCTTCAGTCCCCCTCCTTTTTCGCCTCTCCAGCACCTCTTCCTTCGCCCTGATGGCTCTGGGAGCCACAGTACGCCCCACAGTGCGCCCTTTAGTCCGGTCAGCTTCACTTGTGTTTATTGCAGTGAGTCCTGTTGAGGGGCTTGTACCCACCTGAGCTGAGTCAGGAAAGTAACTTTTAAAAGGGAAAGAGGGTGTAAATAATTTGTGAAGTATATTTATAGTATAACCAGATTATTCTAAAAATAGGCACAAATTATATAGTCCTTGTCTGTTGTAGAAAGGCTGCTTGTTTGCTCCTGGCTGCTCAGTCCCGAAATAACCACACAGAAACTTTTATTTGCAATACTGTTTGGCCAATAGTTGAAGCATATTTCTGGTTAACTCTTATATCCTAAATTAACCTATCTCCATTAATGTGTGTATCGCCACGAGACTGGCTTACCGGCAAAGTTTCAGCATGTCTCTCTCAGGCAGCAGTTCCATGGCTTCTCCCTGACTCCAGCTCCTTTCTCCCAGCATTCCGTTTAGTTTTCCCCACCTAGCTCTATACTACTCTTTCATGGGCGGGCTCTTTATTAACCAGTGGTATTCACAGCATACAGAGTGGGATCCCACATCACTTGTCTCTTTCTCAGATAAATTCCATAAATAAACACTAGGTAATATTCACTGCTGATAAATAGTATGTTAAATCTTTATCGTAATTTGAGTTTAATTTAGAATACAAGTAGCAATGAACTAGCAAAGTAGAGAACATTTTCTCAGAGCAGGTCCTCCATTAAGCCTGTGTACTCACATGGTTGTTTGTTTTCTGTACTTTCTCCAGCTGCTGCTTCAGTGACGGTCTTTCCCGTCTAACCTTCGAAGCCATATTGATATCATCAGCTACTTTCTGTGTATCTTGACTCTTGAATATTTTGAAGATCATTTCCTGTTGACCCTATTGCTTTCCCTTGCTGTATTTTAAGTCTGTGGCTCATGGCATAATATAATATAATATAATATAATATAATATAATATAATATAATATAAGCTGGGCGGTGGTGGTGCACGCCTTTAATCCCAGCACTCGGGAGGCAGAGGCAGGCGAATCTCTGTGAGTTCGAGACCAGCCTGGTCTACAAGAGCTAGTTCCAGGACAGGCTCCAAAACCACAGAGAAACCCTGTCTCGAAAAAAACCAAAAATATATATATATATATTTATATATAATGTATAATATATATACATTATATATAAAATGTATAATATACATTTTTGACTCAAGAAACTACTTGAAAATTGTGATAAACCTGACAGTGTTGACCCTGCAGTAGTAAATATTTAAGTAACCTTTGTGCTGAAGCTAAGTCTATGCTTTTATTTAAGGTTCGTAAAGGAAAGAAAAAAATACATGTAAAAAATTTGAAAGGAACTTTTGTTTTTTACACATATTGAGAAATGTATTTCTAACTCCCTAATTATACATATTTGTATTGATACAGACAATGACATTTAAAAACCAGTGGCCATAATTTTTATTAGCAAAATGGTTACAGTCATACATCAGAAACTCATAAATACAGAATCAGAAAATAGCAAAAGTAACTCACTCATATGAATGTGACATCTTATTTCTTAGATTGTCATGGACTGCACATGACATGGTTTGCCATTGCTGCTGTGTTTAGTGGGAGGTGGTAGTTCCATGCAGCCATCTCCTCATCCATCGCTGAAACTTGTCATCTCCTCAGTGGCTGAAACTGTATTCACTGCGTCCCCATCCTACTATGTTTGTATTATTGTTATTAGAAGTAGTACTCTTACTACTACTGCTGAGACCACGTTTCTCTGTTTAGCCTGCCTGTAGACCAGGTGGGCCTCAAACTCTCTGCCACTGCCTCCCAAGTACTGGGTTTAAAGGCATATGCCATCACCACCCTGCTTATTTTTTTTAATTTTTAAAAGAAATTCTTTAAGAGTTACAATAAAAGACAAAAGCAGAGCTTTCACTTGCTTTATTAAACCATATTAGCATTCTTTCAGGGACAAACACACAGACTAGTATGCCTTAGTTAAGAAACCTTCTTAGGAAAGAGAAGTCAAAAGGTAATTCCAGGACTTCCCTCCTGTGGAATTTACTACTCTGGGACTCTGGGCAGCAGTCAGCACCTGCAGCTACTCAAATGCAGTGACTCCCCATCTGAAGCCTCTTAACAGTACCCCTGGGAAGGAACCCAGGTTTGCAAGCCACCTGTGTCTCTTATCGCCAGCCAGGGATCCTCAGCGCTCCTGCCGCAGACTTCTCCACAGGTCCACTTGTGTTGCGAGTTCCCCCTGTCTGTAATGTGGACGTTCCCATTTAACATGACCCTATTCCTGTTGGTGTTCGCGACCAGAGGCCATGTCTGACAGCAGTCTGACCTCAGGGTACTCCTCATTCGTCGTATCAGTACTCTGCATCCCTTATGCCCGTTAGAGCACATCTGTCTGTCTGTTGTCAGTATTTTATCTGCTAATTATATGGCACCCTACCATAAATATTTGATACAGTGACAAGGGGGAGAGTGCTGAAAAGCTTATCTGTAGCAGCCTCACCATGGCTTCACCTGTGTAGGTAGGGTACATATGCTTTGTATACGATTTCCAAATACCATAACGAATACTGATTTTATAACACAGCGTCTGCCTTTAATTTTGTGGTCTCTGGGGGGGGGGGAATCTCATTTAAAAATTCTACATGGTTTAGGACAATTAAGGATCTCAAAGAAGCATTTACAATATCAAGACCCACTCTGTTTTCTAGACGGTAGGAAAGCAATACCACTTAATAGGTTAGCTGATCCCGCGCACTCTCGAAGCACTTCAGAGTCATTTGTCTGTCTAAGGGAGGGCGTGTTAACACCACTGGTTAATAGATGGGAACTTTTCCTCCCTGCACTTATGTATTTGAATTACAGAATCCTTTTTAATAACCTCCTCATCTCCTAAGTATTACTAAGATATTTTTTCTAGTAAGGTTTTAAAAAGTAAAAACAAAGACTTGTCATATTTTGTAGTAGCAAGAATTATACTTAGCTCAATGATTTGTAAGATATTATATTACTCATAACAGAATTACAAAATAAATTTGGAAGAAGTTTTTGAGCTAATGTAGCTTTAATACTTACCTAATTCATTCTTTTCTTCCTTGAGGAGAGCCTGGGGAATCTTGTACCCACAATAATTCAGTAGCTGCATTCTGTTGGCCTGTGTATGATGTTGTTGACAAAGAAAAAGGGAAGAAGCTGTGGTTGTTTCTCTCCCAAGCTTGTCATCGTCTGCTGCGAGTCTGCATCTCTGTATTACTGGAAAGTAATCTAAAATGAGGGCATGTTTTCAGAAACATGAGAGTTTGGGGATGTAAAGGGCACAGACATCCTGCTATCATGGTCTGTTTAGTTATGCAGTATCATGATGGTGAAATTTCCAAAGCCTGCCTTGCCTTTTCTGTCCATAAAAGTTTCCTCCCACTCTTGTTTGTAAGGTTTTAATACTGCATGAAGTATTGATCACCAGGTGGTCTCAATGTGGATCTCTCTAGCACTTCTACAAAGTCATTGTCAGAGAATTTATTCTAATTCAAGGTTAATTAGTGTACCATTAAAATAATGTGTTACAGAAATTAATTACAGTGCAGGTCAGAACATGTTAAAAAGCGTAGTGCACGTGTCTGCGAGTGCATCATCCTTCTTAAAACACGACTGTGTGCCATCTTTCTGGGAAATGCATCCACGGGGAAACTCACCCCGAGGTCCAGTCACAGGTGTTTCCCCTAAAGTAAATTTTGGCACCACATATGACAAACTTAAAATATAACCCCATTACCGGGGAAGGTGTTGCTCATCTACTCTGCCGTCGGAACAGCTAAGGGCTCATAGATCAGCATTAGTTGGTGAAACATGATTGGGCTGGACCTTAGGAAACATCAGGAGCCTGCTTGAGAAGTAGAAATTATCCATACATCCTGTAAAAGTTCATAGTACTAAGTTTTCCTGTTGTGATACCATTCTCATATGTGCACTATGGAAGCATGTCATACTCTGTAATTATACATAAAAGTACGTAGTATTAAGTTTTCCTTCCATGAGATAGTTCTTATATGTACGCTATGGAATCATGCCACACCCTGTGCTTATGCAGCAATTCTTACTAATAGTTGAATTCATGCCTATTCTAAAAGCTAGGATTAAAAATGATAAACTTTTATCTGATTCTTCTTCTACTACTACTATTTCTACTTCTGCTTCTTTTCTCTTTTGAGTCTCTGCATAGGCCTGTCTGTCCTGGAGCTCGCAATGTAGACCAGGCTGGCCTGGAATTCATAGAGATCAGCCTGCCTCTGCTCTCCTAGTTCCAGGACTAAGGGCGAGTGTCACCATATAAGGCTGATTTGCTCACATTTTCAAATTTTTGTTTCTCTCTTTTATAATTTTATGTGTGCAAATTTCTCACAGGATTTTGTGTAAGGGAACAGATAATCACAGGTAGATACAAGAAAATGAAACAAGTAAAACAAGTAAAAACAGTTAAGACAAGGAACTCTGTAAGGAAGGAGTTGTCCTAGCCAGTTATTCAGTTAGTTGAGCTAATAGATCTATCAAGAGAGTCTAAATGATAACAACAGTGTAGGTGGGTTTAGAAAAAGGAGGGTGCCTTTTAAAGTCGCCCTTGTCCCAACTTTTATATATTTAAATGTTTTCTTCAGTGACAGCCAGGGGTTTCAGCTTAATGTGGAAAAACATCTTACTCTTTATGAGGACATCATTGTCCCCCTCTGATGAAGGAGGGTCATCTGTCTATATGTTACTTTCATTGATTAATAAAGAAACTGCCTTGGCCCTTTGATAGGACAGAAAATTAGGTAGGCGGAGTAAACAGAACAGGATGCTGGGTAGAAGGCAGTGAGGCAGTTGCCATGAAGCTCCGGCCCAAGATGGACGTGGGTTAGAATCTTCCCGGTAACGTGGTGCTACACAGATTATTAGAAATGGGTTCATCAAGATGTGAGAGTTAGTCAATAAGAGGCTAGAACTAATGGGCCAGGCAGTGTTTAAATGAATACAATTTGTGTGTTGTTATTTCGGATGTTAAGCTAGCTGTGTGGGAGCTGGGTGGGACAAAAAGCAGGCCTGCTCGCCTCCTCACTACACCCCTCATAGTAAAGTTATACTATATATCACCCATTTATTCAGAAAAACCGCACAACTTTGGGGGGGTTGTCTGTTGGGGGGCAAGATTTTCTGACAGTCAAAAACAGCAATAACACATTAATAGTAGTTGTAAGTCTTTGATATGTAAAAGTCAAGAGTAGTGTGTCATGGGACTGGAGAGATGGCTCAGCAATAAGGTTATTCATTCAAAAGTATTTTTGTTACATTTTATGTATTTATTTGTGCATGTATGTGCACACATGTGTACCTGCATAGAGATCAAAGAACAACTTGCCGCAGTTGTTTCTCTTCCATCTTATAGATCCTGGAAGTGGAGCTCGAATCATCGGGTTTGGTAGCAGTCATCTTTGTGGGCTAAGCCATTTTGTTGTTATTTATTAATATTATTATTATTGTTGTTGTTGTTATTTATATTACCTTTTTCTATTATTCAGATAAGGAAATTGATTAGACCAAAGAAGTTACTGGGCTTGTGTGTGGTAGATCAAAGGCCTTTCCATTGCTTGTTCCCATAGTGCATTTTATATCACCCTCAGAATAATTAATCTACAGTTTGTCATATCTCTTTCCCCATCTTTCTTAGCATATGAAATCTATATTGCCCCTCACATAGAATAACAAGTTCCTTCGTTGTCTCCTACTTACAGGGCAGAGCTCTGCTCCACTGGGCATGTGACCGAGGACATAAGGAACTAGTCACAGTCTTGCTACAGTATGAAGCTGACATTAATTGTCAGGTAAGAGTAGCTCTAAAATGAGCTTGCTTTTCTTCTTTTAATTAAGATTTATTAGTTTTTATTGTATGTGTTTGTGTGTTTTGCCTGTATGTATGTCTGTGCATCATATGCGTGCAGTGCCCAGGAAGACCAGAAGAGGGCACTGCATCCTCTGAGACAGAGTTACAGAGGGTTGTGAGTCTTGGGAATCCAACCCCTGCCGTCTGAGAGCAGCCAGTGCTCTTAACCACTGAACCATCTCTCCAGCCCCTAAAAAGGAGCTTTAAAAAAAAAAGAAAGTAAAGTTCTTGTAAGAAAATTATGAGATTAGACGTCTTAAGGCATATGTCACCACAGGCCCTGCTAAAGATCTCCACAGTGCTGCCACCACCCAGTGGGAAATCCTGTAGCTTACACAGTTACTTCTGCTTTCCGCTGTCCCCAAACCTTGCGACCACTAATCTATCTGCTTCTCTTCTTTCCTTTCCTTTCCTTTTCTTTTCTTTTTTCCTTCCTTTCTTTCTGTTCCCTTCCCTTCCTTTTCCTTCCTTCCTTCTTTTTTTTTTTTTTCTTCCTCTGGTTTTTGGAGACAGGGTTTCTCTGTGTAGCACTGGCTGTCCTGGAACTTGCTCTGTAAGCCAGGCTGGCCTCAAACTCAGAGATCCACCTACCTCCATCCACCTCCTGAGTTCTGAGATTAAAGGCATGCTCCACCACCACCTGGCACTAACCTGCTTTTTTTTTCTGTGTGGTATTTCATGTAAATGGAATTGTGAAATAAGTGCTTTCCTGTTTTGTTTCTTTCATGTAACATATTCTCAAGGTGCATTTTTGTTAGAGTATGCCACAGGACTTTATTCATTTTTTTATAGCTGGATTTTTAATATATAAGCATTGTATATTTTCTTTATCCATTCATCAGTTCATAGACAATGTTATTGTTTCTAACTCTTGGCAGTTGTAATAATGTTATAAACATTTTTGGTTGTGTTCCCCCCCCCCCCCCCCCGCTTTTATGCTTATTTCTGATGCCTCTATTTTTGGCTGTCTACCCAAGAGTAGATTGCTGGAATCTTATAATTTTTTTTCAGATTCATTTTATTTTATATGTAAAAGTAGTTCGCCTGCATTTATTTATGTGCACCAAGTGTGTGCCTGGTGCTATCCTACAACTGGATTTACTGACAGTTACGAGCTATGGTGTGTGTATATTGAGAACTGAACCCAGGTCCTCTACAAGAGCAACAAATATCCCCACCTGCTGAGCCAACTCTGCAGCCCCAATCTTACAGTAATTTAACATGTAATTTTTTTCACATGTAACTTTTGGGGACTCTAAGCTTTTTTTAGGAATTGTTTCATCTTACACCCCCACCACCAATGTTTGTGACTTCTGACTTCAACCATCCTTATTTTCCCTCCTTTTTAAAATAACCATTCTAGTGGATATTACTTTACCTCATGATATGATTTGGATTCACCTTTCCTTAATGACTAAGCAGTACTGAGGTGTGTGTGTGTGTGTGTGTGTGTGTGTGTATGGTGTGTGTGTTTGGTTTTTTGAGGCAGGATTTCTCTGTATAGCCCTGGCTATCCTCAAATTTAGTCTGCAGGCCAGGCTAGGCTTGAACTCAGCAATCTGCCTGTCTCTGCCTCCCAAGCACTGCTATTAAAGGCTATTTTTATGTATTTTAAAATTTATATTTCACTTTATGAACCATTTATGTCTTTTGCTTAATTTATTATTAGATTTATAATTTTAAAAGATTATAGAAACATTTTATGTATCAAGACAAAGTTTTAATATTCAAGACATGTTAAAACTGTTCCTCAGCTTTCTTCTGGATCTTTCTCCATTTCATGGTTTCTTTGAACCATCTAGAATTGCCCTGTGTCTTTGTATATGTTAATTGTTTTGTCCAGATGCCTAGCAGGTTGATGTCATGTTTACTGAATAATCGTTTTTGCTTCTTGTGACTTGCGGTGTCCTCCTTACTTAAGTCTGGTCCTCACTGCAGTCTGTTTCTGTGCCTGTCCTTCCATGACTCTGGTTTCTGTCTGTTCTTAGGCCGAGCTCTTTAAAGAACATAGCTTTGAATGTTTTAACATTGGAGAAGAGAGTTTCTTCACTGTTCATTGGGAATTTTTTCTACAGTTTTCTTCACTGTTTGTAAATGTTTGAAGTTATCTTTCTAGTGTCGTTTCCCTGAACCACTGCCTCCACTAAGTGAAAGCAAACAGCAGGATCCTGTGGGTGCATTCATGTCTTTACGTGATTGTGAATAATTTAAGAGTATTTAAAGGACAGTGTTCCCACGGTAGGTGTTGTCTGGTTTTATTTATTTATTTATTTATTTATTGCCATTCCTGTTGTTGGAATAGTACAAAGCAAACAGCCTAAACCCTGCCTTGTGTGGCTTTCTAGAGCGTTGTTGACCAAACACTAGTTCAGTGCAGAATTGAGGTTCCATGTGGATTCTGGGACAAACTGGCTAGGATGGCTTGTTGCTGGCACAGTGTTTTCCTTGCCCCCTACATTCACATGGTCATTTTATGTTGGTCCCATCCTTTCTTTAACTTTGCTCTTGATGATTATAATCTGATCTGTCTAGTTCCAGTTAATGGGAATGCTTTGTTGGTTTGGTTACTAACATGCTTCCAAGTCAGAGGGCTTCGCAGATTCTGTCTCAGGGTGTCTTTCCCACTGCTGCTTCTCTTTTGGCTTTGTTATTGAAAGCGCTTTTCAAATATGGACAATGCAAACGTAATAAATGGAAGGAGAGGTTCATTTCCCTCACGACTCAATCTTTCTTAAACAATATTATTATTGACTGGGCTTATTGGTTGCCAAAAAAGAAAATCAATTTTATTAGAACTATTTGCTTGGCCATAGATCTTGGTGCTAACTCAGCCCAGGCAGGCTGATGTTATCAACCATCTGAAGAATAACTTTTACTGTGAGTCTGGAATGAAGTGATTAGAGCTGTGTCGGGTTTGTTCTGTTTTCCCGTCATCTTGTTCTTCATTCTCTCATGCATTCCTTTCCTGAACTGCAGTGGCTGTATTCTGTGGTGCTGCTGAGGTTAGAACTAAGGTTTATTTCTAAAAAGCCTGTATGATTTCATCAGTTAGCTGTATACCAGCAAATACTTGGTTTATGATTTCATCTGTTAGCTGTGTACTAACAAATGCTTGGTTTCTTCTGCTTAGTTTTGACTTTTGGCTCCACTCTGGAAGTTGGGTTATTGTCACATTTGGTGTTAGGATAATGATATAAATGTTTATGTGTGTGCACGCATGTGTGTGTAGACACAGTCCTACTTGTGTGTGTGTACATACATTCCTCCTTGTGTGTGTGCGCGAGTGTGTATAGATCCATTCCTACTTGTGTATGTATGCGTGTGTGTAGACACATTCCTACGAGTGTGTGTAGACCTGTTCCTACTTGTGTGTGCAAGCACGTGTGTGTGTGTGTGTGTGTGTGTGTGTGTGTGTGTGTGTGTGTAGATACGTCCTACGTCCTTCTTGAGTCATCTTCCGGCTCTTGAAACTACTCTAAAAACAGGTGACCTTGATACTTCCACCGCTGTACTAGAGCACTCTGATCAAAAGGGCTTTGGAGGGAAAGGCTTCATCACAGAGATGGAACTCAAGCAGGGACTAGAGCAGGAGCTATGAAGGAATGCTGCTCAGCTGGCTTTTTTTTTTAATAACAATCAGGAACCACCTCCCCAGAGATGGCCCCACCCACAGGCTGCAGGGCTGTCCACATCCTTCATTAGTCAAGACATGACCACAGGCCAGTATGATGGAGGCAATAAGTTTTAGCACATGTTCTTTGTAAACAACATGTTATTAGGCCTGTCCCAGTGTTCAGTTCATTTGTGTTTAGTGTGGTCGTTGCTGTGGTTGTAGTAAGCTCGCTGCTTTGCTGTTTCTCTTTGTTCTACCTGCTTTTTGTTTCTCTTTCTTTATTGACTTGTCTGCTGCTAAACAAGTATTTTTGAATTGTTGAATTTTACTTTCTCTATTGGGTATTTATTTCCTAGACCTTATATAAACTACTCTTTTAGTAATAGAAATTGCAAAATAAACTCTCAGCTTATTTTCATGTACCTTAGAGTAATATATATCCTTGTTATGTCTTGAGAAATATAAGAATTCTAGAATTCTGTTCTTTTCTTTGCCTGTGTTGCTATGGTTACAGTATGTCCCTATCTTCATTTTTTTTTACTTCAAAAGATACTTTTTTGTATCAAATAGCCTTTTTCCATAGCATTTTATCTGATACCCTTTTCATTACTTCTTAAACTAACTCCCTGATGCCTCTGATATCTTCCCTTTATCTTGAAAAACTGACTGAAAAGTTTTCTATTGATTTGGCTTCTAGTGTTGAATTGTCTCACCCTATATTTCCGTGAGGATGTCTTTTTCACTTACAGTTTAGAAGTATAATTGTTATTGATATTGATTGATATGTTGGCTGAGGACTTTGCGTCTTTGTTTTTTGTTTTGTCTGTCTTTCTGTCCTTTGCTGCTGTCCTTGTATTGTCTTATAACCCACATATTTTCTATAGAGGAATTAGCTGCAATTCCTATAAATAAAATGGACAAATTGCTTGGAAAAAAACTCATCAAAGTTACAGAACTTTAAAAATGTTACTATCCTTAGATGTATTTAACATATTGGAATTATAAAATTGACTTTAATTGTTCAGAGTCATAAACTTGCTCTGATTTCATTTAGAATTTTCCATATATTTCATGTTCCCTGTTTTTTATTTGTTTGTTTGGTTGGTTGTTTTGTTTTGTTTTTTAACTTTACACTGCTTCTAAATTGTGGTCATGAACAGGGGAGGATTTGTTATTTTTCATTCTTTATTGTTGTTAGTTCATGAGCTTTGTTTTTGTTTTGGGGCTTTTGGGTTGGATGGTTGTAACTGAATCTTCCTCTATGGCCCATACTAGACTGGAACTCACTATGTAGCCCAGTGATCCTCCTGCCTGAGCCTTCTGAGGATGTGAGTCACCACTACCATTGTCTCTATATTTTTGGGGAACCACCTCCAGTCTCTAAAAGAGCAGAAAATGTCGGGCTTTTTGCATTTTTAAATTTATTTGTTTTATTTATGTGTACAAAAGTTTGCCTGCATATATATGTGTGTACCACATGCAGTGGCCCCAGAAGTCAGAAGTAGCCATCAGATGCCCTGGGACTGACGTATAAGTGGTTGTGAGCCACCATGCGGGTGCTGGGAATTGAACTCAGGTCCTCTGCAAGAGTAATAACCACTGAGCCATCTCTCCAGCTCCAGGCAGAAAGTGTTTTAAAGACTACTTAAGATTTTTGTAGACATCCTGTTTTCTTACACAGGCTTTGGCTTCAGAATACGAACCATGTAGAACAGCTACTAAGCTCCATCTGAGCCCTTGTGCAGGACCTCTAATGGTGCCAGAGAAGCAGCAGCAGGACTAGTTGATGTCTCTCTGTAGCCCTCTGCTGTTTTAGCTTACTTCCTTTTGCTTCCATGATTCCCACATGTCTTTTATAACTACAGTCCTGTCAATTTTTTTTTTTTCGAGACAGGGTTTCTCTGTGGCTTTGGAGCCTGTCCTGGAACTAGCTCTGTAGACCAGGCTGGCCTCGAACTCACAGAGATCCGCCTGCCTCTGCCTCCCGAGTGCTGGGATTAAAGGCGTGCGCCACCATCGCCCGGCTCCTGTCAATTTTTTAAAAGATGGCTCAGTGGATAAAGAACTTGACACAGAAGCTGAGTGTCCAGTGCACATGGCGGCCTGCTTGTAATTACAGTACTTGGGAGAGCAGAGACATGTAGATGGATGTTTCCTGTCTCCACTGCCTGATCCCAAATAACTGACTCAGGCTGATTCTGAATTATAAATGCTCAGCTGATAGCTCAGTCTTATTACTAACTAGCTCTTACGTTTAAATTAACCCATTTCTCTTCTTCTATGTATTGTCATGTGGCTCATCTGGCATGACTTGCTTCCTGGGCGGCTGGCTGACTGGCATCTCCCTCACTCTACCCTTCTTCCCTGCAGCATTTTCAATTTGGCTTTCCTGCCTAGCCTTATTCTGCCTTGCTATAGGCCATTCAGCTTCTTTGTTAACCAGGATAATAACCAGAGAGTAATACATATTCACAGCATACAGGAGGATTATTCCACAGCAGAAAAGGCATATCTCTAGAGTGAGATGATTAGGTTAGTAGAGTCATCAAGCTTTGGATTGGGCAGAGGTCCTGCTTGGGGTGTGCTCAGGAAACACATCTGACATCCAACTCTGGCCTCCACATACACCACCTCCACATGGCATCCCCCCCACCCCCCAAAAACACAATGCTGTAATGAGAAAATTACCTCAGTTCATTTTCTTACACTACTTAGAACCAGAAAATAGCCATGCAGATGTTTTACCTCTTCTCATTTGCTGTTTTGTACTGATCGTTTTCTGTGCCACTCGGTGTTTACAGGGGCGTGGCTGGTGAGCAGCTAGAGGAGAGATCAGTGGAGTTGAACTTGAGTCTCAGAATTATAATAGCAGTGTTTGAGCTGTGACGTTCTTACTGCAGTATGTAAATTACCACATTTAATCAATTTTAAGATGAGCTTTGTTTTCTTTTATATTTTAACATCCTGAGATTGAGAAGCCTCTGTTAACTAAGTAAGTTATGACGGACTGTATTTAGGAAGAAGTGGTCTTCAGGTACCAGTATGGTCAGTTCAGTTAAGTACATCCACTGCTGTGCTGGTTTTGTTACTTAAGATATTTCCGAGTGGTTGGAGAGATGGCTCAGCAGGTAAGAGCTCTTGCTGCTCTTAGAAGCCACAAGTTCTGTTTCCAGTGCTTACATTAGGTGATTCACAACGACCTCTAACTCCAATGTCGGGGGCCTAAATCCTCTGGCCTCTGCAGGCACCTGTACTTATATGCACATATCCCAAAGAGACAGACACGTAATTTAAAATAATTTTTAAAAATAAATCTTAAAATCTTTTTTAAAGAAAAATGACTATAATTGCATATTGAAGCAAAAGTATATGTAGGGAAACAAAAGTAGGAGTAAAATTGAAATTAGTTGAACAAATGTTCATCCTAAGAATAGCCATTCTTTTATATTTATGTATGTATATGTAAGAGAACAGGTATACGTAGGTTTTCAGAGAAAAGGTACATTGTGTGCTAATTAAAACTTAGAAATAATACTTTCCTCCCCAGGTTGCTTTTGGTCATAGTGTTTATCATTGCAATAGAGAGAAAAGTGTAGGGCAGAAATTCTGGGTCAGCACACTCCGGGAAGCGATGGCTGCACCTCGCTCGGGCTGGATGCTCAATGTGGCAGTGTTCAGGTCTCCCCCTGGTAAGGCCTTGGAGGCACAAAGAGGTCGTGGAGAACAGCTGAGGGTCAGAGTCCCTGCAGAGAGGCCAGGAAGCCTTAACTTCAGTGGATAGCCCAGCATATTGGAGATTCCAGCACTGGGTGATGACCACCAAGGATAGTGGCAGGTGTGGAGTGAGGTCAGCTTGATTGATGATTGATGTGGAAAGATATAGCCTTCTATGAGTGCCACCCTGGACAGGTTGTCCTGGGTTACGTAGAAAAAGCCAGCAGGGTGTGTGTGCCATGAAGAACAAGCACTAAGAACTAACCGCTGTTCCCTTGTGGTTCCTGCCTGTGTTCTTGCTTGAGTTCCTGCTCTGACTCCCTCAGCGTTGGACTGCAAAGTTGCTTCTGGCCAAGGGTGTTTGTCACTCCCCAGTAGAAAACAAACTTGGACAATGTGTTTTCATATGTCCCTTCTTTCTTACTTTATTAAAAATGTTAAATTATACATATATATTAAATTTATTTTAAATTGTGTGTACATGCATGTGGGTGTATGTACGGGGGAGGGCGGTGCCCATGGAGGTCAGAGGTCTCAGATCACCCTGTGATCTGTCCAGTGTCCATGCTGGGAACCAAACTTGGGTCCGCTACAAGAACACTGTGTCCTCTTAATTGCTGAGTCATTTCTCCAGCCTATAAATTATGTATTTAGAGAAATTATTTTGTGTGTGCTTGTGTGTTTGTGTGCACGTGTCACAACATCACATGTCAAGGCCAGAGGACTACTCTTGAGAGCTCATCTCTCCTTCCTTTATTGTGGGTCCTGGGGATGAAATTCATGTCAGTGTGCTTGGTGGCAAGCAGCTCTACCCATCATTTGCCAGTCTCCTTCTTTCTTTTATGAAAGGTATATTTTAGGGCCTGTGACACACACACGCACGCACGCACGCACGTGTACACACACACACAATGCACATAATAATAATTTTTAAAGATAAGCTTTAAATATTCTTTTGCAGTTCGCATAACATTATATTCTACAAGCTACTTCATTTCATTTCCCCAAGTGCTTTCTCTTTTATTCATACATTAGTTATGCAGACTTAGCCTTTGTTCATGTAACATAGTTTATTCAAAGCCCTCTCTCCTATGTATGGCATGTATGTTGTTTCTGATATTTGGCAGTTACAAACCTAATGCATATGTATTTCTCTATCGTTGGAATTATACCTTCAGAGTAAGAGTTCTGCAAGTAGAATTAGTGGGTCCAAAAGGAAGTGTATATGTAGCTTTGATAGATGTTGTAGGGTTTACCAGTTTGCCTTTCCCAGCAGTACATGAACATGCCTGTTCCCCCTCCCCAACAGTACGTGAACACACCTGTTCCCCCTCCCCAACAGTACGTGAACACGCCTGTTCCCCCTCCCCAACGGTACGTGAACACACCTGTTCCCCCTCCCCAACGGTGCGTGAACACACCTGTTCCCCCTTCCCCAGCAGTACATGAACACGCCTGTTCCCCCTCCCCAACGGTACGTGAACGCACCTGTTCCCCTTCCCCAGCAGTACATGAACATGCCTGTTCCCCCTCCCCAACGGTATGTGAACATGCCTGTTCCCCCTCCCCAACGGTATGTGAACATGCCTGTTCCCCCTCCCCAATGGTATGTGAGCACGCCTGTTCCCCCTCCCCAACGTTACGTGAACACACCTGTTCCCCCTCCCCAGCAGTACGTGAACACGCCTGTTCCCCCTCTCCAGCAGTACATGAACATGCCTGTTCCCCCTCCCCAACGGTATGTGAACACGCCTGTTCCCCCTCTCCAGCAGTACATGAACATGCCTGTTCCCCCTCTCCAGCAGTACGCAGTACGTGAACACACCTGTTCCCCCTCCCCAGCAGTACATGAACATGCCTGTTTCCCTACATACAACCTTTTGAATACATCATGCCAATGTAATTCTAAATTGTTGCCAATAGATTGTTTTGCTGTATTTTAAATTTTTGACCCTTGACAGAGAAATGGCCTCAGTAATATTTGAGTTTGCATGTTTCTGTAAGTGAAGTGTTACATTTTGTCATGTTTGAGACAGTTTGTGTCCATTTTTCAGTAAATTGCTCAAACATTTCTTAACAAGTTTATCCATTTGATGCTTCCATTTTGATGCATTCTCTCTATATTAGGAATATTAACCTTTGTGGTATATGAAGCAGACATTTCCCCCTCATTTTTATTTATGGTATATTTGTTATGTATGATTTTTAAAAAATTGTTAGGTAGTCAATTTATCAGACTTATTGTTCTGGATCTTCTTTTTACATGCCAATACAGTTCCCCCTCCCTCTTCTCCTTCTACTCCCCATACCTTCCCCCCACTGCACCCCCATCTGCTCCTCAGAGGTTAAGGCCTCCCCTGGGAAGTCAGCTAAGTCTGTCCCATCACCTCGTTGAGGCAGGTATTGTTCTAGATTTTAAGTCATAGTTTTCAAAAGCTCTTTCTTGCTGGGCTTGGTGGTTTATGCCTTTAATCCCAGCTCTCAAGAGACAGCTACAGGCAGATCTCTGTGAGGTTGAGACTAATCTTGTCTACATAGCGAGTTCCAGGGCAGTTAGAGCTTCAAAATGAGACCATCTCAAAAAAAGAAAGAAAAAAAAAGACAAATAAACAACCCTTTTCCTTATAGAAAGCCTAAGGAGAATCCCATGTTCTCCTTTAGTGCTTGTATGAATTCATGGTCTACATTTAGATCTTGAGATGTATAGTTTGAGAGACAGATTTAATTTGCTCTTTCCCCAATGTCTTCTTAGTGTGACCAGCACTATTTATCGAAAGTCCGTCCCTCATGGATCCCGAGCTGCCCTGCTCATTTCCTGTATTCCCATGTGCATTTTTATCTAATTCTAGACTGTGTGAACCTCTACTGGCCTCATATTTATGTATATTATTTTGCTTGAAAGTCCTTATAACAGATACGACTATCTGGAACAGTTATTTCTCCTTAGTTTTTCTTTTAAGTGTTTTCCGGGATGTTCTTGCATTTTTCAGATAATGAATGTTAGTATCTTTGTTTGACTCCATGAAACAGCTTGTGTTGTTTATACTGGGTTGCATTGAACTTGTAAATTAGAACTGACATCCTCTTATGTTGAGTTCCTCTATGCAATCAAAAAATCCTCTTCCATTTGATGGTGTTTTACATATTTCAGGGGTCTTTAGAATTTGCCTCATATAAGTTTTTCCCGAGTCTTGTTAAATTTGTTCTGAGTATTTTTGTTGCTCTTTATGTTATACAAAAAGGGAATTTTAGATCTTTGATGTTTATACTTTCTAATTTTATTCCATTTTGTGATGTTAAGCGTTAGAAATAAAGTTCAGGGTGTCAAAGAAATAGAGCAACATTGCCACTGACATGTCTGGATGAGGCCAACTGCACTCTTGACCAAGACGGTGTGCTTGGAGGAGTGAGCACACAGACAGGAAATGCATTTGGCTATATTCTCACTCCAGTGGTGACCATGTCTTTTCCCCATTGGCTGATGTCTGATCTTATAGTCGTAATTCAGTTGGCTAGTCTGAAAAGAATTGATGTGCAGGAAGTTAAGGAAAAGAAGGATAACTGCTCCAAGGAGAGAGTGAAACCTGGAATATGGCAGAGCACCTTTGTGTAAACAAAGTTTTTACTGGGAAGGGGGATTAAAACATTTGCATAAAAGTTGGCAGGGGGCATCAAAAGATTTGAATTCCTTGTCCTAAACTCATGTTTTATGGTAGTTGATAGAAAAAACTCATATTTGATTTTTTTTTTCAAGATAGGGTTTCTCTGTAGTCCTTGGCTGTCCTGGAACTCACTTTGTAGACCAGCCTGGCCTTAAACTTACAGAGATCTGCCTGCCTCTGTATCGCGAGAGCTGTGATTAAAGGTGTGTGCCATCGCCACCTGGCCTTGATTTTTGTTACATTAAGTCATTGTTAATATTTAAGATCATTCACATGTAAGTGAAGGTGTTACACCACTATTCTAAATTTTCCTCCTTTCTCCCCCATCTTTCCCCTAGTTAAGGAGTCAATGGAAAAGTACGATTAAACCACCAGTACGATTTTCTGTTATCCATTAACAAGTATTGCAAGTTAATGACAGCCACGTGTGAAAACTGATGCTCAGTGCCAAACCCTGTATGTTTGTCATTGGATTTTTCCTGGTGGTGGAAGCAGCTTTACCTGAAAATTATTTCTTAATGATTTCTCTTAATATTTCTTGTGTGTTATGAAGAGACCAGTCAGTTCTCACATGAATTTTACTTTTTTTCTAGATTGCCAAGACGTTTTAGATGTCGAGAAAGGAATGCATACTAGTATTTGAGCAAGCCCCGTCCATGGGAAAAGTAAAACTGCTCCAAAATGAGTGTCTATGTACTCTGCACAAGCACATAGGTGTGCACAGTGAAGGGGGGCAAGCAGGCGACCTTTAAATCCAAGAGCTACACTTCTAAAGCTAGAGCTCTTGGATTTTCTGTTACAGGCATCATTTTGTGTACTACCGTTTTCTTTCTACAGTCTCTTGGTCATTCCATTCCATCTTTGAAGGCTTTCGTGAGGCACCAATTGATTATATCATGGCTTATCCTTTTTATTAAGATGTGCCTTCCAGATATACTTGAAGTTCTTAACAAGCAAAGCACAGAGTATAATGCTTTAATTTTTCAATGATTTTAATATTAAAATAATGCCCAACTTTCTGGCTCATAGTCTTAATCCCAGCACTCAGGAGGCAGAGACAGGTAGATCTCTGTGAGTTCTAGGCCAGTCTGGTCTACCTCTGAGTAGTTTCAGAACAGCCAGGGTTATAAAGTAAAACCCTGTCTTTAATAGTAAATAAATCCATTAGGAGCTAGAGAGATGTCTCAGCAGTTAAGAGCATTGTTGATCTTGCAGAGGACAGGTTTAGTTCCCAGCACCCACATAGTAGCTCACAACTGTCTGTAACTCTGGTTCTGGGGAACCCAACACTCTATTCTGACCTCCACAGGTACCAGATATGCACATAGTGCCCATACATGCAAGCATACACATAAAATAAATGTCTAAGTTTTTTTAAAAAAATCACTTTCACTTAACCTGATAATTTCTTTCTGTGTATTCCTGAGAGCCAATCAAAAAGAAGTATTTCAAGAATCAAAAAAGTAAATGAGTTTTTAAGATTCTATAAAAACTGGTCAACCTAAGTACCAAATACCAAAAACTTTATACCAGAATATTAACATTCCTATATGATACTCTTTACATATAAATTTTCATAAAATTAGACCAGATAATATATTTATAACCATTGATTGTTGTTATCCTCATGCCTTAGAATTTCTATTGGTCAGCCTTGTTACCTATCCCATTGGGTCAAGCAATTAGAAATAAATATATTTGCACATTTTTATTGTTTTTAAGCTTGGATATTGCTGTCTCGGCAGTATCTTATCTGTCTTCTTTTCATGCAGTAACTAGCTACACAGGAAAACTGCATTTAGCTAATGTCTGGCTCCTTTCCTCAGATGATGGGGTGAATGTGTATGTGTGTATTGTGTGCATGTGTGTGCGTGTGTGCTGCTCTTTTGATGCTCTTAGGAAATATTTTTTCTGTCTTATTATTTATTTATGCAAATCATTGCTTTGGTGAGTTACTGTCTAGTGAAGCCCTAAAGTAGCTCAGAGCGCTAACATGATAAGTTCTTGGGTTTCTCTGCCCAAAGAACCTGTTTAGAAACTGAAAGAAAAGACGGATTTACAATGAAGAAAATGAAATAAAAAGTAAATGAGGTAATCAGAGTCAGGGAAATTGGTATTGGCAGGTTGTTCCTAGATGAGCAATCTTTCAAAATACTTCTTGTACATTGCTGCTATTCCTTTATTTATTATTAAAATAACATGATCCATGAGGAGCTTGGGGTGACTCTCAGCCTAGCTAATTCTAATTAATCCAGTCAGAGAGCAGTAGGGTAAGTGGAGCAGTCTATCGGATTGAAATTCATAACTTAATTGAGGTCAAAGTCCCGGTCTGGGAGAACAAAAGTCTTTTGCTGGGACCAGGCAGATCAATAGCAATAAATATCTGGCTTGGATACAAGTAGCTCATAGTGACAGATTATCTGACACTGGCCAAGAGGTCTTGGTTCTGTTAAGGGCAAAGTCTTGAGCATGCCATGGTTCTTGCTGTTGTTCAGTCCATACCCATGACACTTGGAAAGAAGTAATTCTCTCAAGAACCCAGGGAAGCCTTATGCAAGCAGTTTGCATGAACTTCCATATAGCTTGTTACTATCAAGTGGACAATTTCTACAGACACAGTTTTTAAATGACAGAGTGTTTCTATCACATTGTTGGTAAGACCAAAGGATTTACAATGTTGATTAATCTTGTTTTCAATGTATATTCTCTATACAAAGTAATGGATTTCATTGACAGTTTTCTACCTGTATACCAGATTTACTCTCGTCCCAATTACCTTTGCTCATTACCCACTTCTCATTCCATTTCTCTTTCCAAATAATCAAAGTCGGTTACTTTTTAAAAAGATGTGTGTACTCATATGTGTGTGTGTGCGTGTGTGTGCGTGTTCTCACAAAGGCAAGAGAGTACCAGATCCCTTGAGCTAGAGTTACAGGCAGTTGTGAGTCTCCCTATGTGGGTATGGGGAACCAAATTTGGGTCCTCTGGAAGAGCAGGAAGAGCTTTTAACCACCAAGCCACATCTCTAGCCCCTTGAGAGCTGACTTTCCTACTAATAATTCAAAACAATGCATAGAATTGTTTGCAAGCAAGAACACAGTAAACCATGCTTTCTTTGTTATATATAGTTGTGAAAGTTTAAAGGCTAGTGTGAGTTTGCATGGAGGTGTTGATAGTAACTCTTTTATATGTGATAATGGTATTATGGTTATATAGGAATATATTTTTGGTTTTAGGTCTGTACTGATATATTTACAAACAAGAGGTAATCATATCTACAATTTCCATATTAAGCAAGAAAATAAACATGGAAAATATTAAATCTGAATAATAAGTCTCTACTTTCCTCTCTAAATAAGTATTTTCATAACAAAAAGTAATAACTCAAGGGCTGGAGAGATGGCTCAGCAGTTAAGAATACTGACTGCTCTTCCAGTGAACCTGGGATCAATTCCCAGCATCCCTATGGTGACTAACAACTAACTGTAACTCCAGATCCAGAGGATCTGACACTCTTCTGGCTTCCATGGACACTGTACAGACATGGTGCAGAGATACGCATGCAGGCAGAACACCAATGTATATAAAATAAAACTAAATAAAACAAACTTTTTAAAGGTAACAGCTCAGGGTTCATGTACAATAAAATCTCAAGACTGATATATTGTGTGGAAAGGTCTCCCTCTGTCTCATTCTATTTGATTTTCAGTTCCTAAATTATCAAAGACATGATGTTCTTTAACCGGAGTCGTCACTTGTTGCTGGGCCCTAGCATCTCCCTTTCCCCCCAGGGAGATGTTAGGGCCCAGCAGCAATCACTATTACAATTATTTAATTAGTGTAGCATTTTGATATCCCACTCATCAATTAATATTGTAGCCACGCAGATTCAACTACTGTCTGGGAAAATAAACTGCTAAGGGTGTGGAGAGCTTCACATTCAAATGTGTTTTCTAAAGTCATGGTCTCTGTAACTTTTCAGTTAGTTCATCAAAGTAAAGAAACAGCTTCATCAGAAAGGTATCTTAAAGAAGAATGAAAAATCAGGGCAGTGTGGTATCAGGTTTTCAGCATATTCTGCTTAAACAGTTTCTGCCCTTTATTTCCATTGAGACCTCCATGTTTTCTAAGTTTCCATGTACACCAAAATAATTAATGAAGCAACTCTTCTTATTCCAGATTCGGAGAACAGTGGTAGAATTTTAAAGTGGTTTGTAAAAGCCAAATATAGGCTGAGTGTGAATATCTTAAATTTGAGAAATTAGTAGAAAAATCAGAGGAGTTAAGAGGGAACTGAGCTCACTGGGAAATTTATAGACATGTCATATAATCTTACAGATACAACTCTGGGGCAGTGTTACGTTGTGCTTGGTACATGAAGCTTCTGCAGTCAGGCTTCCTGTCCAAGGCTTCACTCTTAGGTCTCCTATAGGGTGTTGCTGCAAAATCCTTTTTAAAGTCTGGGCTGAGATTTTTTACTGTCTTGTGATAGTCTCTATTCCCTAGATTCTGGGTTCCTTGGGAGCTGATATTTTTCCTGTTCTTAATGCCTAGTATATTAGTGGACATATCACTTAGTATGCTCAATGTAGACAAAGAATAAAATTTTAGAGTATAAATAATAGTACATCAAAGAATTTATGTGTTTTAGAAATTTAAGGAAGGGAAAATAATTTTTTCTTTCTTTTTGTTGTTGTTGTTATTGTTTTTTGTTTTTTCTGAGACAGGGTTCGTGTTGGCTGTCCTGGAACTTGCTCTGTAGACCAGGCTGGCCTCCAACTCAGAGATCACCTGCTTTGGCCTCCCAAGTGCTAGGGTTAAAGGCAGGCATCCCATCAACCAGCCTTATTCTTATTTGTATATCCGTGTACAGGGATGTGATTGTGGTGGTGTGTGCACACATGCCTGTGTGTGGAGGCCTGCATCATCATTGGGTATGTTTGTTCTTTTGATTGCTCTCCACGTGTTCATGTTTTGAGACAGCATCTCTCAGGGAGCTCAGCTTATCGGTTCAGTTAGGCTGGCCAACCAGTGAGCTTCAGGCTCCCTCCTGCTCACCTGGAGGCACTTATCCACTGAGCCATCTCTCCAGTCCAGGAGGGGAAGACTTTGTACTAGAAATTCTTGACCTTATGCTGTTGCAATAGTTCATGATTTCCTTCATCTTTCATCAGTATGCTTCTTAGCTTTATGGAGACTGATTTAAATGTAGTTGATCCAAACAAACATGGTATAACTCATGTAAGAGCCAATCTTTAACAGCAAATGCAAAAGACTTTGTTTTAAAGATAAGTTAGACCTTCTCTCTCTTTTTCTAAGTCTGTCTGTGTGCTTGTGTTTGTGTCCACGTTTGTGTGTGCAAGTGAAGGTGGGTACCAAGGTATGCATGAGGTCCTGGGGCAGCCTAGAGCATCAATTCTCTCCTTCCTCTTTGAGACAGGGTCTCTTGTCAGCTCATAAACAGGCTAGGGGGCCAGTGAGCTTCCAGGTTTCTCTGTCCTGCCTCCCAACTTGCTGTAGGAGTACTGGGATTTCAAATGCATGCTTCTATGTTAGCTTTATGTGGGATCTGGGGACCCAAACTCAAGACCCCATACTTCCAAGTGTTTTACCTACTAAGCCAACTCCTCAGTGCCTAGTGTACTACTTTTTTTTTTTTTTTTTTTTTTTTTTTTGGATACAAGGTCTCACTGTGTAGTTTTAGCTGTCCTGGAGCTCACAGAAGTCCACCTGTCTCTCCCTCCTCAACACCAGGAATAAAGGCCTGCACTGCCATGCCCTGCTATTCAGACATACTTTTCAGTGAATGGAAAGTGCAGGGATGGATGGAGCGAGGACTAGGAGTTGTCATGGCTGTGCTCATGTAAGCAAGGCCTTTGATTTTGTGGGGCCTCCATCTACTTCTGCTGCAGACCCACCCACCCATGTTGGGGAGACCTACCCACCACCACCTCGGTGGTTGCAGAATGCTTTGTAAATCCTCAGAGGCCTCAAACGTCCCTTCTGCACCTAGAATTTTACCTGTTTTCAGATTTAGCTTCCAAAAAAGATTTAGCTTTTAAAAAGGGTTTCCTATAAGGGACTCTTTAAGAGTATGAAGGAAGAGCCAGGTGTGGTGGTGCACGCCTTTAATCTCAGTGCTCAGGAGGCAGAGGCAGGTGGATCTTAGTAAATTTGAGAGTAACTTGGGTCTACAAATTGAGTTCCAGGACAGCTACATAGGACTATACAGAGAAACCCTGTCTCAGGAAAAAAAAAAAAAGTTATGAAGGTAGAGACTGGGCCTCATCCTCACAGTGCACCAAGATTTAGAATTACTTCAGTGCCAGAGTTTCAGAAGCATTTTGTAAGTATTTCCAGATTGGCTAATGGAACAAATGTATCCACTTCAGTATACAGAGAGACCTGTACACTTGAAAAGTATAGACAAAATTGTATTAACAAATATCAATCCCAGGAAGTTAGAAAATTGCAGAGAAAGGCAATTAAGCCGGTATTTAAAGATAGAACTTTTTAAACCGGTTTCTAGTCTGTAAAATGGGTCTACCATATATTAGCTCATTTTGTCCTTGCAGGCATCTCACAGTTGAGAGTGTGGGTCAGAGGGGTCTTGTGAGTGACTGAGACACAAAGCTAGTGGTAAAGAAACCAGAGTCCACCATGTATTTCGACTGCAGATCCCATGCTTCCCCTCGCCTATACTAAGTGCTGTGAGCACCGCAGTCATCAGTATTTCTCTGAGGATGGAGGAATGAGCTCTGTGTGTCCTTGGTTTTTTCTCTCTCATAATGCAATTCCTGCAGACTTTAACAAAGGAGTAGTTTCTTGTAAGCCCTTGACCAAGCAGATGCCCTCCTCTATCAGCAAATGAGCAGCTGGGGATGAGGGAGGAGGAGGCACCCAGTCAGCCTGGGGGCCAGTGGGTAACTGACAGACACCCAGATCGCCCTCATGTCCACTATGAAAATTTTAATTTGCATATCATACACACCAGGTTTCCCCCTTTAACAAGTCATTTTTGTCTTTTTTTGTGTTTAATAGTCACTCTGCTAAGTTTGTGTTTGAGAATGAACAACTGGCTCACAAAGCACTGTGACTCAAGTTCAAATTACTTTGAGTTTAGAAAACAGCCAGTGTCATCTTATTTTTTCATCTAACCAAATTATAGGACACCGTCAAAGTCTTATGACCTTATATAGTAAGTTGCACCTTAATAGTCACCTGGCTACATTCTCTCTTGCTGTTTCTAAAAACATGAAGTTGTTGGCATCTTATACTCTGCTAAGCTTGGAAACAAAAGAATTGGGTTTTATCACTCCCCCCCAAGTAATCAGTCCTCTTGAGCAGAGATTTCAAAGCACCTTAGCTACCTAAATCCTTAGCCTGTTTGTATTCCAGAAAAGACACAGATAAATTTGAAGACGCTGTAATAGGATCTTTAAAAATTACTAGTTTGCTTATGGAATTTTTGAGGCATAGCTTATGATCATATGGGTGATGTATTTTGTTTGAGAGATCTATTGTCATCTACATTTTTTTGGTAATTAATTGCCAGTTAATTTCACAAAAGTACAGATTTTTAGTTCTCTTGAAAACCTGACATTATGGAACCCCGGCACATGCTCAGATGACACCAATCAGCTGGCGCTGTACTGCTGCCCTCTGTGGACAGGCTCCAGTTGACCACAGTGCAGCCTCTCACTCTCTGACCAAGGTGACCTCACTCCCATGTTTTTTGCTTAGTAACCTGGTGTTTAAAAAGAACGGGCTTACAGTTCAAATACTTGGTTTCAGTTTCTATTCTTCCACTTGAATGAATTATAACAGAGGACCCTGAAGATAGAAATGTGCAGATCATCTGGATCCTGATGCAGACATTTCACTGCTCAACATCCAGAGCTGCTTAGCCCGGCTAGCCCTTGAGCATTTCTTTTTAACTTACAAAGTAGCCTATGTCATTCTAGAGAGCTCTAATTATTACACATTTTCCTTGTATGCTGATGTAAATCTCTCTCACACACACACACAGTATCACACAATCTTTGGATTCATATCAGAAGACAAGCTAAATCTCCCTTTCCCATGTGACAACCATTGTAATATTGAGAATAGTAGTCATTTCCTTCTTAAGTCATCTTCTAAACTGATTTAACTTATACACTGAATCAGTGTCCCTTCTTAAATATGTATTTTTAAAATATTCAAACTGTATATTATGTAACGTGTCTTTGCATTTCCTCAGAACAGAGTAGAATTGTAGGAGCAATGGATGGGTTGCAAGGGCAAGATTTCTGCTTTTACGCTTGGTCTTATTTAAAGTTTGCTTTTGAAAAAGTGTCCTTTGCTATCTGAATGAATGGTTTTACAGAAA
Organism: Alexandromys fortis; assembly: GCF_014885135.2. Lineage (NCBI taxonomy): Eukaryota > Metazoa > Chordata > Mammalia > Rodentia > Cricetidae > Alexandromys > Alexandromys fortis. The sequence continues at coordinate 13,403,116 of NW_026067905.1, read as the reverse complement.
AATATTACACAGACGTATCATGTTAGTCTTATTTTAGCCCAACCAATTATAGAGTTTCATTTTAGGCTTTGCAGCCAACCTTTATTGTATCTTTATTTAAGCTACTTTCCATCTCTTAGAACTAACAAACAAAACAAAAACCTTTATAAGGTTAAAGAAAATGCAGATCTGGACACATCTTGTCTTCTTATTGGTGTAATGGTATTTGTCAGTGGGGTCATACGTTCTAATTTTCTGGGACTTGCAGACTTAATCCCATGAGCTCATTTCTAATATCAGGAAAGGCTATGAGCTGTCTATATGGTACAAGATGCCACTCGAGGGCTTCTCCTTCCAGTGCAGCTTTCTAATGGAATTCAAGGTTCTTTTTAAGGGTGAGCAGTATAGAACCGTCCCAGGCTGCTGTGGGTGGGATTAGTCCCTGGGTTCAAGGACACATGCAAGGTTTAATGTGCACAAGCCTGCCCCTGCTCTTCTCCGACTCCTGCCTGCTTTGATTGGCGGGGTTAACTCTGAGAGGCTGCAGCTTTTTAGAGTGATTTGATTACACTCACCACTTTGTTCCTTCCACTCCCCCTCCCTCTTTAAGCTTTAGACCACCACCCTCTTTGTCTTTGCCTTGCCAGTTCCCCTTTTTCTCCCCATTCCATTTTTGAGTCAACTTTGGACATTATGTAAAGCAGAAAAGAATTCAAGAATAAAGTAATTTGCCTTACTGAAACTTTAGCATGACCTTTGTTTGACTGATGGCATAAGAAAATACAGGATCTTCATTTATACTAGCAATTCACATAGACTGACATGTCATCCCACATACCTCCATCAAGACTAGGTTTGTGCAAATGAGTTTCCCTCATGGCATGTTTTTAAAATAATTTTTAATTATAAAAGCCTCAGCAATGTACAAAAAGAAAAGTAAACTCTTGGACTTGATCACCTGTGTAACCTTTATCTAGCTTTAGCAACTACCCATTTTTGACCAGTCTTGTTGAATCTTCCCTGCTGGCCTGCCGCAGCAGTCTTTAACCAACCCTAAGAAGAATATAAAGAGTTGTATGGCAAGTCGAGTTTTTGCAAGCAGTTTAGTGGGTTTACATATTTGGAAGTGCTATCCTTGGGGCTGGCCTGGATGGAATTTGCTGTGTAAACCAGACTGGCCTTGAACTCAATGATCCGCTTGTCTCTGCCTCCAGGGATCTAAAGGCTTGAACTATCACCTGTGCTACAGAATTCTTTTTTAACTTGCTCCCTTATTTCCAAGTTCAACTTCTTCCCCTCTGAGTTGCATATTACTTTCTTTTTAAAGATGATGCTTTTTATCAATGTTGACAAATTTGAGAGACTTTGAGTGTCTCAACTTAAAAGTCAAACAACTCAGAATCTCACCTGAAGCTTCTAACTTGTAATTGCTAGCAGCAAAAACCAAAAGCCACATTCTCTCTATGAGGATGACAGAATAAAACTGTGGTTTCCAGGGAAGAAGACACTGGTCTTTATTTAGATAATAATTCTAATTATTTTTAAAGCATACCTTCTGAAAGTATGAGAAGAGCTGGTTAGACCTGACCACAGCGTGGTCTTTCCCATCATGTTTCTTCGCCTCCTTTGTCAGCTGCTGCTCTCCTCAGTCTCTTCTGATAATCTGTGGTCAGGCATTCAGTAAACCAGTGTACTGGCGCACACTTGGAATTGTAGCAGGATATTCCTGAGTTCTGAGCCAGTCTAAACTATATATCAGTTCAAACAAAAAACAAGCTGGAGACGCTGGGTGATGGTGGCGCATGCCTTTAATCCCAGCACTCGGGAGGCAGAGGCAGGCGGATCTCTGTGAGTTCGAGACCAGCCTGGTCTACAGAGCTAGTTCCAGGACAGGCTCCAAAGCCACAGAGAAAGCAAAAAAAAAAAAAAAAACAAGCTGGGAGTTGGCACCAGCAACCTGAAGAACTCCCCACAACATCCTCTCATTGGTGAATCTCAGTCCAGCCCTATGTAAGTAAAATGTATCTTAAGATTTATTTTATTATTATTTTGTTGTCTTTGTTTTTGAGACAGGGTCTCACTATGTAACCTTTGCTGGTCTCAAATTCATAGACATCTACCTGCCTCTGCTGGATGAGTGCTGAGGTTGATTTATCTTTATTTTTAATTATGTTTATACATGTATGTCTGTGGAGGTGTATGCATGCACAGTTGCCCATGGGGCCAGGAGGGGCATCAGATTCCCCTAGAGCTGGAGTTGCAGGTGATTGTGAGCTACCTTTTAGAGGTACTGAGAACTGAACTCAGGTCCTCTGCAAGAGTATTCATGTCCTTGACCACTGAGCCATCTCTCCGGGCCTAAAAATGTATTTTTTAAGTAGATAATGACAAATAGTGATCTAACTCAATTATTAATCATTTTGTAATACTAGGTATGTTGTCTTTTGTCTTTGGCATGATTTTTCTCTCTCTCCCATCCCTGTGGAAAGTGAGGGAATACAGTAAGATACAGACTTTTCGCCTGTTATATGTGGTAGCCCCATATCTCTCAGCAAAACAAAACAAAAGTACTATTTAAAAGTTCTCCATTTTGATAGTCCCTTCATAATTCCTATCTTTTTTATAGTTGGAAATGCATTTAATGTTTTATTGAAAATTATGGAGGGCCACAATAACAACAAATATTCTAGAATGTTTAGTGACTCAGTTTGACAAATAAACCAAAATAAACAGATGACTGTAGAAGGTCACGGCAGACCCTGTGTCAGCCTCTCCGTGAGTGACACAACCGCATGCTTCTTGACCACTGTCCATGTGAATCTGAAGGCTGAAACTCGGGTGTTCACCCCTGCATGTGCCAGCCCCTTCCTGCTTGGGCGGGGCAGACCAAGGTCCAACTGTTGTGTGGTGTTTATTGACTGGATGCGGTTGAACTTCCAGCTGTCCTCTGTTCCTCTTTGAGGCTGACTTTGCCCAAGAAACCTCACTGACAAGAATCACTAGTTACTGTTTTCAGTATACCTTAAAACATTTTTTTTCTTAAAAGTAATCATAAGATTCCCAACTGTGTACTTAGATGCTTGAGGGTGTGCCCCATATAGAAAAACGTAAGTGTGCCCAAACACCTGTTTTAAAGGGGAGGAAAGTTTCTCCTTATGAAAATTATCCCACCTACAATTTGTTAAACCTTGATGTGCTATGTTACTTCAGAGTTCTCAGAAAAAATTAAAACCCTTTTGACTAGGTTTTGCAATGCAGGGAAATTTTTAGTGACATTTAAAAGGGTTCTCTTGTGTTCCTCTAATGGGATAAATAAAAAAGGCTTGTTTTAGCCCAGCAAATGGGGGACAATCCAATTTCCTTGATTCCATCAAGACACTCTTAAAGCATTAGCTGTGCAGTTAAAAAAAAAAATTCAGCTGACCCCCTTTGCCTGATGGCTTTGAAAAGTGTCCTGATGTGTAGGTATTTGCTCAACACGGCGTACTTGGTTATTGCTCTCCCAACACATCCGTTGATGGAAAAGTCTTATGTGAAGCTCCAATAAATGTCAGTGTATGTTATAAAACTATAAAAACAGTGCACAGACTCTAGTGGTCTCCGATCCACAGCCTTTCACATGAAAATGAAAAGAAATCCTGTCAAGTATGCTTAAATTAAAGAATACAATAAATCATCTAAAGCAACATTTCAGAAAACGTCTTGGTCACTATAATGACTTCACATTGGTTAATATTTACTTCTGTTGTTCAAAAGTTGGTGCTGGTTCTCACAGCCTTGGACAGCCACAGGAACAAGGGGTTTTGTTTTAGTTGGTCTGAGGTGAGACCTGGGAATTTCAATTTTTCTTTTTAAAAAAAATTAAACCATGATGCACATTTATTAAAAATACAAATTTCTGGATTGAAATCCCAAAAAGTCAATGCTAATAAGTATGTTGGGTTTTTTGTTTGTTTGTTTGTTTGTTTGTTTGTTTGCTGCTGCTGTTGTTTTTATTGTTTTCTCGAGACAGGGTTTCTCTGTAGCTTTGGAGCCTGTCCTGGAACTAGCTCTTGTAGACCAGGCTGGCCTCGAACTCACAAAGATCCGCCTGTCTCTGCCTCCCGAGTGCTGGGATTAAAGGCGTGCACCACCACTGCCCAGCAATAAGTTAGTGTTTTTTTAGTTAAAATATAATTACATCACTTCCCCCTTCCCTTTCCTCCATCCAGCTTCTCCCTCCACCTCCTCTCATATCCCTGCCACTCCTCCTCAAATTGATAGCCTCTCTATCTTTTATTATTAGTACTACATATATGCATAAATATATAAATATATCTTAGTTCATTTAGTGTGGCTTGGGTCAGGGGTCCACACTTGGATAATAGCTGGGTTGGGGCTGTGCATAAGAGATACTAGCCTCTAAATTTGTGGTTCAAGTTTTCAATCAAATCAATTACTCTGAAACTGAACATGCTTTAATGTATGAATAAAGTGTGCTGATGTATCAATACATCTTGAATGAACCGGCATTTATTTTACATTTGGCTCTATTTCTCTCCCTTCAGCAAAGTGTAAGTATATTAAATTCTTAAAACCCAGTGTTAAAGGGGAAATAGCATGAAGATAGAATTTTGCCTCTCTAGTTATATCAGCAGTGTTTACTTTCAAGTACTTAGAACTGCTGCGTTGGTCTACTTGTACTTCAGAGCTTAGAGATTAGGCCCTGTTGCGTTTGTCTGTCTCTAAAGTGCACTTGACAAAAACATTAAACATGTTTGGCAAGACAATATGTGCTCCAGATTTGCCGACTTATCCAGAAGTCATACAGGAAAACCTAGATTGAAGAGGCTTCAGACAGTGGAGTTTATAGGTCTGGCAAGCATTTCCATTGTCTGCTGGTGGAAGAATGTGTTGTTCTTGTTCCTTCGCTGGAGGGAGTCACAATGTTCCGTTAAACTCTTCTGTTTTCTTCCATCAGTCCAAGAAATTATGCCCTACCAAACCCTTTGCAGAGAATAATGTATGTTTGCAGAACACTGTGTTTTTAAGTGGAGTCTTATATACATTGATTTCACATTATCCTCAGACTAAAGTCATGGAAATTCTGTGGACAGAGGCGAAGTACCAGAGTTCTCTTTCCCTGGGGGAAACAACCAGACATTATAAGTAATCCTGTTTTACTAATTGGCATTGTCACCTTCTAAAGTTATTTGTTGAATTTGTGATGAGTTTTGAAGCAAACAAAACTCTTTTTAAAGAGTAGCCCAATGTGCTGCTATGGGGGATAAAAGTACTATCTGCATCATTTAAGACCCAGTTGGAAAACAGAGTTGACTTTGGGATTGCCATAGGTAAATGAATGAAGAAGTCAGGGGATCAGTACTCCTGGAGCCTGTTTTCATTTCCCTGGAGTTCTCCAATCTCTACATCTTGTGACTTCCTTCCAGCCCCCACTTTTTCATGTGCTCCTTTTTTCCCTGCCTAAGGAAGGGTGCAAGTTAAATAATAATCCTGTACATGGAGGCAGGTATTTGAAGTTGAACTCCTCCTCTGATACAGAGCGCTGAAGATGGAGTCCAGGGAAGACCACAGTCAGTGCAGAGTGGTGGCAGTTAATCTGCTGCTCTGATAGCCGACAGCTGGTCTGACGTGGGCCTTGTGCCAGCAGTGTCTTTACAGGCTTTGTGCAGAGATTATTCAAAGGAGATTAATCCCTCCAAACCCCTTATATTTTAATTATTTCTGTATGTATTTATAAAGTCTGCAGTCTGCTAGTTTCAGAACACAACTGTCCAAGACTTTGTCTTTAACCTGGTTTCCACAGTCAGGAAGTGCATTTCCATTACTACAAAAGATACATGATTGATTTGCTTTTCTTTACCATTAAACTTGTTTTTATTTTGCTTTTTTGTTTTTTGGTTTTCTGTTCAATTGTTGACAAAAGGACTTTTTTTTTTTTTTATAAAGGATAACCACCTCAGAGCTCTAGGACCATCTTGAAGGAGGAGGCAGAAAGATTGTCAGGGAGGATGAGAACAGTGTCCTCTAGACATGATAGGCCCATTGCTCTCTCTCCTGAGCTCACAGCAGCTGTGGGAGCCTGCACAAGCCCTGCCTAGGATCAAGACAGGCAGTATTTCAGCATGAAGTGGGTACTGCTACTTAAGGAGCTATTGACAGTTGATGGTTTCGAGGGAGAAGGGAAGGAGTCACTTTTCTTTAAGGATGGGGTCTACATTCCAGGGATGGCCCATGACCCTGGTCCTCTGTAAAGCAGTGGGCACTCTTTACTACTGAGTCCTCCCTCTGTCACCCCCGTTCCCCATCCTTCTAAGGATGACCGGTAGACACATCTGTTGTACCTTCCAGCATTGTCAGGTGATCTTACATCAGTCACGCATCTAGAACCAATATTTTATTGAGGGTTCTAAAATTTTCCCCATATGTAAGAGTTCACACAGTATGAAAGAGCAGAGAACCGTGGAGGGTCTTGAAACATGCCATGCTGGCACTAGGTACCAGATTTCATGGAAGTGCTGCCAAGTCTTTACTAGGTATGGAGGCACTCTACTCTGTTTCCTTTTACATACTGAGAGAAGGGGGGTTTGGGGCTTCTCCCTGAGGCTCTTCAGGCTTCTAGGAGCCTCTAGTAAGACCTAGATTCATCCAGAATGTCTCTGTGAGTTTTAGATAAGTATAACATTGTACTTTTTTTAATGATTTCATTATTGTTGTTAGGTGGAGATGGGGCATGTGCTGTAGCATATTTGTAGAGGTCAGAGGCCAACTTTGTGGAGTTGTTTCTCTCCCTTGCACTTTTATGTGAGCTCCAAGGTGAGACAGGGCACGAAGTACGCATCTTTGCCACCTGTGCCGTCTCTCTAGCCCTGCAGTTTCCCTTTCAGTCACCAGACTGCCCTCCCGCTCTCCTCTTGTATTTCTCAGTCCTTAACTGCAGCAGCACGTCTGGGGCAGGTGTGGACAGGGATCTTGGTTAGCTGAAGTAGCAGTAAGTAATGTTTCTTACTCCATCTTCAGGGATGGCTTTTTCTTCTGCCCTGTAAGCAGGAGGAAGACGCATCTTCTAACCTGCCACTCAGCTGTTGTATATTAGTATAGTGTCAGCAGCCTAAGTTTACACTATAATTCTACACTTCAGCTTATTGGATTGTTTAGACAGGTTAACTAGCCTTGCTGAATGTGTTTCTTTATTCATAAAGTGGAGCTGTAAATAACTGCCCCACTTACTCCAGGATACCAAATAAGTTGGTATTTATGAAAGTGTTCTATAAAATAACATATAAATGTTTATTTTTTTCTTCTTCAGTGCTTTTTCAGAAGAGTATGTCTGAATCAAGAAATAACATAAAATGTTAGATAGTATAAAAACCTTTACAAGTTTTATTTATTTTTTATTACAGTTATTACAATTATTATTTCTTACGTGTGTGTGCAGGGATACACACATGTAGAGGTCAGAGGACAACTGGCAAGAGTCAGTTTTCTCATTCTACCTTGTGAGGCCCAGGGATTGAACTCAGGTCACAAGTGCGTTTACTCACTGAGCCATCCCACTGCTCCCCTAGCTAAAGCTCTTTTATGAATGGTTTTGAAATTCACATTAATTGAACTTTTTTCCCCTGTATATTTCCAAACAATATAATCTTTTCTTCCCCGTGATTGTTAGTTTTGGAAAATGTCTTTTAACAAAATGGTTATAATTAGATTATAATCTGATATAAAACCTGGTGTGAACAACCTATGCTGCTCATACAATTCTGCATTTTAATGGTGTGACAAATTCTACTTAAAGCTAGATAGGGAAAACTACAGAGATTTTTATCTGGTTTGAAGACAATTAAAATACAATTCAAAACTATAAATAGGAAATTTCATATTTAAGAAAATCCTAACCTAAGGGAAGACACCAGATGAAGTATTAGGGATGCTCTTGTTGTAGGAGTTGGTGGACGTGGATGTTAGGACTTGGGTACCGCAAGATTTTCTCCTATGAAGAGGAAAAAAAACAGAGACAACCCAGAAGATTCAACCAACCCAATGTCAGGAAAGATAGAGGAAAAAAGAGATCTTTAAAGGGGTAGAAGTTGAAGATGACTTCAAAGTCATAAATGAAAAAATGAGTTCTGCTTCTGTCATGACTGATTTGGAGGGTCTAATGTGGGATCCTTGAAGAAATGTCCCTAATAAAAAGGAAAAGTCAGGCTAAAGAGGTGGCTCTATCAGTAAAGTACTTGCCATATAAGCAAGCTTGAGGACCTGAGTTCGGATCCCCAGCCCTTGAATGAAAGGGTGGTGGTGCATGTCTGTGACCGTGGTGCTGGGAGGCAGAAATAAGCTGATCCCTGGATCCCTGACCAGCCAGCCGAGCCAAGCCTGTGAGCTCCGGGGTCAGTAAGAGATCCTGTCTGAAAAAATAAGGCATAGGACAATTGAGAGAGACACTTAACATTGACCTGTGGCTTCCACATTATATGTGCATGCGTGTGCACACACGCACACAAAGATGTACACACACATATCAAAAATAGGAGAAAAGTGAGCCTTACTAATTCCTCAGGATGCTGAAAAATCTCCATGTAAAGACAGAAATGCACAGGGGTGGGAGACATGGGATCCCTGTAGTGTTGGAAGGCATAAGCTTTGGAGCCAGAGACAATTGAAGTCACTTTGTCACCTGCAAATCATGTGACCTTGGGCAAGGTGGAGCTTTAGTCTTGTCATTTGTGAAAGGCGTTAATGTAATGCCTACTTGTTGAGTGGATAACTAAAATGGCCTAGTGTGATGAGCAGTATCAGCCACTACTATCATCGCTGTTACCTAGAAATAATGAAAACTTGTTGTTATTACAGCAGATAGCATATAATATGCACAAAAATGTATGAAATAAAGTATTAAAGCTGTCTAGAATATGGAATGGAAGATGGTATGTATGTCTTCATATAGAATTCTAATGCATAGCTGGCTTGGATGGAGTGTTTTGTTCTTGTTTTTAAGACTGTATCAGAAATATGACCTTTTCTTTGTTTCTTAGTTGTACAATCATACACAAAAGCTATCAAATTACATAAGGATGTGAAGAAGAGGTAGTGGAGGGATAAACTAAAGCTAGCATTTACTGAAAATATATTCCCTTTAATGCAGCCATTCATTCCATTGTTAAATCAGTTACTTATGGCAGAAAATGTGGCTCACAATAGTTTCATCTTGAATGTATGGTCTTTGTTCATTCTTCCCCCCCAAAACAGGCTCTGTGCCCTACTTTTATTGGGTCCCAAATAAAGCAGATTATTTCCTATTTCTTTAGGAAGCCCAGGCAAGGATTTAGACAAGACTAATGTGGACAGTAAAAATTAAACATTTTCCCTTGTTTGTTAATGTTCTGAAAAAAATTCCCTAAAGGAAAAGAAAGCTGGTGAAAGGTGATAAAAACCACAGCTGACAATATTTATAGGCAAATGGTTCTGAAAAGATTCTAGGACACAAAACAGGGAGACTGTAGCTTGAAGGTACGTTGAGGGTTAAACCTCTGAGCCGTAGAAGCAGATTGTGTTTTCCTTTTGTGATCTGGTCTGACAAGACATCAGTATTCTATTCATCTGTTGGGAATTAGGCTGTTAATCCAATCAATGACTCTTGAGTGAGCTGTGGCCTGCCTCCCCCACTGGGGAACAATCGGATCAAACTGCAGATTGTTTAAGAGCACAGTGCTGTCCTCATGTCAGGTGGAATTCTCAAGCGTTCCCTGGTGAATTGGGGATAGGGAAAGCTGTCTTGGCCCATTTATCCTGCTCCTTAAATAACCAGGTATCTGCCTCATCCATAGGAAAGCATTTGGCAGTAATGACAACAGGAAGTGCTATAGAAATCCATTAACCTTAACTCACAAAACGGGGGTGAAAGAAAAGAATGTTTCAAATACCCTGCAAAGCAACTTATATAAGTTTTTTTTCTTTTTATTCCTTTATTTTATTTTATTCATTTATTTTCCTACCCCTTAACCTTAAATCTTTTTTTAAAATATTTGCTGGATTTTTACTATTATTACTATTAATTATCAATTACTCTTTTATGTCAGTGACACTGTTGGTTCTTGTGTATTTTTCCTACCCTGCATGTATGTTTGTGAGTCAGCAGGTTACAAATAAATTTTAATATAGATTATGGGAACATTAATTAAATAAAATTTTAATTTAAAAGATATCTTTCTCTGAGGAGTGCTAATTAAATAAAATTTTAATTGTAAAATATCATAGTCTGAGCATACATAATTTTGACATCTTTTGCAGCATAGCAAAATTTGATTTCTAATTACTGGTGTAATTGTCCATTAAGTACATTTGGAAATTATTATTGAACTGATTAGATAGAGGTTGAGAGTTGCAGTTATATAAAATACTGTCCCAAAGTTTTCCTATTAACCAATAAGGTGATGTATGCTATCATGAAGTAAATTATCCAAACTAGCAAAGAGAAATTCCACACAAGGAAGTTATGTATCTTCTCAATCTTAGTGATGATAAGCTTAAGTAATGTGTCCATTGTTTTCCATCTAGATTACATTAGCATATTCCGGAAGATTTTTTCCAAATCTGCCAAATTTATCTGTTCACTCGGTAAATTTATAGCTACTACCTTTTGTGTGTCCAGGCTCCTGGGCCTGGAGTTACCACAGAGAAGGACTCCAAGTCCGTGCTCTCGGCACAGGGGTTCCCAGTGAGGAAAGGGGGACGGAAGTACCAGGTGGGTGCAAAGGATGGGGCGCTCAGATGAGACGTGTACTAAGAAGTCCGTAAACCTGCGGTTGAATGAAAAGAAGTCGTGCCGCTCGTCTCCAGGACAGGCAGACTCTGCCAGTTCAAGCACCTTCATTTTCCTTAGAACTATGAAAATAGAGACTCCCCCACTAGAGTGCTGAAGGCCTGGGACTGAGCGAAGCCGCCTGTATGTAAAGTGCTGAGACCGTGTCGGACAAGCCCCTGCGCATCCAGCCTGCCTGCTTTTCTCCTTACTTGAAAGATTCACGCTTGCTCTTCACCACACAACCATCACCCCTTTCTCAAATGTTCTTTACAAGAGTTGAAGCCCAATTTTTAAACGTTTACTAAAAATACATATGATTATGATAGAAATAAGAATTTTTAAGCTGATAAATATGTACTTAGAATTCTGTTGAACAGCATTTCTGTAGCAAATTAGTACTGTTCTTTTTTTGTTTACACCAAAAATCATAACACCATTTCTTGATTGTGTATGTGGTTTTTGGGGGTTTTTTTGTTTTGTTTTTTAGTTAGCAGGAATGAAGATCCAAAATAAGGCCCATGCATTCCGTTTCTTTTCTTTTTCTTCCCTTTGTTTTTGTTTTAAAGAGTCAGTGAGATGTATTGGGAATAAAGAATATAAAATCTGGAACATGAGGCAGGAGATGGCACACACCTTTAATCTAAGCACTTGGAAGGCAGAGGCAGGCGGATCTCAAAGCCAGCCTGGTTTACAGAGTGAGTTCCAAGGACAGCCAGGGCTACACAGAGAAACCCTATCTCAATAAACAAAAAAATAAATAAAATAAAAAATAAATCTGGAACTTGACTTAAGGTACTTAAGTAAAAAGAAATAAATGAAATAAGTAACAAAATCTTTATAGTTGAATCTGAGAGGTTTCAGTAGAAGTTCATATTTTCTATTTTTTGTGTATGTGAAATTTTTCATTGCGATATTAAAAGAACATGAATTTTTGTGTTTATCTTAAGAGATAAATATTTAAAATATGAGAAACAGAGCCTTTCATATCATAAATATGTAAAATATGAGAATCAGAGCCTTTCAGATCATAAATATGTAAAATATGAGAAACAGAGCCTTTCCTTACATTATAAAAAAATTTTTCTTTTAAATTTCAAAGTGTTGCCCTTTTCAGAGCATTTAGACTGGCATGTGCATCATCCTCAGGAGCAAATCTGGATCATTTCTGTTTTTATTTGTTTTGTTTCATTGGGAAAAAATCTGCTTGCTTAGTTTTTCTCTATCACAGAATATTTCCCTTATTTAGTGGAAAAGTGTTCATTGTTTGACCCCCAATGCACGGAAGGTTAATTTCCCTTACTTCATTAAAGCCCAACTTTCACCTTAATGTTCAGTGAAATGGGGGAGAGAGGCCAGTATCTTGCCATTTGTAAATCTAGTGGGAATATAGGATCATTTCACAATAAGTGAAAAGACCAAAGTCATTGCTAACAGGAAGCGTATGGCTTGTTTTCAAGTACCCTAAGCATCTTATGTAGCAAAGGAGGGTCGCAGACACTGACTCCAGATACTTGAGTACAGGCAGGTCAGGCCCGAGCCAGATATGAAAGAAAGTTTACTTTGAGGGGCAGTGTCTCTGCCCAGTAACAAAGGGGAAGTAAAAGGCAGAAAAGGAATAGAAAACACACCCTTAAAATGGCATCTTTTGACGTTTATATTTATGTTAATAATTGGATCGTTTTTATTGTGGCAAATATATCAAAAAAGGAATTTAGCATTTTAACTATATGTTTATTTTAATTAGAGTATAATTATATCATTTCCCTTCTTCCCTTTTCTCCCTCCAACTCCTCCATTGTCCTTCCCCACAGTCCCTTATAGTCATGGCCTCTTTTTCTTTTATTATTAATGCTGCATATATGTACATAATTGTATAACTACAACCTGCTGAGTTCATTTAATGTTGCATTGTGTGAGAGACTTGAGAGCTGATCACTTGATATTGGATAGCCAATTAGGGCTCATTCCTGGGAAAGACTGATGAATTCTCCCTCTCAGCAGTCATTGGTGGCTGTAGTTCTTTCTCTAGGGGTGGCCCCATGAGATTTCCTCTTCCAGTGTTAGCATGTCTGTTGGTATGTCATTGTGGGGTCTTGTGAGGCACCTGTGTTGTTGAGTTTCCCTTTCATTTCTAGAAGAGCCAACCTCACTGCTGAGTTCCTGGTCCTCTGGCTCTTAAAATGTTTCCAGCCCATTTCCATCATGTTCCCTGAGCCTTTGGTGCGAGAGTTTTGCTGTAGATATACCCACTGGGGCTGGATACTCCATGATCAGTTCATCTCTGCCTTTTGATCAGTTGTGACTTTCTATAGGTAAAGGAGTGAGCTGTGGAAAAGCAGTTAGGAATTACACTGACCTAGTAAAGTGTTGGTAGATTCTTCTCTTACCGTCTGTGGCCTCACTAGCCCCAGGTAATTGGCTAAAACAGGCCTTAACTGGATAGCTATTGGTTACCACGGCTGTATGTGTGCCACTTTTGAGCCTCGAGGAGCACAGCTGGGTAGAAGTATTTATTGCTCTCCTCCCTTGCATATCGCCTTCTGATACTATGAAAGCTAGAACTCAGGGGGAGGCTTCCCTGTCAGATCCAGTTTGAATCTTCCAAGTTCTGTGTCAGAAGTTTGTGCTGTCTTCAGCAACACGGACTTACCTTCAACCCCTTATTAACAGCTAAGGGTAACGGCAGTAGCCTGTACTATTTTGGGTGTCTCTTGGAGTATCCTGACCAACAACTTGAAAGGAAGTTTCTTATGTTTCATACTGATGTTTTGTTAGTCTATTGTTTTTTGTTAATTATTGTTAGCCTGTTGTTCATGACGTGAGTATATCAGCCCAAGAGACATAACTTTATTTAAACTGTGTGTTACAGGTGCACACTTCTGTATTTTTAAGTAAATAAATAATGTGATTGCTTAGGGCTTTTCCAAACCTTTGGTGTTATTTGTCCCTTCTCCCTGCCTCTCCTTCTGTATTGATCTCCATCCCCACTTTCTGTTTGTCCCATTTACCCTTTCATATCACATCCTGTTAATCCTATTTCTAGCCCTGCCTCTGCCTGCCACTTCTTCCCACATGATTTCTTTCTTCTTTCCTAGTTTCTGCAGTTACTCCAGGCTGTGTTCTCACATCTGAAGGTTTAGAGCTAGGAACCCCCGATGAGTGAGAACATGGGGGCATTTTTATTTCTAGGTCTGAGTTACCTCACTCAATATAATATTTTCTACTTCCATCCATTTGCCTGCAAATTTCACAATTTCCTTTTTTTTACAGCCAAATAAAATTCCATACTGTATATGTACCAAATTTTTATTATTCATTTGTCAGTTGGAGGACATTTAGGTTGTTTCCATTTCTTAGCTCTTCTGAATAGAGCAGCAATAACATAGCTGAGCAAATATCTGTGGAATACGATGTCAGGTCCTTTGGGCTCCTAACTAGGAATAGTATAGGTGAGTCATATGGCAGATTTATTTTTTAGTTTTTTGAAGATCCTCCATAGTAATTTCGGATGTCTGAACCAGTTTGCCCTCCTAACAAACAGTGACTGAGGTTTCCCTTCCCCCATGTCCTCCCCAGCGTCTGTTGTCAGGTGTTGTATTGGTCTTAGCCATTCTGATTAGGATGAGATTGTTAAACCAACAGTGCAATGACATTAAGAATATTTACATTGGGGCCTGGAGAAATGGCTTAACACTTAAAAGCACTTGTTGCTATTCTGAAATTCAATTCCCAGCACCCTTATGGCAATTCACAACCACTTGTAATTCCAGATTCAAAGGATGTGATGCCCTCCTCTCTCCTCTGTGGGTACCAGATACACATATGGTGCACAGATACTCATGCAGGCAAACATCCATATACATAAAAATAATAAATAATTTTTTAAAAACACCCAGATTAAAGATTGCTAGCAAGTAGTATAAGTTATGGAATGATATCACAATGTATAGACTAAGAATAAACCTTTATATTCTTTGCCATTTTGTATGGGAATAGATATCTGCAACTTAGCGATATTTCAGTACATGGAATTCTTTATAAGAATTAAGAGTATTGGATAGAAATTTAATATATAGACAACCACAGAAGTCATAAATGCAAATATAATTAACAACTGGGTGATTGTTAGATTCAACCTAAATATTCTAATTTACTACTTTATGACCTTGATTGCCAAGACATGAGGAGACACAATGGAAGTATGAATAGTCTCTCTGGAATATTCTCTCTGTCTTCAGGTGTTCACTGTCTAATTAAGACAGTAAGAAGCTAATTATACAACTGGAAAACAATAGCAGGCCAGTCAGTAGTCAAGCGCCATAGTGAGAGATATGCTCAGAGTGGAAAGGAGATGGGGAAACCAATGGGGACATAGTAGCTGGAGATAGCCTTTAGACTGAGCTGTAGCCCGTTGTGAACTATAATGGTTAGGTGATATTGATGGATGCTGATGTGAGGCTACAGATAGGTAGCAGAAACAGCTGGGCAGACTGAGAACATAAGTGCCCATGCTCTCGTGTGTGTGTGTGTGTGTGTGTGTGTGTGTGTGTGTGTGTGTGTACTCTCAGAAAAGAAATGTATTGTCTCACAGTTCTGTAGGCCAGAAGTCCAACATTAAGGTGTCAGATGAGTGGGTGTACTTTCTTTAAAGACATAGTGAAGAAAGATCCCACATCTTCCCGTGACATCTGGTGGCCTGAACTATTTCTGGGCTTGTAGATCATTCCAATCCCAACCCATCTTTTTAGGCTTATATTCCAAAAGTCTTGAGAAAAAAATTATAAAATGTATTTTCAAACTTTGAAATTATCAGATTAATTATCTGCTGTTACAGTCATAGATCTGAGAGGCAGTGCATTCCAAGTTTAGAAATATCATTTAAAATTACTTAAAATTATCAGATAAAAATTTAAAAATTTTATCACTCCGTCTGTTTTCTCATAGCCAGTTTTCTTGAGCACTTCCTTTAATATGGTGTTTTCACATCCTCGTGTATGTGTGTGTGTGTTTAGGATGAGGATAAAACGTGATGAGTTTTAGCATGCTAATTTGCAGTAACCATTTACTATTACTTGGGAGGAAGGAGGAAGACCATTAAAGATATCACTGTGTTCCAGAGGGAATTGATAAAGCACTTGCACTTGGGCAGAAAATGTATATCAGCTTCACAGGTACACGAATTTTCTCTGAACAGGTAAGAGTGCTGGAGAAAGTAGTACCATTAGGTGTCATTTGAGAGGATGGCTTTAGCTGTACGCTGTTACAGAGGCTGGTTGATCACATCAGAATTATACAAATGTTGAGGGGGCAAGGAGAATGCAGATTTAATAATGTGTCCTTCTTACAGATTAAGCACTTAAGGAATAACAATCAGTTTTATGTTTGCATGCAGGGAAAAACATTGAAGGAGTGATAATTTATTCTCTGCCCATCAGCCACATCTATCCTTCTACTGCCTAGCTATTGGTCTTTTAGCTTTTTATTACACCAATCAGGTGACTTAGGCAGGCAAGATGAAACAGCAGCACATCTTTACATAGTTAAAGTAATATTCTACAAGCCTGGTCTAAAAGAGCTAGTTCTAGGACAGGCTCCAAAGCTACAGAGAAACCTGGTCTTGAAAAAAACAACAAAAAAAATTAATTAATATTCCACAACATAAACAAATGTAACACAGCTTTACATAGTTAAAGTAATATTTCACAACAGAATTTAGAACTGTTGATGAAAGGGGTTCAGGCTGACAGTTTCCCTCTGCGGTCCGTCTGGTACCGTCTGTGCAGGCCCTCGCCTTCACCTTGGCCCTGGTTTGTGAAGCACACCTCCGCCCTACCACATCTGTCCTGTTCCATGTTAGCTCACGCTATGCTAATGCATTTGATCTTGCTTCATGTCCCAACCTCAAATTCTGATCCTTCCCAGGTGTCGCCATGTTTTCACATGCTATGCTCTACAACAGGGTTGTTAACTCACTAATGTTTTTATTTAGTTTGTGTGTGTGATAGTCTCACTGTATAGATCCTGCTGGCCTGGATGGAACTCACTATGTGGCCCAGGCCCCAAATGTGAGCATTCCTCCTGCCTGTCTCCTTATTGACAGACATTTGCTACCAATCCATCTCATTAACTCTTATGTCTCCTGTGTTCTCAACCAGTCTGAAT
Organism: Alexandromys fortis; assembly: GCF_014885135.2. Classification (NCBI taxonomy): domain Eukaryota; kingdom Metazoa; phylum Chordata; class Mammalia; order Rodentia; family Cricetidae; genus Alexandromys; species Alexandromys fortis. The sequence continues at coordinate 13,386,171 of NW_026067905.1, read as the reverse complement.
CCCAGCATGTATCTTTATCTTTTTTTGAGGGTTTGGGGAGGGGACTGAGATACTGAGAGTGGCAATGCCAAACCTGGAACTCTCAGTCAGAGTTCCTTCCATTTCCAGATATTCTCTTATTTTCTGGAAAAGGCTAGCTGCTGCCAGCATTATTACCGTCAAGGTTTTATTTTTAATTTGCCTAAGAAGAAATATTAAAAGATTAGTGGACTCTGGCATTATTTTCATCACTTTTTTCATCTGTACATTTATTCATTCAACAGCTGTTTTCTGGTTGCCTACAATGTAGGCCCTGCACTTGGACAGTGAACGTGGGAAGTCTGTCTTTGTAGTACTTAAAGTTGTAGATGCCTAGGAAAGAGAGCACATAAAGATTACTAATCAGACCGTCTAGAAATGTCCTGATGTTCCTCCTCTGCCTACTAATGAGTCATTTCAGTTGGAAAACATCCTGGGAAAGGGAAGTCAAGGACTATTAAGGTAACCGCTTATTTCATGTTTGGGAAGCACTTGCTGTTTGCTCTTTTGCTGTTTTAAAGATGGCTGGCTGTGGTTTTCTTTTCCTTGTGGTTCAGTATGTAACCATTTCCAGGCAATCTTGATCCCTGCATTCAGGTATTTTCTCTTTTGTTGCTCAATTTTTATTTCACTGCCCCGTTAGGGTCTGCTTTAGCTGATTCAGGAATAGAGCTGTGCTGTTGTCGAGCGGTAGGAGACCTCCTCATGGTCTTTCTGATTACTTGGGCTCTTAGTGAAGGTGTGGTCATCTTGAAATCATGCATTTCCCGTGATGGTTTTTAACATGGCAACAGACTGTCTGCTTCTGTAGGCCCAGCCTTCCATGCCACTGTAGCCCTCCACCTAGAAGTGGCGTGTTCACAGGTGCGCAGAGTGTAGATTGGTGAGGCTCACCTGGAATCCGCCTCATTGGTCACTATCCAGTTGTTACTGCATTAAATATATATGTATATAATTTTTTAATTCTTTGAGAGCTTCGTACAACATGTTTTGATCACCTTCACCCCACCCTATCTCCAGATTCACCTCTTTCTACCTCCCTCTCTTTGGTTCATTTTTTTTTTTTTTAATTTTAAGGAGATACTGTTTTGCAACAAGTGTTCTGGTCCTCTGACTTTCTGTTTTTATGTTCCCTCTTCTGCCTTCCCCAAGCTTTAGGTGTAGGAATTGTGTTGTAAATGTATCAAACTAGGGGCAGGCACCACAGTGATCACTGGTGCTCTATGTTTTGGCCCATTATGGCCTTTGTAATCTCTGTCCACTGCAAAGGGACGCTTCCTTGATGAGGGGTGAGAGCTGCACTTCTCTGTGAATATGAGGATAACTGCTTAAAATACAGTAAGAAATTATACTGGCTTAGGAAAGTTGTAATAGCAGGGTTTCCGTTAGGGTCCTTGGCCTCACCAGCCATGGGGAGTTGGGTAAGTTTACTGTGTCAGACATTAAGTCCAATTAGGAGGCTGTTGGTTACCGCCATGGTCTAAGTGCCACTATTGTTTCTGTTGGCGTGCTTTATGAGCATTTATAGTTGGATAAGACTATTGATTGCTTTTCTCCCTTGGCAACTTGCATCACTCCTGATACCATGAGGGCTAGTCCTCGGGGAAGAGGCTTCCAGGTCAAAATCTAGATCAATTCCTGCAAGTTCTATTAGGTCTAAAGTATGTGGTGTTTTCAACAATAGGGATTTACCTTCAGCCTCTGGGAAGCAACCAAAGGCAGCAGCAATTGCCTTTTATTATTTTGGGGTCTCTTGGGCTCCCCTGACCAACAACTCTGAAGAAGGCTTCCTCTGCCTGGCAATGGGGTTTTTGTTAGATAGTCTATAGTTTGGGGCATGAGCCCTGAGTAGTGTAACTTAAATTAAAATACATGTATGTATACGCACATACATTTGTATACACATATACTTATATGTAATTTTAAGCAAGCATAAAACATTATTCCCTATGGTTTTTCCAAACATTCTTATTCCTCCTCCTTCCCTTTCCTCTACACTGGTAAGTACCCCATATCCCACACCCCACACCCCCACCACCACTGACATTTTTCTCATTTTCCCTTCATAACAACTAAGTCCTACTAGTCCCCTCTCTAGAGTTCCTTTCTGTACTTAGAAAGTAAATATATGGGACTGGAGAGATGGTTCAGCACTGGCTGCTCTTCCAGAAGACCTGGGTTTGATACCCAATACCACATGGTAGCTCACAACTGTCTGTAACTCTAGTTCCAGGAGATCTGACTCCCACTTCTGACCTCAACAGACACTAGGCACAAGACACACATATATGGGGCATAGATACATACAGACAAAACACCTAAAACAAAAAGCATATGCATAAAATGAAAAGAAATGCCCCTTTAAAAAACAAAAATACAGCTGTGCAGTGGTGGTGCACACCTTTAATCCCAGTAATTGGGAAGGAGGCAGAGGCAGGTGGATCTCTGAATTCGAGGCTAGTCTGCTCTACAGAGTGAGTTCCAGGACAGCCAGGGCTACACAGAGAAACACTGTCTTGAAAAAATAAAAACAGAACAATAATAATCAATCAATAAATATATGGAGAAACTTAATCTTTTCAAAACAGATGCATCTGTGTATTCACCTTTAACAGGAGTAAAAAGGAACGTAAGGCTAGGTCTACACCTCATTGCAAGAATGCTGGCACCACCAAAGGAGGAGGAAGGGTTGAGAGGAAGAGAGGGGTATCCATATGGTCTTAAAGTTTTCTATTTTGTTTTAATTGAGCTAGGGTCTCATTATGCAGCCCTGGCTGGCCTGGAACTTGGAGATCCATCTGCCTCTGCCTCCACTATGCTGGGATCAAAGGTGTGCGCCACCATGTGCAGCTGGTCTTGAAGTACTAAAATCAATTTTGAAGTTAAAGTAATGCAGATTATACAAGTATGTTAACTGTGAGACTATGCCGCCTATTGTGTTTAACCTACAAAATCTTTTTTTTCCGAGACAGGGTTTCACTGTAGCTTTTGGAACCTGTCCTGGAACTAGCTCTTGTAGACCAGGCTGGCCTTGAACTCACAGAGATCCACCTACCTCTTGCTTTCCGAGTGCTGGGATTAAAGGCGTGCGCCACCACCGCCCAGCTAACCTACAAAATCTTAATGGTACTTCTTCTTTGTATTAATATTTGTGTTTATTCCTCTTACTCCCTTTTAGCAGTATGATGTACTTGAAGCTTGTTTGTTTTTAATGTTGCAAAGACCCTGTTTTTAATGTTGCAAAGACCCTGGGACAATGGACAGGTATAGAATGTGGTTAAGGCCCATTTTACTTCTCTTGAAAATGAGAATCATGGTATTTATGTAATACGGTTGTGAGAATGGGAAAAATTGATGTTTATTTATAAAACTTGCAGCTCCTGGTAACACCAGCCAGTGTTTGTTCCTTTTTGTTCAGTTTAGTAAAATCTCAAAAGATCTACAAGTAAAACATCAGATTTGTCTTGGTTTCAAATAGCTGTACAGTTATGTTCCACCCTTTCTCTTTTTACTCCCCCTAAAGTATTCTGCACCTTCCCTGCTTCTCCCTCTGTCCTCTGTTGTGGCTGTTTATAGATGGGCTGGGTCAGAAGGGCAAAGCTTCACTTCTCTCAGAATCCTGTAATCTACTGGCTGGCATGGGGCCCAGCCAGCCATGGCTGCCTATTCTCTGGGTCTAAAATGGCTGCAGCTCGCTTCTCTCAGAGCCTCTAACTTCTAGCTGCTACCCAGCTCCTTCCTGTTAGCACCAGGCTCTGGAGCCCTCACATGGTCCTCTTCCAGTCCTCACCACTTTCCCGGGGCTTCTGCCTCTGGTTGCAAAGTTTGACTTACTGCCTTCTTGGCTCTATAAAGTGAGCAATTAATTAGTTTTAACATGTTTGACGTGGCCCTTATCCACATTTTTCTCTGTATTCCAGTCCCTGTGGCCAGGTACTTAGTTCCAAAGTCCAAGAAAACCAACAACATTGGTTTTCCTACAAGTAATCTTCTATTATTTTCATTATTATGTGAAGAGGTTTGTGAAAGATATTGCAGTCTATCAAATTAATGTATGCTGTAACTCTCACCTTCAAAGAGCATAAGATGGCCTACAGTCACAAATAATACAAGAAAAAGAGGGAGGAGATTGGGGAGACTCTTAGAGCCAGGTGAAAAGACTCAAGATTCTCTGTTAGTCTCTAAAAAAGTTATAGATGAAGTATTCTAAGTGTACCATGGGTGCAGTGTTCTAGAGGTATAGTTGTAGTGTTCTGTAAGTGTACTGTGAGTGTAGCGCTCTCTAAGTGTACTATGGGTGTCGTGTTCTAGAAGTGTACTGTGAGTGTAGCGCTCTCTAAGTGTACTATGGGTGTCGTGTTCTGGAAGTGCTATGGGTGCTATAGGAACAGAGGGCAGTCATATGGAAAGTGACTTCCATGATTTTGCACCATTTTAAAAGTGATGATAAGTAAGAACTTGTGCACATTGATGGCTGAATTTTTTTTCTTTTTTCATTCAGGAGTATGGGTATGTAAAGTTGCTACATTATTTTGTCACTGATTTGTGTTCATGTGTACCAAAAAGACAGGTGTGGAGAATATATGTAGGATGCATGCACTTTCCCACCCTTTAGTTTTGATTTTAGGCGTTGGTGAATTTTGATTCATTTTAACATTCTGTTATTTTGATTACTTTTAATTCAACTGAGTAGTTTTATTTTACCCTAATGTATCATCCTTTACAAAGATTTCAAACATGTGACCAATTCTAATGTATTGGAGTAGATTTGGCTGTTCTTTATAATAACTCCATATTTATTAAATTTGAAACATTTCCTTTAAGCTAAAACAGAAAGGAAAAGCATAAATAACCATGACAAACAGCTCTCTTCTGGTGTGGTCATTTGAAATGAAACAACCAAAAAATTTAATCAATTTAAATCTAAAAAAATTAGCTGATATAAGTTGTAAACCAGATGAGTAAAGGCTTTCACTTACTCATTCTTGACATTCAATTCCATTATTCTTTATAATATATTTTAGAACAGAATGTCTGTGCAGGCCAGTGTTTGGGTGGCTGTTTCCTTTTCTGAGGTTACCAAGAAGTAATGCATAAAGTTATCCTCATGCTTTAATCTGAATTCCATGTTAATACGGAGATGTGAGTAATGTTTCTTTTAAGCCTCATCATTATAATAGTGTATTATAATGACATCATTGATTTAAAATAATTAGCAATTGTTAATAATAATTAGAAAACCTAAACAGGCTTTGTGTTAGTGGGCCATAGTCATCCCAGATAAGTTCACAGAAGGATTATGTTCTGAATGCTTATTATCTGCTAGGTATACAAAAAAAATGGATAAAAGAACAGTTTATATTTCAGTCCCTAAAGACTTCAGTTAGATAAAGAATAACAAGATAATAGTCTTTCCTCTGTTTCACCCAAAATACCTGTTTCTTTAGACATAAGGTGCTTAGAAGTACAAGCAATTCAGAGTTGAAGAAAATTCTTTTTTTAAAGACCTCTTCTTTCCTCTAATCCTCTCAGGAGGCAGAAAATAGAATTAGAAGACAGCCTAGTTGGCCTCCTATCTTTCTATTCCCCCTTTGCCAATCAATTCTGGGATTGGAGTCATGGTTCTTATGGTCATGTTTCAACTCTAATTGATTTCTAGGTGGACATATGCCCGAAGTTAAAAGAAAAAAAAATCTCAATATTTCGCATTAAACACCAGGACACTTCAACCTGCAACAGCTGAACTCAAAAGCCTCAAATTAGGCATGGTGATCTCCAGGACAATCAGACAAGGGGTGGACGGGAGCTGGGGTGAGCTATCATGCTTAGAATTGTGAGCAGTCATTAGTTTACAAACAACCATTGTTTTAATTGGCTTTGTTAGTGTGTTTTAGAAACAGCAAGGTAATAGTTAAATAAGTGAATGATAATTTTATATACATATACATTGTATTCAAATTCATAGGAAGTACAAATGGTTTTAGAGTAACTATTTCAAAATCAATATGAAAAATTTTGAATTTTTTATAGATAACAAGTATGAAGAAAATTTTAGTTATTTATAGTTTTAGCTTCAAGATAATCAGTCATTACTTACCCTTTTCAATAAAGTACTTAATTCCAAATGAGGACAGCCCTTTTTTTTTCTTTTTGGTTTTTGGTTTTTCAAGACAGGGTTTTACTCTTTAACTCTGTCTGTCCTGGAACTCGCTTTGTAGACCAGGTTGGCCTTGAACTCAGAGATCTGCCTGCCTCTGCCTCCCAACTGCTGGGATTAAAGACATGTACCACCACCGCTCAGCTAAATCACTGCTATATATATAATTTCTGATGGGGCTGGAGAGATGAATCAGCTGCCCTTTTAGAGGACCTGAGTTCAGTTCACAGCACCCATAATGGTTGGCTCACAACTTCTGAAACTCCAGCTTCAGGAATCTGACATCCTCTTCTGGCTTCCACAGCCACCCACACACATGGGACATACATTCACACAGGCACACTCAGCACGTAAAGTGATGAGTAAATTTCTAATGCTTTGCTATTATTCCATCATACAAATATGCTCATGCCAGTGCAGCCAGCATAATGGAGGGAACTTACACTTGTGCTCGCCTCGGGTGATCCCATCACTGCCCTGCAGCCACACCTTTCTCGGTCCCCTTAATCTCCCACCTGATAGATTCCCTTCTCAGATTTCTGCGCTCCAATCTTCATTCTGTGCTAAGAGCCTTTCTTCCCAGCTGACTGAGGAAATGGCTGCCTACAAACAACGAGGTAGCAAGGAAGAGCCAGTGGCCCAGTATCCACCAGACCACGCCTCAGTTCACCTAACTTTCCTCCCTCTCACTGTTGCCATGGATGGTCTCAGTAATGTGAGTGACCAAGCCTCCAAGTCACGGTCTTTTCACTGGGACATCGTCACACATGTATGTCATAACGTTCTTTGCTCATATTCATTCCCCTTACCCTCTCCTAGTCCACCCTTCCCCTCTCATTATTGCTTACCAGTTCCCCCTAAAAGGCTCCCTTGTACTGCCATGCTGCGTGCATGGATCTTCAAGTAAAGTCACTTGCCACCAAGCCTGGTAATCTAAGTTTGGCCCCTATGACCCACATAGTACTAGTAGAGAACAGACCTCTGCAGTTTGTCCTCTGACTTCCATATTTACCCCATGGCACACACATGCACCCATCCCCAAAATAAATGAATATAACAAAAATTATATTTAGTCTGCTTTAATTTGGAATATACTTCTTGAACTAAAACATGTATTTGTCTTTCTATATCTGCCTTATTTTACCTACCATGATGATCTCTAGTTCCAGCCATTTTCCTGCAGAGGACATCATCTCATTCTCCTTTATCACAGACTGAAACTCATATATATGAGATATTGTGTATATAATACATATGATATATATAATATATGAGAACATATAGTGTATATGATACATTAGATATGTTATGTATGAGAATGTATAAACTCATTCACATTATACACTTCATCAAAAGAACAAAGAACATGTACCATGGGGAAGAAATTCTTACAGTTGAAGTAGGACAGGTAGAGTTGACAAAGCCCTGTGGTATTCTCTAATTGTTTTAAGCTGAGCTTTGAGATGGAGATTCTGTTTGAGTGAACGCCCTATTGTGAAATTGAGTTCTTTTGCTGCTGGATCAAATCCGATCTTACATTTAAATGTCTGGATTCCGTATAACCTTCTGAGGGATAAGGATAACAATTACATTATTAAATAATCTTATTTTTGATAAGTGAAATCCCTAATTGATCAATTAATCTAGACCTGGAGAAATTGCAAAGCAATGATAAATACCTAGTAGAGAAGTTTCATTTTAAACTGTGCTAAGTTACTTCTAAAAATTGTTTTCAAGATTTATTTTACTTGTATGAGTGTTTGTCTGAGTGTATATATGTGCACTATGTGTGTGCCTGGTGACTAAGAAGACCAGAAGAGGGTGTCAGACCACTTAGAACTAGAGTACTAGTGTTTGTGAGCTGCCATGTGGGTGCTGGGAACTGAACCCAAGTCCTCTGCTACAGCAGCAAGTGCTATTAACTGGTGAGCCATCTCTCCAACCCCGAGTTACTTCTAATTGGCATATCCTGTATGTAACCCTGATAGCTACTGTTGCCTAGGAAACAGCAGGGCATCTAAGCCAAGATACGTCTGCATCTACTGGAAATGCTTGAGTAACTGTGCCTTTTACAGTTTGTGGGTGTGAATGATTGGGTGAGCGCAGAAGGAGTGGCTTGTGAACACAGCACACTACCGTCCGTTCTCTAGTCCCAGCTGCTCCTCTGTGCTCTGCCCCTTGCACTGTCTCCTCGCTCCAGCAGGATGGTATGAGCTGAAGTCAATGTGGTCTCAAAAGAGACTTGTTTTTCAGGACATTATGGAGATGACGATCTCCTCAGTTGCTTTAAAAGAATGAGTTTGTGCGGCCTCTCATAGTTTGTTTCCCTTTCTGTCATCTGTCCTGTTTGTGGTGGTTGGGTTATTTACCAATTTGCATGTCGTCTGCTGAAGCTCTTTTACTGTCGTGGTCCATCTGGAACACAGACTGCTTGTCTGTAGTGAAGGTGGAGTGACAGCAAGAGGAGCTGAAGATGACCCAGCCTTCTGTGGGATCACAGTGTGTAACTGCATGCAGATGAAGTTGTGGCGATAGAGTCGCCGCGTCTCCAAATATCAGCACTTCTATTTTGCTCTGTTTTCTCAGCCATTCCAGGTATATCCTTTGCTCTTGATTTTATTCAGAGAGAACCATTAAAAAAAAAAAAAAAAAAAACTCATGCCAGGTGGTAGTGGTGCACACCTTTAATCACAGCATTTGGGAGACAAAGGCAGGTGTATCTCTGAGTTTGAGGTCAGCCTGGTCTAGAGAGCAAGTTCTAGGACAGCCAAAGATACACAGAGAAACCCTGTCTCACAAAGCCAAAAAAAAGTGGGGGGGTGGGGAGAAAACTCATGAATGTTCAAGTCAGGAAAAGTTGTCTTAAATTCTTAAATTGTTGACAAGCTAAGATAGTTTATTTTTCTCTGAAGGATGAGACTTTCAGACTGCACTGGGTATGCCTTCACCCTCCAGCTGTGCAGAGTGCAGGACCTGGACCACTGCTCTCAGCCAGAGCAGTCTCCTTCTGTATTTAGATCAGTCATCGCTCTAGAGTCCACTTAAATAAAAACTTCCAGAATCTAAGAAGGAAGGACAAACGGAAGGAAGGAGGGAGGGAGAGAGGGAGGGAGGGAGGAAAGAAAAAAGAAAGCTACTCGTCGTAAGAACAGTCTAAAAAGAAAATATAACCAACATGAAAATAAAACAAATCCATGGTAACCCGTCTTGTGTGACCACTACCAAACCACTATCCATGTTTCCGGAGACACAACCTGAAGAACATATTTTTGTCTGCTTTTCAGCCTCCCGTGCATGAAAAGTAGAATATGTAAAATATTTGGGCACACTGACAGTAATAAGGGTAATTAATAATCTTCTGGCTGAAAAGAAGCTGCTGTTTAAGAAATGAAAATCAAACTCAATAAAGAAACAAATAATTTTCAGCTACTAGTTGAAAGGTCAAATCACCTTATCTACCTTGATTTCTCTAATGGTGTCATGTATATTATATGTACAATAAAAACATGTTTTTGTTCACTCATTCTCCAACATTTGCTTGGTGCTAGATATTGAGGGACATGGTCAGATTATGGTGCTTAACTCTGAATCATTAAGAAAAAGTTCAATGGTCCTCCGTGCGGAAAAAAAGCAAAGAAAAGTACTTAGAAAAGAACTATATGCAAGAGAGCTGCCCAACGTGGAGTGTCCAGCACTCAAGAGGCAGAAGCAGTCAGGTTTCTGTGAGTTCTACATAGTGCATTCTAGGACAGCCAGGGGTATTCAGAGAGACCCTGCCTCAAAATAGAGAACGAGGGAGTTTAGGGTGTTGTTTTGATGTTCAGATGTTTGAAGGTACCACTCCTATTATTTGAAAAACCTGCTGGCATCAGCTGCCTTATTTCCTAAGGATGCCAGTTAGAATGGGGTATTACCGTACATACATTTTCTTTCCAAGAAAGACAGAGAATGCCCAGAACCTTCCATGGAAGGCTTCTATTAAGAACAGTTCTTAGAAAAATTATCATAGGATGCATTTTCAAATTTCTCAATTGCAAGATTAATGTAATCATTTTCTGATACAGTTACAGACCCAAGAGGCAGTGCATCCCACAAACGTAATTTAAAGTTTCAATTATTAACTAAAAAAATTTTATTACTGCATCTAATTCTTCATAGCCAGTTTTTTAGTGCCTCCTTTGCTATATAATAACTTGAAACACTAAGTATAAAACACTGAACAGAACAAAAAATTCTTATTAACAATGCCACGGGAAAATCTAGTCCCTCTCTGTATTACTACTATTCTTTTATTTTTTAAGGTATTTTTAAAAGTGTGAGTGTGCATGTGCACTCATGTGTACAAGCAAGTGAACATGAGTAAGGGCACACCTGTAGGATTCTGAGCCTTTAGACCCCCTGGAGCTGGGTGAACTGTGGGGTAGGAAGCAAACGGGCTCTTATAAGAGCAGCACAAGCGTCAGCCGCTCACTGTCCTCCCGGTCCCTCTGTTGTTCTTGTGATGGTTCCTGCTGCACCCTTAGGAAGAGCAGTAGAGCTAGATCCAATGAGCACGTCAGAATCGTGAGTGTGAGAAAAGAAATCCGTAACACTCAATTTTTTGATCATAGAAGATAGCATGGAGGCACAACATCTCCATTATTATATACACATGTAAATGGTAAGAGTGTATTTGAGAGCTACTTTAAAATGACTAATGTATGTATGTATACATGTATATATTTGTATGCGTGTGTATATATATATATATGTATACATATGTATTGCTTAGAAATACAGCTTTGGGTTTAGTTTAATAAAATATATTTAGCAATAGAAAAATGAGAATTACTACAGAATTTTATGCCTAGGAGATGGCAGTATTGTCAGTGGCTTAGCATTAAAAGGATAAAATAATGTATTTTCTATGAATAAATTATGAACTTAATAGTTTAACATTTTCATCAACACTTTATTTAGTAAAATAACATTCAGTTGACATCTAATCTGAAAATAGAAGAAAACTAAATCTGTAAAGAAAAGAATTACTAGTAAAATGGAAACGATCAGAATTACAAAATGACAACTATACAGTACATATGAGAAGAGAAACAATATGCACAAATTTGAAGGTGTGTGTAGGGGAAAATGGGGTATAGTTTATTATTAGAGAGTCTAACGTGCTTCGCATCAGGAAACACATGGAAAGTTTTTCACTTCACATAAAAACAAAAGTAGAACAAATTGAAGACTAGCAACAATTTGTGTGAGTTTAGTGACTAAGCCAATGAGGAAAGATTGAAGTGAGACTCATTCTGTCATGCCAGGAATACTCACAGATCACACACTGTGCAGAACTGTGACAGATTCTGGAGATTTTCTGTAGGAAGCTTAGAGCCCTGAAAAGAGGGGAACTAACCCCAGACAAGGTGGTTGCTTCCCAAGAAGGTGACCTGAACTGCAAGATCCCAGACTAAATAATAATTTTAAAAAATCACCAAAACTCTCAGAAATTCATCTCCTTTAATATATAGCCAAGCTTATAAAAAGACCATTTCCAAAAGCCAAACAAGCACAGCTTTAGAACAAAAATTACCCATCTCAGTGCCCACAGAATGCCATCTCAGATGCACCGGTCACTCTCAGAGTAGACGTAAAAGCTTGTGCTCACCAACGGAGTTGACGGGAAAGGTTGTCTCGGCCTGTGCTGGAAGTCCAGGGGTGGTGGTGGAAGTGGGAAGTTTGCACATCTTACAGATTTTCAACTTCCCCAAGCTAAGAAATCAACCGACTGTCCTCAGACTGCTGGTACCTCTGTAGTACATGCCTTTAGCAAAGGCAAAAATCACCCCAGACCATCAGCAGTGAGCACAGTACTAAATTTCTCACAGATAAAGCTCCCTTGAGCTCCTGACCCCAAATTCTAAAGCACCCAGAAGTCGTGTACATGAAGAATGTTAGCCAGCATGACACCTCACACTTACCCTCATCTCATCCCTGAACTCATACAGGGTCTGCGGGTCTAATTAAAATGCTCAGATAATACCGGGCTGGAGAGATGGCTCGGCAGTTAAGAGCACTGGCTGCTCTTCCAAAGGACCCAGGTTTGATACCTAAAACCCACATGGTGACTCACAGCCATCTGCAACTTCATTTCTGACACTTCCTTGTGGCCTCTGTAGGCACTGTACACACGTGGTGCACAAACATACACCCAGGCAAAACTCATAAACACAAGATATCTTTTTTAAGTACATATATACCAAAGAGACCTGTAAAGCACAGTAGAAGAGCGTGGCATCGTCTGAAGAGTTCGGGGATAAGTTTTATGCCAAGCAGAGAGCATTTACAGCCATGCAATCCAGTGGGAATTCCTACTAGGAACTGGCAGTCACAGAATTGAGAAAAAGATGGGCAAGTATAATAGTATATTCTGTATTAGTCAAGATTCTCAGGAAGATGGCATTTGTCTAGGGAGTATTTATTGTTGGCTAACCTAAAAAGTGTGAGGAGGGTGAGTGAGTGAGTGATTGAGTGAGTGAGTGAGTGAGTGAGTGAGTGAGTGAGTGAGTGAGGAATAGTTAAAAGGAAGGACTGGACCTGGAAGTTTCTCTCCAGCCTGCCAATTCCCCAAATAACCATTCAGAGGCTTAATATTAAACTGTTTGGCTCTTAACTCAGGCTTATTACTAACTAGCTTTTACATCCTAAATTAACCTATTTCTATTAATGCCACATGGGTGTGGTATTACCTCACATCTTGCTTCTCTCGCAGCTGCTGGCATTTTTCTGCCTATATCTCTGCTTAGATTTCCCGCCAGGCTCTATTTCCTCGTCTGTTGTCCAAATCAGCTTCTGTATTAACCAATGGTAATAAGTCATATTCACAGCATATGGAGAGACATTCCACATCATTTCTCCTTTTTGTCTAATCAAAAAGGAAGATTTTTTAACTTTAACATAGTAAAATTACATATAACAAAAACAGTTATCAAGCAAGAATTATAGTTACAATATTTAGTATATTTGTATTTAGCAAAATTAAAGAAAATATTCTATCATCTATCCTATCTTTTTGAGTTATCTAATTTTTCTTTTATCATAACCAAGGAAAACTATAATTATAACTATCTAGTCTTCAACTTTATCAAGACCCCAGAAGGATATATTACCTAAGTAAATGGGAAGTGCATTGTAAGCAAATTCCAAAACTTCAGAAATAACAGAGATATCTGACTGCCTGGACAGTTACCCAAAGTTCTTTTGTATGCTTGGGGCATCCATCTTCAGCCTATAGACAGAGAGTATCCGGCAGACTTCCCAGTGAAGCAGGAAATTTTTTTATTATTTATTTATTAAAGATTTCTGTCTCTTCCCCACCGCCGCCCTCCCCCTCCCCCAATCAAGTCCCCCTCCCTCGTCAGCCCAAAGAGCAATCAGGGTTCCCTGCCCTGTGGGAAGTTCAAGGACCACCCACCTCCATCCAGGTCTAGTAAGGTGAGCATCCAAACTGCCTAGGCTCCCACAAAGCCAATACGTGCAGTAGGATCAAAGACCCCATTGCCATTGTTCTTGAGTTCTCAGGAGGCGTCATTGTCCGCTATTTTCAGCGAGGCCGGTTTTAGCCCAGGCTTTTTCAGATCCAGGCCAGCTGGCCTTGGTGAGTTCCCGATAGAACATCCCCATTGTCTCAGTGTGTGGGTGCACCCCTCGCTGTCCTGAGTTCCTTGCTCGTGCTCTCTCTCCTTCTGCTCCTGATTTGGACCTTGAGATTTCAGTCCGGTGCTCCAATGTGGGTCTCTGTCTCTGTCTCCTTTCATCGCCTGATGAAGGTTAATATTCCGGAGGATGCCTATACGTTTTTCTTTGGGTTCTCCTTATTTAGCTTCTCTAGGATAACTAATTAGAGGCTCAATGTCCTTTGTTTATGGCTAGAAACCAAATATGAGTGAGTACATCCCATGTTCCTCTTTTTGGGTCTGGCTTACCTCACTCAGTATAGTGTTTTCTATTTCCATCCATTTGTATGCAAAATTCAAGAAGTCCTTGTTGAAGCAGGAAATTTGAAACTGTCCGCCTACATTGGCAGTTTGTCAGTCATTTTCTGTTGTGTCCTGTAGAATATCTGGCAGATTCTTTTATGAAACAGGAACCCTGAAGGACTGCCCCAACCTGTTTTGGCAAGTTCAGCTTCTACAATGCCCACAGTCCTCTTTGAAGTAATTGGTGCTGCCAGGAGCAGATATTTCTCACTGTCAAGAAAAGTCTAAGTTCTTAAAACATTCTAAATGCCATATTCTGTAGATCTTTGAAGTGTTTGAAGATTACCTATCTGAAATATCTCAGTATTACCTTGAAAATCTAACCTGACTGTAATTTTGACTATTATAGATGGCTATTTGTATTTCTTAACTATACCCTTTTAAATGAGCTATATAAACATAATACCTTAAACAAGAATAAAATATACATATAGTGTATTAAAATTGACCTTAAATTTGTATCAGTAAGCCAAAATCCATACCAATATAATTATTTATTTCTGTGCCATATCCTCCTTTTTTGTTAGAAAGACATTTGACTATGACATTAATTATTTATAACCATCCCCCTTTAAATGAAAACAAACATTTATAAACAATATTTTGGGAATTTGAGCGTAGTTTTTTATACTACTTTCTGCTGATTTGGGTTGCTGGTAATCTTTTTGAGGATCCTGAAAAAATTTATAATTACAGTTAAATCTTGGCTGTAGTGGTCCCTGAGGCTGCATCATCTCAGTTGTTTTGAAGCTGTTTTGGCTACTGTTTCCATTGGAGACCTCAGGGGGTCTTGCTCGATCAAACCATATTAACCTTGAAGGAATCCACAGCTTCTTCTCTTCTGTGGAAACTTTTCCAAAGCAACATATCCTTAGACCCAAATTTTGAAGTCAGGATACCTTTATGTTGGTTTAGCTTAACAGCCCCCACAATCAAATGTCTTTCTGCTGTAAGCTCATTAACAGTCAAAATATTCAAAGAAAGCACAATAATCCAAACTTTCTGTGTATTTTTCATCTTTACGTGGCTTATTTCTTTTATATTATTTTTACTATCTCTTTAAAGCCTTTTTTTAAAAAAATCTATTCCTTTTTGTAACTGCTTATACCCATTTTCTTTTTTTTTAAACCTACATACATTTTTTTTTAAACACACTGTGACCCATTTAGAGATTTATTTTGTCTGAATCTGTCCTTATTGCATATCTGTATTTCTTTTTTGATCACTGCTTTAAACTGTTAAGTAGGCATGGCTAAAACCAGAGCCTCTTTGCCTGTTGGTTCCACCCTGTTCAACTTTCCAACATGGCAGAGGTACGTGTATACCGCCCCAACTCTGGGAAGCAGTGGATCCACACCACCACCAAGTAACTTGCAGCACACTGCCCTCAAACCCCATTCAAGTGCTCCATAGAAGGACCTCCCAAAATAACTGCCCATGCGGCCAGCACAAACCAGGAAGCCATCTTTTAATGGAGTCACGCATCTGCTCACCACCAGCAAACAGAGCCTATCTCAAAAACTGCAGGTACCAAGAAGCTGTTTCTGAGTCTGTTTTTGTGTGTCTAGAATCCTTTTTTTAAGCTTTCTTAGGCTTTATGTTGATGTGTGTGCCACACGTTGGCACCATTTGTAAATGAAAGTTTCTCTCCCACCATTCAGATGCTTAATATTAATTACAAACTGGCCAATTAGCTCAGGCTTGTTATTAACTAGCTCTTACTTTTTAAATTAACCCATTTCTATCTATATTTTACCACGAGGCTTGTGACTTGTTACCACACATCTTTCTTCTCCGGTGGCTGCTGCTGTCTTCCCAACTCTCCCTTATTTTTCCCTGTATCTTGGATTTTCCACTTGGCTCTATCCTGCCAAATCAGCTTCTTTACTTATCAATGGTAATCATGTTCACAACATACAGAGAGACATCGCAGAACCACAGGCTGCTTGTCATACCGCTGCCTGGCTCTTTCATGGTAATACCCTTCTCTCTTGCTGCAGTTTTCTCCCAAAGTGAGCTTTGCCACTTGCTCATATCCTTTAATTGTTTACCTATAGGAAAATCATACAATGAAATTTATTGTTTATGCTTTGTATTTGAGATAGGGCCTCTTATAGCCAAGGCTAGCCTTTAATATGCCATAGCCAAAGATGACCCAAACACGTGACCCTCCTGTCTCCACTTCCCAAGCGCTGGGATTACAAGCGTATGCCACCACACCCAGTTAATCGTTTTAATCACTTTTAACAGTCTGACGCATTGGCATTAAGTGCATTAACTCTGCTGGCAGCCATCACCATAACCTATCTCTAGAACTTTTCTTCCCAAAGTGAAATTGTACCCACTAAACACTAACTCCCAGGGTTCCCTCCCTCCTCACCCCACTTTCTTTCCCTGGGAATCTGAGCACCTTAAAGACCTCATATAAGCAGAACTGCCTGCCTCCTTCAGTGCTGCTCTGATGTCACTGTGCTTTTCAATTTGCTCGGGGAAAAGGACCTTCCTTAATAGACTTCTGTCCCTCGCTCCATTGGAAATCCTTGAGAGACTACTCTTAGGAATGGTTTGGTAACATTCTTGCTTTCGGAACAGGACGACAGGTGCTGTTTACTAAGCTGGGTTACATGCCGACCTAGCATCTGCCCCAATTCCCTGCTTTTTCAATGTCCAAAACAGTGCCCAGCACCACTCCTGTCTCACTCTGCTTTGTTTTCTTCCAGAGCACTCGTGGGGGGGGGGGGGTCATCTGGAGTAGTTGTCTTGCTGTATTACCTAAACTAGTCTTAAGTTTGTGGGCTTGAGCAGTCCTCTCACCTCAACTTCCTAGGTGGCTAAGGCCACAGGTGTATATCACCACCTTGAGCTCATTGACTATTGATAAATCTATTTGTTTGCTTATTGCTTCCTCCACCATCAGAATATGAGATTACACTCGGGGCCTTTTCTGTCTCATTCACTTGTGTTCCCAGTGCCTAGAACAGGACCTGCACCATATTAGGATCTCCGTGCATATTTTTAATTAATTAGAAATTGGACTCGAGCTACCTATTTACATTCATTGGTAAAAGTGATTAAAAGAAATTAATTCTCGATCCCAAGTGAGGATAAGGAATTAGAAATTAAGAGGGACGGAACTCTTGATATGCGTGAGCACAGTAATTAAACATGAAAGTTTGCCCAAAGAGCAAGAGAATGTTCTCTCTTTTTAAAACTCCCTGGTGTGTGTGTGTGTGTGTGTGTGTGTGTGTGTGTGTGTGTGTATGCTTTGGAACAGGGTCTCACTATCTAACCTGGCTGGCATGGAGCTCACTGTATAGACAGTACTGACCTCAAATTCACGGAGATCCTCCTGCCTCTGGCTCGTGAGTGCTGGGATTAAAGGCATGCACCCCCAAACTTGACATACTCCCAGGTTTTTTTTTTTTTTTTTAAGACAGAATCTTGTCGTGAAGTCCTGACTCATTTGATGTTCTCTGTGTGGCCCAGACTGACCCTGACTCTATAGCTGCCTTCCGGCTTCAGCCTCCCAAGTGCTGGAGTTGCAGTTTTATGCCACCCTGTCCAACTGAGAACTATAATTTTTAAGGATGAATAATTGTGGAAAATCTAACGATAGGGAAGAAAACAGTAGAGTCCTAAGACTGTAGTAGACTCAAGCCCTTTCTGGAATCGCTTTGTTTGTTGGACATTTGTACTGAGATTGTAGACATGAGTATATGCCCATCTGGCCAATCACATATACATACATTTTTACTAACACTGTAAACTAGCAAGGCAGATTTGGGTCTTAGCCATTTTGGACAGTTTTGCTCTTTCCAGTTACCCAGACTAAATTCTCTAGAGCGAGACTCACAGTGCCAGACTACCTACATCGACACCACTCTGACCCTGTTCATAGCTCTCCTCCCTCTCTCCCTTAAGCTTGGAAGCAGAGTGGGTAAAAGGGGAGGGGGCAGAATCTATATCTCAAAACTATATTAGCTATGCCTCTGTTGTCATTAAAAACAACATAACCAAAGTATCTTATAGAAGAAAGAATTTATTTGGGCTTATGGTTCCAGAGGGTAAGAGCCCATCATGGGGGTGGGGCAGCAGAACAGGACACTGAGAGCTCACATACTTCACTGTAATAAACATGAAACAGAAAGCATACAGTGTAAAGACTATCTCAAAGCCCACCTCCAATGCTGTACTTCCCCCCATCGAGGCTGCACCAATGGAGGTCCAAGTGTTCAAAAATGCCTGAAACTATAGGGGACATTTTTAACTCAGACCACCCCAATGGCCATCTGTGCTACCTTTTTTTGGGTACTACCTACTATCTTTTATTTTCTTTAAATTTTATTTTCTTTATAATTGTTGATGGGCCATTGTGGCACCCAGCCAAATGTACCCTATCTACCCCCTTCCCAGTTACTTGTTTTCCTATTTTTTTCTCACTCACCTACATGCACCTCCCCAGTAGGAAAACAAACTACATTGCCTCATGCTTGCTCCCCTGCCTCCACCAGCTGCCATTCCTGACAGGCTTCAAGGTGCTAAAAGAATGACTTTTTTCCTTTCTCCCTGTCCCAATCAGAAAATAATTTCTCTGTGGCAGCTTCTTGCTTTTTGTTTGGAAGATGAACTAGAGATGCTATAGCGTCTGGAGCCAGTCCATCCCCACATTAAGTGGGAAAACAGATGCAGGGTTCTCATGAGCAGTCTGATACTAGTTCAGCCATCATTCTTCATTACAGTGGCCGAACAGTGGTGGTACCCAGGCTCTGCATACAGGGTAACTATTTCTAACCCCACTCCCTCTTGTGCTTTGGATAGTTTGTTGCATGTTTTCTGCTTTCTACTCTTCGTTTGAGGTAACACTGCTTAGAAGGTCTGCTCCATTGTTTTACATCTATATTTAGAATAGCTTGGTATTAAAGAAAAAGCTAGAATGTTGTAATTTCCTGGGTAAACAAACTATGGGAAGTCTTTTTCTTAGCTACTGGAGCTTTGTATTCTTTGAAATCACCTATCTTTATGATGTTTGATCTGGTCCAGAAGCCTAGAGTCTTTTAAAAAGCATTTGGAATTTAAAAAGACATTTAAAAGTTATTAACCCTTACCAAAAGTCACAGATTACTTAAATTTGGGGGCACACTTAGAAATCAGCATCTAATAGTGTCCAAGGTAAATGCTGTGTGATAGGTTTTCTGTATCGAATGCAGTAGCAAAGCTGCCACATTGCCTGGGTTCTCTGTAGATCTTTATCTTCTTCTCTGCTGTAGCTGTCACAGTGAACTAGTTACAGTTCTCCAAGGTAAGAACTTGATCTGAAGAGGTGCAGAGAAATGAGGGCTGGTCCTGTGTTGAACCTGTAGAGCTTTGGTGTCCTGTAGGTTTGCAATAGTTTATATACTTAACCATACTTACAGACCTTTTCTAAAGTGTATCATTTGTGTTCTTTTATAGGACAATGAAGGTCAGACAGCTCTTCATTATGGTAAGCTATTCGTGATTATTGGTCATATTTGAACATGTTGTCTGTCTAGCCCTATGTGGTAGAGCCAGTAGAACTGCAAGAACTGTCATCAGCAATAGAGGCTCCTCCACCCCCTGCTGAACACTCATTAAGTCATTCTTGGTTCTGTCAGGAGCAAACAGGATGCTATTCTTTGTTATTGTGGAATCTAATCTCTCCCCTATTTATAAAAGAAAGCAAAACTAAACACAACAGAACTTTCCTGAGGCTGGGAGATGAATCAGTTGGTAAAGTGCTGACTGTGCAAGCATAAGGACCCCGGTTCAAATCCCCAGCTCCCACATGAAAGCCAGGCATAATGACATGCATCTGAGCCCTGGGCAAAGGCAGAAAGATCTTAGGGGCCTCATTGGCCATCCAGGCTAACCAAAAATGTAAGTTCAATAGAGGAAGATACACAACGTTGACCTCTGACCACCACATGCACATGCATATACCACACATGAACAAGAAATGCTTCTTTAATGAACTTCTAACCTGCAGTTTTACTATTTTAGTTTTAGTTGCTCACAGTCAATTCCAGCCCAGAAATATGAAATACTGTGAAAATTGTAGAAATAGACAATTAATAGATTTTAGTTTATTTGCCGTTCTCAGTCACGTGAGGAAGTCTCATGCCATCCTTGCCCCTTGAGTCTAGGACATGACTCATGTCTTTGTCTGATCCTACTCATGCAATAGTCACTTCGGAGTGTCGCAGTTACCAGAGCAGCTGATCACCGTGCTTGTGTCCAAATGACCCTTTGTTAGCAGCCTAACAACTAGGTCGTGATACCTGCATCATTTGCCTCCCTTTCTCTTAGAACATGGACATGAGTCATCTCGTGTCAGCACAAGAATTGTGAGCACTGGAAAATAAAATGTTTTCTAGAGAGAGTATATTTCTGTATCTCATTACTTGCTGTTGTTACTCTCTTGCCATATTTTACTATGTGTAGAAAAATAAAAGGCAATGTAAACACATATATATACTGTGTATGTGTATACATGCTCCTGTGTGTGCATGTATGCGTCTGTGTATATGTGTGTTGCTTGGCCCTATCTTCAGTTTCTTGAATTTTTTTCACCCAGGTAAAAGGAGACTAGTATAACTGAATAAAGAAAACAAATTTGATTTTTAACTCATTTTCTCTACTAAATAATTATTTTTACTTCAACAGTCTATAAAATAGAATGAAAATGATCTGTAAGGTAGAAATAATAGCATGATCTTAGAGAACTATTAAATAAATTCAGTGAAATAAAAAAATAATGAGGTGTTTCATAAATTATAAAATACTAGCAAATGGAATTCAGAAATTCAGTTTATATATGATTATTGTTGAATCAAAGACAGTCATCAATGTCTAAATCAGGGTAAAGGTCAGCCACTTCAGTCACTTCAGAAAGCAGCACACAGGCTACTTTGCCAGTCTAGACAGTGCTGGGCTAGGATTAGTTCCAAGGGGCTCGGATGTCCTCTATCACCTTTGTCTACAGCTGAGCATTTGTTTGGGTGCTGTGGGCATCACTGGATCACCTGGAAGTCTCTATTGTTCTGCTAGCTGTTTGTAGCTCATGTAAATCAGCCTGATCATGACAACTGAAATGTCTACAGATGCCTGCCCCAACTCATTTGTGAGTTTACCTGGTATTATCTGCATAGTAAAACTAGCAGGAAAAAAAGGAAATCTGTAAGTCCATTTTATTTTTGAACATAAATGCCAAAATCCTGTGGAAAATATTACCAAATGAAACCCATCATTGCACTTTTGACAGAAAAATATGTCATAGTCAAGTTGAGTTCATCCCAGAAATTGAAGGTGTAACATTTTAGAATTTATTAGTATGATTTTCTACAGTTTCAAGTTAGGTGAAATATACCTAATTCAGTAATTCAGCTGTATAAGGAGCTTGTGAGACAAGTCAGCGCTCAATTTAAAAAGTTTAGAAAGGTGGTTCAGACCTCATGGGTTAAGGCAGACTTGTGCTTGACATTCTAGTGCCCCGCTGACTCTGCACCTCAGAGGCCGCTCAGTTCACTGAACTTCAGCTTACACCTGATGACATAGGAACCGCTGCTCAGGCTAGGGATGGAAATGGAAGAAGCTAATTCATCTAAAGTGCTTAGGACATTGTCTGATACCTGCTGTGTATGCATAAAATGTTAGCAGCTTTTATTTTTTTTTGATAAAATCCTTAGATAAACTAGAACCCTACATTAGGGTTGTAGCATTAGCAGATAGCATTCTTGTAACACATCCACCATCAAAAGAAGGTCCATAAGAGAAGCCGTAAAGCAACAATGTTTCCTTGTATGACTGGAATGTAGCTAGTTTAAATGGGAAGGTGATTCTACCAAGTTTGCATCAAGATAGTAGGATGACAAAGCAAAAATGGACAAAAAGCATTAAAGAAATTAAAATACTACATTAACAGTGGAGATTGCTGTCACCTGATACAAACGCAAAGGGAAAAGAGGCTCCAAGAAGACATGAAGCCCCAAGTATAATAGCAGGTGTGACCCAGATGGAGAATGAATAAAGCACCCAGTGCTGCCCTCTGGCCCCCACATGTGCAAACATGCATACATGTTCACCTCATGCACATGAGCACACATATCATCATATACATACATGCAGCTCACTCATGTACACATACACACGTACAACCATGTATACGCCAGCCCCCACACATACCGTGTATTGGTACTTTTCTATTGCTGTGATAAAACACCATGACCAAGGCAACTTACAGAAGAAAGTTTATTTTAGGCTTATAGTTCCAGAGGATTAGAGTCCTTAAGGGTGGAGCAGAGGCAGCAGGCGTCTGGAGCAGCAGCTAAGTGTTCACATCTCCAACCATTAGCAGAAGCAGAGAGGGCTAACTCAGATGCACAAGTCTCTGAAACCTCACAGCCCACCCCAATGACACACACCTTCTAACCCTCCCCAAATAACCAACTGGGGGCCAAGTATGCAAATGCCAAAGACTTGTGAGGAACACCTCACACGTGTGTACACACACACATGCCTGCATGCGTGTGTGCATATGTACATATACACACACACAATCATATATGAGCTTGTACATTTGGAGGCCAGAGGACAACAGTCATTCTCCACCTGCACACACAATCATGTACACACATATGTATATACATATGCACACACAATCATGTGCACATGCACATGTAGATATGCTGGTGATGCATATCTGTAGTTCAGTCTCTATAGACTGAGGAAGAGTATCTCAGATTCAAGGCCATCGTAGGCAGCATAATGAAATCACCTCTAGATAAACATGTGAGAGGTCCAGAGGTAACCAGCATGAGCACGCTGACGTCACTGCAGAAGACTACAGTGTATCAGTTTATGATCATCACACAATCCAGTGAGAAAGCTGCAGACCCGTGAATTGCTCTCGTGCTGAAATGTGTGTTTCTCTGTTAAGGTACTGGTATGTGGAAAGGGCATATGTATGGGTATTTCCAGAAAGTTAAGAATGATGAACTTAAAATGTTGGGGGATTGCCCTTCAATAGGAACCGGTTTGTTCCATGTATCCAGGTCCTCTTCAGGACACAAAGGAATGCACTTTAGGATAGCAGAACGTCCTATGCAGATGTGGAAATTATTAAAACTGCTTTTTATCCACATGATTTGGAAATTGCATAGAAAGCTTATCTTATAGATTTATCATCATTCCAAACATAACTTTTATTTAGGAATGCCTTTCTACCAAAAAAAATTTAGAGTCAATTTCATTCACATTATAGGAATTGGGTATTAAAAGAAAAACAAATCTTGCTGTATTCAGTATTTCTTGATTTCATTTTTGCAAATATGGAGAAATTCAATTGTGAAAAATTAAAGATATATACATATATATCTTAAAGTTTTACAAACATATATGTTGCTTATTCCCTACATAGTACATTTTGAGTTCTGGTATTGTTTTCATATTAGTTGATTCAAGTACGCTTTGTTTTCAAGTGAGAGCCCATTAGCTTCTCTCAGCACGTATTTTATTTTTTCATTTAAAAAATTTATAAAATAAACATGTTTTTTATGAAAAAATATATGAAAAAGATTTGACTTAGTATAACAGTACAAAGTAGAAAAACAGATTATCTACTTCAGACCAGTGTCTAGTTGGAGGTGGGGAGCCCCACTTTGAACAAATTTAAAGTTCAAATTTATATTCTTGGTTGGGAGATCATCAGCTAAGAAACTAAAGTAAGTGTGCTAGTCAGCTTTGCTCTCTTCTACCTCACTGACAGAGTGTATATTACACTTGCCGTTCCCCCACCCATGTGTGTACAGATGTATAGTATGTGTTTATAGATGTTCATAGTGTATTGCAGGCAGGTGTACAGTGTGTGTACAGGTATAAAGTGTAGTAATAAGAGCGGCGAGGCTGCGTCCCCAGCACCCGGCCACCCGCATGGCTAACTTATGCCCCAAAATAATTACATGGAAACTGTATTCTTTTAAACACTGCCTGGCCCGTAAGTTCCAGTTTCTTATTGGCTAGCTCTTACTTATCGATCTAACCCATTTCTAATATCTGTGTAGCCTACAAGGTGGCTTACCAGGAAAGATCTTAACCTGCATCTGTCTGGAGTGGGAGAATCATGGCAACTCCTCGACTAAGCTTCTTTCTCCCAGCATTCTGTTCTGTTTACTCCACCCACCTAAGTGTTGGCCTATCAAGGGGCCTAGGCAGTTCTTTATTAATAAGAAATCACTCCCACATCAATAAAGTAATCCACAGGTTACAGTGTGTGTGTGTAGAGGTATACAGTGTGTGTATGTGCAGATGTAGTTGTAGATGGTCTTTTTCTGTCCTGCCAGCCAGGACATGGAGACTTTTTTTTGCGACATACTAAAAAAGTTCAACCAATAGCTTGGTTGTTTTTAGCCAGCCCCAATATTCTCTCTGCCATGAAAGTCCTGCCCAGCTATTGGTCATTCAGCTTTTTATTAAGCCTATCTGAGTGGCAAATCTTCATAGTGTACAAAAGATTATCCCCTTTTTGTCTAAATAAAGGTATAAGTCAGTTATCAGGTAAGAATCTGGTACAGTGTCCAATCCATTTGTATTGGGAATATTTGGAGAAAGTACTCCATTACTTATTCCATCTTGATTAGTCCAAAGTTCTGTACCTAATTTATCTTCTATCATAACTAAGGAAACTGCAGCTATAACTACCGAGTCTTCAACTCCATCAAAGACCCCAGAAGAATATAATACCTGAGTGAATAGAAAGTACAGTGGAAACCATTTCCAAACCTAGAAATGACAGATATTTGGCTAGCTGGACAGTTACCCAAGGTTCATCTGCAACATTGGGGCATCCAATCTTTGGCCTACAGGCCTAGAATATCTGGCAGACTCTTCTGAGAAGCAGGAATTTTGAAAGACTGTCATGCCTTGTTTTGGCAAAGTTCAGTAGTCACTTTCCTGTGTGTTTTGCTTGTCCAGTTTGTACAGCATAAGGTCAGCAGGTGAAGCAAGGACATTTTTATTTATTTATTTATTTTTATTTATTTATTTATTTTGGCCCAGTGGCTAACCTTGCCACAGTAAAAGCAAATTCTCTATGGAGTTTCCTTAGTGTTCATCATCTCTGAAATAGATTTCTGCTGCCAGGAGCAGACATGTCTCATTGTCATGAAAAGCCTCGGGTTATTAAGCCTCTTAAATCCCATATTCTATAGATCTTTGAAATATTTGAAGATCATATATCTAAATATATCTGTTTAACCTTGAAAACATACCTAATCTGACTACAAGTTTGACTATTATAGATAACTACTAACCTGTATTTCTTAATTATACATTACATTTTAAATGAGCTGCATAAGAACAGTACCCTGAGAAAGAGTAGAAACATACATTCAGTATAGCAAAAATAACTTAAATTTGAATCAATATATCAAAATTCATATGATACAAAATATTTGAGACTAGTAGTTTTTTTTAGTTTGAAAGATAGATACAATAATCTACCCTTTTATTCTATCCTTTCTTTGTCCCCTCTTTTTTTTCTTTTTAGAATGAGATCCCTAAATCTAATCTCCTTTGTTCAGCTTTTTTCCTTATCATGACCAACAACTTGTAACTAACCGCCCCTAAACAATGACAAACATCCATAACCCACTGAATAATCAAAAAACTGTCTACCCTGTCTCTTGGAAATGTGGGCATTGTGTTCTCTAGACTGCTTCCTGTTGTCTGGGGGTGCTGAAATCTTTGAGGGACCCTGAAAAAGTTTAAGATAGTGATCAAGTTCTGGGGGAGCTAGCTGTTCCCCAATCTAAGTGTGATGGGATAATACAAGGCTTATCTAATGTTCTGGCTGAAGCCACCTATGAGGCTGGACAATCTCAGTCTTGAAGCTGTTCTGGATGCAGAACTTTGAGGAAACTGCAACAAAAGCATTCAGAGAGGCTGGATCACCTGGCCACCCACTTTCAGTGATGTCTGGTCCCCTTGTTCTGAAGACACACAAACTTTCAAAGGTAACACAGGTATGGACTATGTGGTATGCACAAGTCAGTGAAAGATGTTTTTTGTTCATTTTATGCTTGAGCAGGTGAAATATCTGTCACCTGTCTTGTAGTTTTCTAGGTTTATTTTTTACGTCTGTACCTAGGATTTTCAGGGGGTCTCCCCATCAAATCTGATCTCTATCAATTGAATGAATCCACAGCCCTTTGTTTTCTTTGGAAATAAAGGCATAACCTCTTCCCCAACATAACACATTTTACTTCCATTTTGAATTTAGTAGTTTTTATAATCCAGTGTCTCTCAGTAGCTACTGTTTACTCATCAGCATTCAAAAAATTTAAAATCAATACAGCACCATATAGCATCCAGACTCCCTGTATATTTCTCATCTCTACGCAATTTATTCTTTTACTTTACTTCTCTCTTTAGAGACTTTATTATTTTTAAACTATTTTTATGACTGTCTATACTCTTTTTCTCTTATTTTTCTTAAGCCTACACACATTGTTAAACACATTGTAATTGTTTAGAAGTTTTTTCCGTCTGAATCTGTAGGTGAACACGAATAGAGTAGTCCCACACTAGCTCAGAATTGAGTATAATAAAAGGTTCTTTATTTAGGGGGCAGACTCACAGATCACAGTCCTGCATGAACGGGAAACAGGAACTAAATCCAGCAGCCAAGAGAGAGTAAGCAAGCAAAAGGCACTTTGGTACCCAAGGCCACGCCCAACCTGGTCCTGCATCTCATTGGCTGAAGGAGTTTCCCTAGCAGCTTACTGTTTGTATATATATAACCTTTTCTGTCTACATTAGTAAAAACTTAAATGGCCATGCAGCGAGGCTCATGGCATGCTGGTGGCTCAAGCCCACAGGCAGCAGCTGGACACGGCTTTGTACTCTATCCTGCACGAGAGACTGTGAGGCTAGGATACGCCGCATTTGGCTCTGATTTTGTGTTTGAAACCTTTTTTTAAGCCTTCTCAGGTCTTATGTGGGTATACATTGGACACCATTTGTAGAGTCTTCTTCTGTCCTGCCAGCTAGCTCCCAAATAACCACATGGTTATTAAGAAAACTTGGCTGATAGCTTAGACTTGTTTTTAGCTAGCTCTAATAACTTAAATTAGCCCATTTCTATTCATCTGTGTCTGCCCCAAGGCTCGTTTATCTCATCTACTTCCCATCCTGCTTGTTCTCCGTCTCATGGTCTTTCCTCGCAACTCCACCCTTCTTCCCAGTGTTCCCTCTGCCCCGAAATCCTGCCTAGCTATTGGCCATTCAGCTTTTTATCAAACCAATCCAAGTGACAAACCTTCACAGTGTTCAAAAAGATTATTCAACAACATACAGTATGTGTAAAAAGTGTACAGTATGTCTACAGGTGTCTGGTATATGTGTACAGCTGTACAGTGTGTGTGTGCATTGTATTACAGGAGTGCAGTATGTCTACAACTATACAGTGTGTCTACATAGCTGCACAATGTGTGCATACAGCTGTGTACAGGTGTACAGTATTTTACAGTTGTACAGTGTGTGTGTGTGTGTGTGTGTGTGTACAGGTGTACATGGAGGCCAGAAACCGATGTTAGCTGTCTTCCTCCACCTCACTATCTTGTATTTTTGATGTAAGGTCCTTCCTGAGCCAGTTCCACTAGAGCCAGCTGAGGTCCTCTGTGTCCACTTCCCTGCACTGGGATTGCAGGCACACACTGCACCCAGCTTCCTTGCGTAGATGTAGGGGCTCTGAACTCAGGTCCCCTTGCTTGTGCAGGACGTACTTTACTGACTGAACTGTCTTCCTGTCCCTAAATGCTAAACTTTCCCTAATAACACATTTTCAGTCCAGCACACTGAAGTTCCTTAGAAGAGAATAAACCCACAATCTAATATTACAGACAACAACTACATGCACATCAGTGGATGTAGTAAACAACAGAACTCAAATTTTTCACGTTAGTTGTTTTTCTTTTATTGTTTTTATTGCTGTATACATTTTTCTCCGCTTTCCTCCCTTCTGCCCCTCTCCCTTTCTACCCTGGTTATTTATTGGAGAAGGGGAATGCACATGCCAGCACACATGGGGAGGACAGCTTGAACAATTGATTCACTTCCTCCACCATGTGGATCTTGAGGACCAAACTCAAGTTGCCAGTCTTGGTGGCTAGTGTCTTTACCCGCCGAGCCATCTCACCAAACCAGGATTACATTTTAAAGGACTTCAGATTTGTAGAGTCAGGCAATCAAAAGCACAAGAACGAGTTTCACCGAAAATGAACAGGCAAGTATAAAAGGAAGTCAACTCGAGTGCAAATAATAATTCCAAAATACAGAAATTGTGCAACGGTTAGGTTAAAGTATGTAGTTAGCACAGTAATGAAAGAAAGAAAAGATAGTGTGTTGAAAATGTTTGTAAGACGTCACAGAAAAGGCAGGACTGGAAGGGAAAGATGGAAAATTAGATAGGGCCTAGAGTCTAGTAGAAAGCCAGGAATGCGGCTCAGTGGTAGAGCACTTGTCCATACTTTGGTCTCTAATATTCGTATTCTCTCTGTCCCAACCCCCTTCTAGACTTATTTTTATCTTATGTACATGAGTGTTTTGCCTGCGTGTACATATGTGCACCATGTGTGTGCATCTGCCCGCTGAGACCAGAAGAGGGTGTCAGATTCGCTGGAACTGGAGTTACAAATGGTTGTGAGTCACCTGGCACGGGTGCTGGAAATTGAATCCCGGGTCTCTGGAAGAGTTGCCAGTGATCCTAACCATTGAGCTGTCTCTCCAGTTCCCTCTACCACCAATTTTGTTGCTGTTGTTGTTGATGATGATGATGATTGCTGTTTTTTCAAGACAGGGTTTCTCTCTGTATCTCTGGCTGCCCTGGAACACACACTTTAGACCAGGGTGACCTCGAATTCAAAAGTCCACCCATCTCTGCCTCCTGAGTGCTGAGATTAAAGGCATGTGCCTCCCTTGTCCAGCAATTTTTCTAAAGAGGAAATGAGAAATTTCTAATAGGTGTTCCAAGAAAGATTTTAGGAGAATCAATATATAAGACTGTTAACTGGCAGGGTGTGGTGCTGTGTGCCTTTAATCCCAGAACTCAAGAGGCAGAGGTAAGAAGATCTCTGTGAGTTTGAGAACAGCCTTTTCTATATACTGAGTTCCGGGACAGCCAGGGCTACATAGAGAAACCCTGTCTCAAAACAAGCAAACAACAGAAAGATTATTTACTGATAATTCCTCAGTTGGTAAAGCGCTAAACTCTTCAGCTTGGGAATTCCACAGCATAGTGTTGGCAGTCTCAGGTGTTTTCTCCGCGGGATGCTGTGCAGCAGTGAAAATGAGCCACATGAACACAGCTGGGAACTCTAACACCTTGAGCTCCACACACTGAACCCAAGAGTACATGCAGTGTACGTCCCATATATGAAACTCAAAAGTGGGGAGACTTGTCTCCGGCATCAAGGGACAAGAGGACAATTAATTTGGCAGAAGACGCTTTGTAAAACTGGGAGGGATGCTTCTGGGGTTCTGATACTGATGAGATATAATACATCAGGTTACACAGAGAGATTCATCTTAAGAAAACATATGACTGATATTCTTTTGTATGTATTTTGTAACCTACTAAAGCTTACGCACACACTTAGACATAAGGTAGTAGTGTTGTCCTTTCTGTTTTCTCGTCTTTCCAGCAAATACCCAAGCTTAGATATTGCTTACCCCACTTGCAGGTGAAAATCTGATGGCCAAGGGTGTGCTATGACCTCTCCAGCAGTCCAGGCTGCAGAGAATAAAGCACTGTATTGGTTGTCAGATTCCACATCCACTCCTGTGTCC
The DNA here is from genome assembly GCF_014885135.2 of Alexandromys fortis. Classification (NCBI taxonomy): domain Eukaryota; kingdom Metazoa; phylum Chordata; class Mammalia; order Rodentia; family Cricetidae; genus Alexandromys; species Alexandromys fortis. The sequence goes on along the minus strand of NW_026067905.1, from coordinate 13,356,117 downwards.
TAATACTGCACACACTGCAGTGCCAGATGGAATGCACGTTATTTTGTGAAAGATAATTTAAGAGACGGTGTTGTTTTCATTTTTGAAACAAGATCTCACTGTATAGCCAGGACTATCCTGAAGCTTGCTATGTAGCCCAGGCTGGCTTCAAATTTATAAAACTCCTGCCCTGCCAAAGTACTAGGACGACAGGTACTTTACATTATATTACTAAGCATGCAGCGTCACATCCAGCATGGAAAGTAACCTTTTATAGGAATAATGAGAATGGGGAAACCCCTTCTCCCTGGTGGGTGAGGCAGAGCCGTCTCCATGACTGTGCTTGAGTAAACACATATGACGCTGATGTCCTGGACGCATTTACAGTCTTTCTGTTCACTGGGATAGGAATAAAACTATCCTTAACTCAGGAATCCTCCTGAATTGATCTACTGAGACACTTTGGAAAAAAATCGAGCAAATAACCATATATGTTATAATCAAAATAATTAAACACCAAAATAATATCATTAGTCACAGGTTTTGGTGTTACAAATATATAAAACTAAAATGTTCAAACAACTTGGGAATGTTTTGTGAAAATTAATATTTTTGAATTAATAATCACTTTTAGAGTAATTCAGTTGTATTTCTTTACTAGTTTACCGGGATTGTGGCACTTTTTAAAATAGTCTTATATGTAATAATAGTAATAATGATCATTTATCAAGCACCTATTACATGCCTAGGAGTCTGTTGAGCATATTTTATTCATTTAGTCATTTACTGTTACTTAATCCTTTTTATTTGGTGGGTGCCGGTGGCTACTGGTTTGATTTGATTTTAGGATGTTAATCTATTCTTTGGATTTTCATTAAACTGTAAGTATGGTTAAATACAGTGAGTGCAGACAGTATTGGGGAGGTCTTTGGGGGCTTAGCTATTACTTTTTATGAATTATGGTTGAGCTTGACAGCTGTCCTTGTGTTGACAGCTCTTCTGATTATAGCAGTTGTCAAACTCCATCCTTAAGCAGGTTGTAAATCCTGGCTTCTTCCGATTAAAACTGGGTCAGAGCCAATCGCAGGTTAACTAGAGGCCACTATTGTGCTACTGTCTGTCCTTACTAGTTTGTCTTAAATGGTCTTTGTGTGGAAACACATTAAAACCCTTATTTCCCCACATTTTGCGTGAGTATTCTGAGTCTTCAGACACTGGTCCTCTTGTTATTTTGTGATTAAACATGTCCCTTGCTGGAGTATATCGCAGTAAGTGTGGTCTTCCTTATAAATGGCCTGTTAGCTCTGCCCTCCTCTTCCTCCACTGGGAATACTAATATCATTGCATCTGTGTCTCCCAGGGGAAATCAAGGCTTTTCCTTGCACGTGTGGTCATGTGATTGCAGAGTGGGCCGGCTTTGTATCCTCATGAGCCCTCAGGCTTCCACAGCAAGCGCCATCTGTTGTGTTCCTTCCACACTGTTACAGGGCAGTGGGAGGAGGGCATTAGAGTGAAAATAAATAAAATAAAAAAGAAGGAAATTCATCATCAAAACCCCGAGGATTAATGGAGTCAGAAGGCTCACTGCTCTGAATGAAAATCCATCTTCACCTGTGCCAGTGTCAGGGCTGCCTGTGTGGCACTTGACAAATAGAGGTGCCCAGGGTGCCATAAATCCAGCAACGGTGCTGGTCCCTGCAGACTGGCTCAGGCTTTTCCAAGATAGGCTTCCGACTATTTTGTGTTTCCCTGGGCACCGTGGGCACCAGTATGACCCTCGCTAATTTGGTGTGTGTTAGTTAGCACTGGTCCCCTCCGCGCTCTTGCCTTCTTTCCTTTCTTGTTCTCGTTGCCTTTGTTTTGAGAGAATGAGAAGATTACACATTCTGCTTGTGACCTGTGACTCACCAAAGATGCCAAAGGCAGGGAGATGAATTCTGAGAAAATTCTAACTTCTCAGCACAATGCTGGTTGGAAAGGATACAACACACACACATATATGCATGCATACATACATACATACATACATACATACATACATACATAGAAAAAAGCATGCACTGGAGAGGATACTGTTAAAAAAAAAAAAAAAGGCAAGCTTATGATCGGAGATCCAGATCCTTTTCTTCAACAGCAAAGTGTTGGGCACCTGTATGAGCCGGTCTCTCCCAGGTACCAGCGTGCCCCCCACATACCTCTTCAGATGAGGATAAAACTCACTTGTGTAGCTTTATAGGCAGGATCCCATCATTTACGCCAGTCTGTCTCTTTCGCTCTGCTACACCACCCTGCTTATCTGTGCTTCCACGTGGGTCCGTCTTTGTATGAACCTCGGTGCTTGTTAATAAAGCTCTTTATATATGTACATGTAGCACAGCCCTGCTCTGAGATATTGTCAGTTAAACCTCACTGAGATCAGTCATGCTAGGAGACAGTCAGCGCAGGCTGTAGTCAACCAGCTATGGAATGAAATTCTTTAAACTGCTCCTGAGTTGGAACCTGAGTATCCCATACTTCACTGCTGGAGAGCTTACTTCATGGGACAGCGCACACAAAGAGGCCACGTTCTGCATCTTCAGCACTCATCTCCTCAGCCCCATCCTCTTGCTTAAGGGTTGGGTTAGAAGAACGAGTGTTAGATCACGACGGCTGTCCTGAATTATGGGTTTATATGTGCAGTTTCTAACAGACACTCTTCAAAAGGTCGCCAAGTACGCCTCACCAGGGTTGAGGCTGCTGCTGGTGATACAGCTGCTGAGTGGCTGTTGTTTGGAGTACATGTGTCCTCACAGCTGCTTGACCCCAGGCAGTGCGTCTTTTACTCGCTTCCGTTTTATGAGACTGTCTGCATTTCAGCCTAAGTGGCTATACGGTTATTTGTGGTTAACTGCAGAAATTCAGATTGGAGGGGCAGTTTTAAATAAATTCTCAGTGTCAGTAGGTGGCCTGGTCATATGGCTCAGTGGTAAAGTCCGTGCTTAGAATGCATGAGGCCCCAGCATCACAAAACAAAATGGTGGGGGAGATTCTGAAAGAAGTGTTCTAATTTTAAACACTTCCTATGACCTTGGGCCGTGGCAGAGATAGTCCTGCCTCTGCCTTCCTCCCTGTTGGTGCAGTTCCTCCCCGGGGTCTACCCATGCATTATGTCACCAGGCAGCAGCTGCTCTAGGCATGGAGCAGGTGATTCTTGCTTCTTTCTACCTTTTCTCCTGTTCTCCATCCATCCATCAAATGCTGCTTTCCTGTGCAAGAGAGCCCATGCCACTGAAGGCTGTGAGATAGGGTTCCCGGTAGTAGCTCAGAAAATGCCCATCCTCCACAATGGTTCATTTAGAACCAGGTTCTCTCTGGTTATGGACAAGTTTGGTGACTAAGCAATTAGGATAGGAAATGTAAGAAGCCATCAGAGGGCTGGAGAGATGGTTCAGCCATAAAAAGATGAGGCTCCCAAGCAAAAATGTAAAAAGACACCAGAGCTACACCAGTTTATAGCCTATCATAACCTGACTTTTGCCAATAGTTCTTACTGCTTCATAGTATAAAGTCAGACAGCTCTAAGCTGGAATCACTGGCCTGGGAGTGAAGGTACTGAGGCTCTAATTACTAATAGCACTCGAGCAGGACAGCAAGCTTACACACACACACACACACACACACACACACACACACGCGCGCGCGCGCGCGCACTGTTTGGCTGACTTGACAATTGAGGAAAACACAGAAATCATCACCCCTGAAGGCCAATCAAGGACTGAAACCAGCTCAAAGGGACAAAGAACTCCCATCTCATTCTACCATAAGCCTCCACCTGAGTAACAAGTAGTCGTTAGGAGTCTACAGCTTGAGAAGAGGGGAGAGGTAAGAGCCCGAAGAGGCCGCTTCTGTGGTTCAGACAGGCGGAGAATACCAAAACTGGCGGTGGAGGAAACTTGAGAAGAAACTGTCTGGTACCCAGACTGCACAAGAGTGTGAGCAGCCCCTTGTCACCAGGGAAATTTAAAGACTAGTGTGCTGAGTTGTGTCTAGCAGTAACAGAGCCAAGCCCAACCCAATTAATAATTTGACCCACGTCAGGGGCCTGACAAGAGGAGCGTGCCCAGTTCTGGACACGTAGTGTGACTTGAGCCTCTGTTGTCCTCGTCACATAGTTTTCTGCATTCAGTCAAGAATCGTGAGACAAAACAGCACAAGAGAAAATAACATTTGCCAGACAATAAGTCAGTAATTGATAGAACAACTAGGACATGGATGATCTGAACAGTATTTTCAAGTTTCATTTACTTAATATCTGCAGAACATTCACTTAATAAATAGTATATACTGTACACAAGGATCATTCACCATGTTCCATGATCTGGGCCAATTAGAAACACACACACACATGACAGTAGAAATCATGCAAGTTTTGCCTTCTGACCACCACAGAGCTATATTAGAAATCAATAACAGACATATATCTGGAAAATACCCAAATTCATGGGGTTGAGGAGATGGCTCAGACAGTAAAGGGCAGGCTTGGGAAGCATGAGGACCCGAGTTCTCTCCAGCACCCATGTATGTCTGACACAATGGCTCACTCCTGGAATGTCTGCTGACAAGGCGGAGGCTGGCGGTTCCTAGGATTTGCTAGCCAGTGGCCAAGTTGAATAAACAAGCTCAGATTTAGTGAGATGCTAAAGGAAGGCGCCAGTGTCCTGCTCCGGCCTCTTCATACGCCTGCACGGGCATCTGCACCCACACCTCATGCACACCACACACGTGCAAGGAAAGGTAAATTCCCAATTTCAGGAATGAGGCAGTGACCACTGTCTCACATTGTATTGTAAAGCAAACGAGGAAACATGAACAGCTTTCACCCAGTAAATTAGATAGCCCACAGGAAATGGAAAGATTTCTTGAAAGATATTATCAAAGTTCTCTTTCTCAAAAGAAAAGAAATTTCAGTGGTCCTATGTCCATGAGAAATTGATTTGGTAGCTTAAAACACCCTGAGTAAATCCAGACCTCCATCACATCTGGTGTTGAGTTCTACTAAATGTGCTGGATCATAGGTGTGTGCCCAATTTTATTACAAATTTGATATGAATGCTTTCTTTTATAGTTTCACTACATATTTGTACGTCTAAGGAATGTTTAATTTCGTCTGTTTTTAAGTGTTTTAGAATCCTATTGTATTTTTTTTAGTTATTTATTTGTTTGTTTGTTTTTGGTTTTTCAAAACAGGGTTTCTCTGTAGCTTTGGAGCCTGTCCTAGAACTAGTTCTTGTAGACCAGGCTGGCCTCGAACTCACAGAGATCCTCCTGCTTCTGCCTCCCAAGTGCTGGGATTAGTGTGCGCCACCACAGCCCGGCTTTGCTATATTGTATTCTGCTTTGCTTTTTTTGATATTATTATTCAGCATTGTGCGTTTGAGATAAACCCATGTTGTGTGAAGTTGGAGTTCCTTAGTTTTCACTATTGCATGGGATTTCCCTTCTGTGAGCAGTGTTCTCTTTTGACATGTTGCTGCTGTGAACATTTGAGTCATCCGCATTTGATGCCCACCAGGAACACTGCTCATCTCTACATTCTCCAAATGCAAACTCTCCACCTATGATCACTAGAAGTGGATCCTTCACTGGATGGGGGTGGGGCGGAGGGAGGGCGGGGCGTGGGGGGGCTGTTCAAGGATAGCCTGTGATGACAAGTCAGTGTCCAGAGTGACTGCTGCTCCAGGGCGTATGCTCAGGCTTCGCTTGCACCAGGCCTCCTCCTCCTAACACTGTCAGTTGAGTCTGTATTCATTCTTATTTATAGGTGAGTGCTGGTGCGGGCGTTCACCTTTGTGAGCTGCTGTTTGCTTCATTTTGTGTGCAATGCCTGTTTTGCCTTCAACTCTCAGCCCCATCCGATTGTTGGATCTCTGTTTCCTCCTTGATTGTAATACTGCCTTTGTCATCAATCCGTTTTCTGTGTATATGCGGAAGATAGACAGCTCTCTGCTCTGATCCTTTGGTCAGTTTGTCCTGGGACAGTACCAATGTCATCTTCATCACAAGTCTTGACGGTCTCCTCTCCTGTGCCTTAGACCTGGTGACCCAGTAAAGCCCTTCTCTCCTTTTAAGACTTTGGGATCCGGGTGGCTAAGATGGCTCAGTGGTAAAATAACTGCTACTGCGTAATCACAAGGAAATGAGTCCAGAGTCCATCTCACACACAAGCCAGGCTGCCCCTCTGTAACCCCAGCTCTGGGGGATGGAGACAGCAGCATCCCAGGCTCTTGCTGGCCACCCAGCTTGAGAGAGTAAGAGGCCCTGTGGGGAGCAATGGAGGTCACTTGACACTGACCTCTGATCTCTATGCACTCACACACAGGCGAACACACCTGCCCATACATGTGAACATACAAACCCCCACCCAAGATTTCACGTAGTGATTGATGATCTAATTACTAGACCAGATTTTCTTTCATATGTAAATTTAGTTATATCTACATAGTCCCCCTTTAAAGATAAAGCAGAATCTTTTCTTTGATGCAGAACATTTAACCATTATCTGAAAATGTACATCAACATAAAACACTTAACCACTGCATTCTTTGCTTTCGTTTTGTCCCTGCAGTCGGGTCAGAGCCTCACAATTTTACAAATATGCTTGTATGTTTCTGCGCAAGGAAAAAGACGTGGTTTTCTTAAGACTTGTTCTCACTGCAGGGCTGATCACGCAGCCACCGTAAGGGTGCGCGCTGTTGTGCCCACCCTGACAGTTCCTGCCGCACAGGAGTGCTTTCCCTGGCTTGCTGTAAACTCCTTCTCATGTTTGTCAATTTCCCTTGCAGCTGCTGCCTGCGAGTTTTTGGACATTGTGGAGCTGCTGCTCCAGTCTGGCGCTGACCCTACTCTCCGAGACCAAGACGGCTGCCTGCCAGAAGAGGTGACGGGCTGCAAAGCAGTCTCTCTGATGCTGCAGCGGCACAGAGCTAGCAAGGCCTGATCAAGAGGTTGGAAAAGCACAGTCTGATAGGGTAGGACTTCGGGATGAAAGAAACTGCAAAAATAATACTTCTTAACCACCCATCTTTGGTATGCATTGGCTAATAAAATCAGTTCTGAGGAACTGGGATTTGACGTCTCAGCAATTCATTCTCCATGCATACATTCCAGGGGAGCACAGTTTAGGTGATGAACATGTGTACTGCGCATAATAGAATCCAATTCTGCCGAGCACGCTTTGAAATTTATCACTGCTCTAGAGGGTGGGGAGAGGAGCAGACAGATCATATTTCACAATATTAAACATGGCTACGCTTGCTCCTTCTCTATCTTTCTATCTCTCTTTCTCAGTGCAGAAGCAAAATGTGCCGATCAGCACCACACTGCCAGTCAGGGAAGTTTCCAGAAATCCCAGCACAGTAAGGAGCGAATGGACCTGTAGCGTTTCCACAGCTAATCTGAATAGGCGCTTAAAATGGCTGTGCTGTAAAAATGAACTTGAGAGCGTAATCTAGGGAAGAGGAGGAGTGTGAAGGAAGGAAAGAAGGCAAGAGAGGGAGAGGACAGAACTTTGTCACCTGGGCCTATGAATGTCAGATCAACAGTAACTGGAAGCTCAAAACCTCTAGCATTTCAGCATAGCACTCAGCAACCTCACTTGAGGATTGGGACACAGGTCTGGAGAATATCTATTAAATCAGTATTCCTTAAACACTAAGCAGAAAAAGAATTTCCCTGGGACTCTAAATTAGCTATAGAGGCCTTTGCAACGGTAATCTAAAAATAACAACTCAGGCCTGGCCTCCTACCTGCTGAGCTGCCTGCTTGCCTGGACGTTACTGTTGGGTTGTTTCCGGGTACTAGGAGAACACTGCTTTGTTTTAGAAGAGTACATAGTAAGTAGGCAAGTGCACCACAATTTTTATTTTAAAGATAAACAATTGTACCACTATTGAGCCTGACTCCCTCTGATTTCCCTTTTAAACCTTAAGAACCTAGGGAATTCCTTGATATTCTTATTATATAAAAAATAAATAAAAATGAAAGAAGAAATTAGTTGTGTTGCAAACGTAGCTGTTAAAAGGTGGTTTTCTAACGCGTGTGCTGGTTAGAATAGCATGTACCTCGCTTAGTGGAGCCCACAGCAGTACATGCTGTTTTCGTTAGCCTGAGCTAGCCTATGCTGGAGCAAACCCCTCCACAGCATATGGCATATGAATACTGCTTCTTTTGTGGCTTTCATAGCTTCATACATCTGAGATGCAAAACCAAACCATTTACCAAGACTAATCATCTTTTAAAATAATTTCTTAGTAACCTCTGGAAATGATATGCACATTGGCGTGTACTGAAAAGTTAATGTAATTCTCTTTTCTTTATCCTTTTACTGAATCCTAGCTGTGTTGCAGCCTATCTTTAGCCTAAGCCTCTTGTGGTCCACATTCATCAAATGTATCTTTTAAAAAAAAAAAACTGGCCATAGTGGTGCACACCTTTAATCCCAGCACTTGGGAGGCAGAGGCAAAAGGATCTCCATAAATTTGAGACCAGCTTGGTCTACAGAGTAAATTCTAGGACGACCCTGTCTTGAAAAAACAAAAAATAAAAATGATACATTGGTTACGGTAAAAGTGACCAAGATAGTATGTGCAGTTTTAATTGGCGTTATTTTGTTCATCTTTGTGGCATTAGCAAATCAGTCGTTCATTTAAGCCTTCTAGAGCAGTTCTCTGAGCAAGAAACTACCCAGGAGCACCTTTTTCCGTCTATCTCCCTTTGTATATAGAGCTCAATATTTCTTAGACACGATTTTTTATTGCCCTGTTCTGCCACATTTAAAACTATACAGACTTTGTGGCTTGTTTTACATACTTTATTTTAAAGATTTTAAATCCAAGACCATGAGTAAAAACAGTTATCAGTGAGGCTGAGTGTGTTGGTGACGATCATTCTAGCACTGGGGAGGCTGAGGAGGCGGGATTACAAGTTCAAAGCAAGCCTGAGTTACATGCACACCTTGTCTCAATAAATAGAAAGTGTTTGGGGGTAATATAATAGTTTAATATTTTCAAATCTGGTGAATTCTAAAATTAATTTCCAATATCTAAATTTACAAAAGCCTTACTATGACATAATAATCTATGGGTCATTTTCCTGGGTCTTCTATAGACGATTTCATCCATAAATGTCAGTGAACACTGAGTCATGGTTTATTTTCATTCCCTTTAAATTATTGAATTATTATGCTAGCATGCCACATACCGGTCAGATCCTGAGTTCATTACCAAAGGCTGCAGTTCATCAACAAAGGACAGCGCCGAAGCAGACAGCCGGCTTCCCATGGTCACCGTGTTTCATATGATCCAGCAAGCTGAATCAGAAGACACCTTAGCTTCACGTCATCACGTGTACAGCGACCACTTACTGGAACATGCCATAGGAAGCCCTCACCTGGGAGAGTCACTTCTACTCGTACCCCAGCAAGCACTTTAAAATGACCAACTTTTTTTGTTTTTAATGTTTACAAGTTAGGGTTTATTTCGTCTCATCCTTGCTTTCAGCTCTTTGATTTGATACTTCTAATGCTTATAAGCATTTTAAAAATGGCTACTAAAATCTGGCTGGCAAGAGGACTCCACGTGGTTGTGACGAGGCACACTTGTTACGTTACGTCACCACCTTTGGTATCTAGACTACACACTGCCTTTCTATTCTGACTTCTTTCTCAGTAGTGTCTTCCTTTTATCGTCCTCCTGAACGTCCCCTCCATAGTGTGCCTATGTGTGAACACGTGCTCGGCCTTATTTCCTTAGGATGCTGTTTTTAGCTTTGTGATCAGAACACCGCTGCTGTCTTTCTGTATTTAGTATTTATTCGTGGTTGTCATTTACTTTGTCCTCTGTCGACTGATCTGAAAAGTCCTGATTGTAGTCTCGATGCAGTCACAGTGGGTTTGGGTGAAAAATAGAAATACGAAGAAAATCATGTCAACAAATATCAAAGAAGGCAAAGTGTCTGACTCACTTTAGACTCAGAACCCTGGCTGAATTGTGTGTGTGTGTGTGTGTGTGTGTGTGTGTGTGTGTGTGTGTGTGTGTGTGTGTGTGTAAATAGTTCTAGAGCCGGAAGGCAGAGCCTTGTGTGAGGTAGGCCAGCACTCTCCCCTAACCTGCTGCCTGAGCCTGTCTTCTGGTGTGTAGGTCTTAAATGTGAGGGAGTTCCGAATCACTTGGAAAAGCTGGTCACCTGCCTGGCAACAGTGCTGTGCTCGGAGTGGAAGTCTGAGGGCTTTACACTCTCCTGAAGCCCATCCATTGTCATCAAAGATACAGTTTCTGGTTCCTGTCACAGACGAGAACCTTTGGTTGGCTGCCCAGTTTTGTAGTTTTAAGTGCTTCTACCAGATGGTGTGTGTGATATTGCTGTGCCTCTTAGAAAGAGCTAGACAGGAGAGGTTGGTGCTGGTGATGGCAGTGTGGGTGCTAAAGCCAGAAAGCCAGAACCTTGCTTGCATTTGCTAATGCTTATCACCAGGCTAAATGTCCAAACAAAAATTATCATTGGTTCTTGTTTCCTTGTTTGATTTTGTTTTTCTTTTTAAATCATTGGCCAAGAATCCAGCTATAATACATATTCATATAGATATGAATATATGTATGTATATATATTCACACTAACTACCACATTAGGAGTCTTTCATGAGGCACTGGCTAAGAAGTTGAGCTCTGAATTATTTGCCCTCAGATTTGTACAGAAGTGAGCCCGCCGACCGTATCATCTAGCATGATTTTAGCATGTCTGTTTAACTTTATTCTGTTTTTCAGAATGATTTCATAGCATCATTTAACCTGTTGCCACTACACAGTAGTTTTCTAAGGCAGACATTGTTAGCATTGTTAGCAGGAAGAGTGAAAGACACAGGCTGGTCAATTCGCCCACCATCAGAGTTGGTGGGAGAGCCGCCATCAAGGACACATCTACCCGAATCCCTTTTGCTCTGGTTAGACCCCAAAGCAGGCTTTCCATTCGACCTACAGGTATTTCTCGGACCTCCTGTCAGTCTAGCCCAGTGGCACTCAGCTTTCCATCGGCATGGGTGTTAAGAATGAACATGTCAGGGCTGGAGAGATGGCTCAGCAGTTAAGAGCACTGACTTCTCATCCAGAGGACCTGGGTTCAATTCCCAACACCCACATGGCAGCTAACAACGTCTGTAATCCCAGTTCTAGGGTACCCAACGCCCTCACAGACATCCATACAGGCAAAACACCAGTGCACATACAATAAAAATAAATTATTTTAAAAATAATTAACATGTCTCAGGATTCTGTCTAAGATATCTAGAAAAGTCTCCTAGAAAATCATGGATTGCCATCAGGAACTAACTTTTTAATAATCTCTCTGATATCGAAGAGCAAGGAGTCAGCCAGTTTGTCGCATGCTGCTGTCCCCTCTGCTTGTCAGGTACAAGAAGAGCAGGCAAAGCAAAATCTCTGGAATTCCGTCCTGTTTTAATGTTTCAGCAGTTTCTGTTTAAAAGGTTCCTACGATCCAGTGACCCCGCCTGTTAAATAAGAATTTCATAGCTTCCTGCCAGGTTTAACTACTTAGCTATAGGTTATTATTCTATGTGAAGAACATCATCTCCAAAATTAATGAATAAGATATGTGTGACTGGCAGAGCCAGCTTGTTGTAGAAAAGGTTTCATGCTTAAGAAAATACATGCATCGATTGGACATGAAGGCTTCTAAGTGTTTATTCAACTTAAAAGTTGAAACACAAAGGATCTTATCAAACTTTGAGTTTCTAAAAAATCATTTTACAAATCTTAACACTAAATAAGTATGTAGCTACCAGATTCAATTTCATAATGAAAATATATTAAGTTTACATATTTATTAATAAATTTCAAATCCTAGCTCCTAAGGTGATTTGGGCCAAATGTTTTCATAGCAATTAAAATACTAGATCTAGTCTATGAGGCGAAGTTTACTGTTGAAACGAGGAACAGTAAAACACCCATTTTAACATAAACTTCATGACTATAATATGTACATTATACATGAGTCTTATTTCTTTGAAATCTTAGAGATTTTCCAACCCCTTTAATACCAGATCCAAGAGTTTTCCTTCAGTCATGTCTTCAGGATAAGCGAGACAGCCACCTTCAAAAGCTCCATTATCCGTGTCTTAGCGGATTTTGTATTCTCCAATGGGCTCCCTGAGAACACAGAAATTCCTTACTTCAGTCTTGTGGTCATGTGACTTTAAAAGTATGGTGACACTCCTGAGCTCTGCCTTGAACAGGCACCTGTCTGCATTTCTCTAGCCAGTCACAGTTCTTCACCAGAGTGTTTGGTTCAAAGCATAGAGATTAACAGACTCACGGGAATCATCCCTTCTTGTACTTGTCAGTTCACATGTATTATCCACCAGGTATGATCTGTGTTTCATTCCACTGAAGGGTGGAGGAGGGCAGGCTGTGTAGTCTCATCTGTCCCCAGAACCCTGGGATGTTCTGGGGATGGACCTCCCTCCAGAGCAGACTGCTTATCAGCATGGAGGAGTCATTGACTTCTAGATGCACACAGTTCTTCAAACTTTCCTCTGCTGTGGTTTGCTTTGTTGTTCTAACACAGTCACAGAGTCAAGTTGTTAGTTGACATTTCGGGGTGCGTGTCCTGGGTCGTTCAAGGGCAGTGTTCCATCCTCCACCAGTGTCTAGCCTCCTGACTCTAACACTGAAGCAGGGTGTACTCAGGCCGCCCCACTGCTCTGAATGTGGGGCAGGATCGACTCATCTTACAAGGAACTGAGTTAGCAGTTCAAGTTAGAAAGCATCTGGAAGCTGTGGTTGTGAGCACCTGTGTACACCTGTAGCCTCAGCGCTTGGAAGGCTCACACGAGATGTCGAAGGCCAGAACTGGGCAATGGAGCAAGATCCGGTGTCAATAAAACCAACCAACTGAACAACTGCAAAAAGATGTAACCAGGAAAAGCTGTCCTCCAGTGAGCACTCGCCTCCCAAGAGCCCTAGGATTCGGTGTGAGTGTCTTAGGTGGGAAGTGACCTTTGACCCTGAACACAGCGACTGAGCCTGCCAGTCCATGGAGGCAGTCATCCATGTTCAGTGGCTGCCCTCTGCGGCCACATCAGTTGTCATCCCCACTGCAGCCAGGACTTGTTTTTGTCTCTCGCTTGTGTCGCAGCCCTGGTTTCTATTTTAATATTTAGCAGGTGGGTTCATTTGATGGACACTTTGTGTAATACAAAGCTCTTTCAGAGTAGGCGCACACAGACGCACACGGGATAAAAAGTGGCACTGGGGTGCTGTGGCTTTCACGGAGTACATTTGTGGAGCCCACAGCTTAGTCCTGGTCATGTTTATAGCACTTTAGCCCTGTTTGTGAGTTTGGAACCCTTCCAGAAAAAGAGGAGAAAGACATATATTATTGTTTATAATCTGCTTTATTCCGCCGAACCTTGACGGAACGGACTGTGGATTGCTGTTTAAATCCCTCGTGCCTTTAACTACCGATTCGGAAAGTGGCTAATGCGCATTGCAGACGGAGCTTGGCATCCACTCCAGGAAATCACTTTAATTGAAGAGCATTAAATGTTAAAATGATTTTTTAAAAAAGGAAAAAGCCGGCACACATACTGAGTCTAAATGTCCTGACCCACCGGTAATAGGGTTTCTTGGTTGTCACAGCCTCTAGCCTGGGTGGGCTGTAAGCCCTGCAGTGGACAGGTGTCAAAATGTAACCTGAATTCCCTAGGTTGCTGTCTGCAGGCAGCCACCCCTCAGCTGGCCAGTGAGCAGGCAACTTCAAGGACTGCACTTCAGAGCGGAGTAGGGAGCTGTCAACTTTATGGATGTTTGTTTTTCTGCAATAATAAACTAGTCCCAGGTGACTAAAATATGAGATTTAACCCCAAAGTCCTTGCCTGGGTTTTCCATTGCTGTAGGAAAGCCATCTGTTAAAACCTATTTACCATTTTAATGGCTTAAAAAAATAAACGTGTATTTCCAATTGGAAGGGTATGCCAAGACCACTTTTTTCAGTCTGTATTTTATCTTCTATAAGGCAGCCCTCCCCCACCTTTCACAGATTCCCAAGCCCCTCCCAATCACAATGTAGCTGAGGATGACTCCGAATTCATGTCTGCACTTCCCAAGTACTAGGATTACAGACGTGTACCAGCACATCTCAAGTGTCAAATCTCAGGAATACACAGAGTACTGAGGAGCATCGCCCTTTGCCGAACCTCTAGTTCAGCACACACAGCCCGGCCTTGGATCTCTTCAGCCTGTTGTAATGTTAGCTCAGGAGAATCACAGACCCAAGAAGAAAGACAACTAACTGGGAAAGCAATGGAACAGTGGTGGCGGAACTTCTGATGGTTCTCCTCAGGGCCGTGTGTGTGTTGGCGGCTTTTTGTTTGTTTTGTTGTAAAAGATGTATTGTTAATTACGTGTCCATGTGTAGCGATGTGTACATGAGTGCTGGTACCTACGGAGTTCAGAAGAGGATATGGGAGCCCCCCGACATGGGTGCTAGGAACCAAACTCTAAGAGCAGCAAGCACTCTCCACTGCTGACCCATCGGTCCAGCCCCTTGGTTTGTATTTGTTTGGTTGGTTTTGTTTTTAGTGAAACAGTCTATTGCTCTCTTCATTCTGAGTAAACGTCACAGTAACATGTTCCCTGTTGTTAACAGAGGTTTCTGTCCTGTCCTGTCCCACAGCTGCTCAGTCCCAAAGAAACACACAGAGGTCTGCATTAATCATAAACTGGTTGGCCTATTAGCTCAGGCTTCTTATTAACTCACTCTTACATCTTAAATTAGCACATAATTCTTGTCTGTGTTAGCCAGGTGGCTTAGTACCTTTTATCAATGAGGCATTCTCATCTTACTTTCTCTATGTCTGGGTGACAACTACAGACCGAGCCTTTCCTCTTCTTAGAATTCTTCTGTTCTTGTTGCCCCCCACCTATACTACCTGTCTGGCTACTAGCCAATCAGCATTTTATTAAAATACAAGTAACAAATCTTTACAGGGTACCAGATCATTGTCCCACAGCACCCTGCAGAGAAAAAAAAACATATGGAAATTTCCCTAGACACCAGTTGTCTAAGAGCCCAGATCACTCTGATGGGGTTTCTGCCCTCCCTCCTGTCTCTTCTCACCCAAATAGAGACACTGCGGATGCTTCGTACAGGAGACACTGTAAGTGTGAAAAACTGTAAAAACAGCACAGACAGACATTACAAATTATGTGGTCAATAGATTTTTTTCTACCTATTTCCAAAATCAAGGGGCAGAGGACTATGCCCACAGGAAATTGGTATTTGAAAAAACCAAAGGGAGTTGGGGTGATGGCTCTGTTAAGGGCCTGCTGTACAAACATGAGGACCTGGATTTGTATCCATTGTGAAGTTTAGCTGGCCTCCGGCTGGGGTGAGCGCGGAGACTGGGGGATCACTGGGGCTTGGTGGGAGCCAGCCTGGCACTTCATGCTATTTCACGGCTGTGAGTGATTTTTTAATTCAGAGTTGTGCTTTTGGTTTCCCTGTGGTGATGACAGGCTGCTGCATCAGCTCGGCTTTTTATACTCTCCAGAGGACCAAGTAAAAAGCAAGGCACGTCAGCTTCTAAAGAATCTCCATCTTTATTTTACAGTTGTACCGTACACATCTCATGCCAGCACACAGGAGGCACATACAAACAAACGCACCGTCTCTGCACTCCAGAGTCCCGTGGCAATAAATAAGGAGGGGCGGGTGGTTTTTTTTTCCAGGAAAATGCAACTTTATTTCTTTTTAACTGTACAAAATTTACACCGTGGAAGGTTGGGGGCAAGACTCCAAAGCCTAGGAGATCTGGGGCTTTGAGGTCTGAGTGTGACCTCAGAGTGGCATCTGGAGTCCCAGGGCCCAGAACCTGCTCCTTAGGCCTAATACAGTCCTCACACGGGAAGGTCCAGTGTGATCCCTGCTGTAGGCGGCGACAGGTGGGAGAGGTGGCCTTGCTCAGTCCACCTGTGCTCTGCCTCACTAAGCAAAGGAACGCTTGGCGCCCCTCCCACACCTGCAGCTATCTCTCCACCAGAGCTAGCAGCGGGCATCTGTGCTTTTAGTGTGGTCCTACCAAGCAGAGTGGGGATGGGGTGGCTTTGCTGAGCTCTCTCTTTTTGGCTCCAGTCACTGTTAGAGCAGTTGGAGCAAATACTGCAGGAAAAAAGGGGGGGGGGTGATGGGCACTTGACCAATCCAAGAAAGAGAGAGCCAGTGATGTGCTTTTATTTAGCTTCAGCATGCCCAGAGCCCTTCAGCAGCAGGCAATAAAACAAAACTCATTTCCGCTTAATTGAATTTTCTTCGTCTCACCGTTCCCAGTCTTTAAAGTGAAGATTCCGCTTAAAACTGAATCTCCAGACCCTGCCGACTGAGGAGGCGTGGTCCTCGTTCCTGCAGTGAGAGCTAAGGTGTCAGTAGTAGGGAGTGGGAGGGGCTCTGAGGATGCAGGATGGCGGGCGGCCACATAACACAGTTCAGAAGCCTGAACCTCCCTGCCAAGAGGCCCCTTGGTCACCAGCTCACCAGTTGGGAGCTTCAGACGTGGGATTGGCTTTTGGTCTACAGATTTTTTTATATGTCCTTAATGAAGAAGTACAAACAGTCCTCAGTTACTTTAGTAGATTTTATGTTTATGACGGCACAGGATCCCTTTCAGACCACTGCCCAGTGCTTTGTCCGGGTCTTAATTTTGTTCTTTCCATGGTTTCATTGTGTTAATTTGTGGGAACAATTTTCTCAATATGATCTACTAGCTACGCTGTAGCTGGCAGAAGAGGCAAGGCCTGAGAGAAATGTGCCTGCTCCCCCATAGCCCTTCAGCGAGAGGTTCTGCCCCGCTGGCCAGCAGGCCTCGGGTTGATGTTTCCTCCGTGGCTTTATCACTCTGTTCCCATCCTTGCTTCTGCCACTTGCCACTGGAAACAGGGTTGTTTGTTTTTACTTAATTTTTAAATTTGCTTTAGGAGTCAGAAGTCTGCTGGACACATTCTAACGTAGGTGTCAATCAAATGTTCGCTTAGAGGCAAAGCCGGGCCCAGATACTGTACATGCCTCTAGAAGTTTACACTTCATGTTTTCAAATCCTCTTTGCCCTGGACGAGGAGGAAAAGAGCCAGCAGAGGGTACTGGTATCCTAGTGTGGACATCTCATAAAGAAGCATCCTGTTCTCCATCTTGAACCACAGGCAAGTCAAAGAACAGTCTTAGTGTGAAGTGCCCATTGGGACACCAGCACAGCTGTAATTTGAACAGAATTTGCAGGGATGTCCACTTAAAATCTGAGGCCCGTTGTGGCTGTGCTTCTAAATGGGCTCTTAGAGTGTGCTGCCCTCTAGGGAGCCAGCTCTGAATAGGACTTAAAGCCTCTGCGCCTTCCTAGCCAGTGCTCTCCTAAGAGCCCTTCCAGCTCAATGCTCCCTCAAAAAAAAAGCCACCCAAGAAGCTTCTACCAACTTCACTATGCTAGTATGGGTGATAACAGCTTCCTGCTCTCTTAGTACTGAGTTGAGAGTATTATTAACTCACTTTCAAAACCAAAAACCAATTAACTTCAGTCTTCAATAGTGCTCTATAGAATGTTCAAAACCACAAACCATGAGACACTAACCAGCAGTCAAGCTGAGCCTGTGGCCTTGCTAGGGCAGCATTTCAGCTGGATTGCCCAGCCTGGCTTTGTTTGTACGTTATGGGCAGTCTGCTGAGGATGAGGTATTTAAGAAAGGAGTCTTCACACCGATGTCTGCCATTTCTTTCACATGGCATATTATCTTTTGCATCTGTGTCTCCATCATTACCCCATCATCCACATTGTCGGGGAATTCCAGTAGCACTAACGAGCATCATCACCAGTAGACGTGAGAGCTCAAGAAAGAGAAAGTGACTATATTTGTACTCTCCAGAGCCAAGCCAGCAGCTACAGCTGGCCCACCAAAACGCCACTACAGAACTGACCAGAGAACTGTTTCTTTAAGGAAGCTTAACTGAACTCAGCTTTGAAAGAGGCTTGCAGGAAGGCCAGCAGCCAAAGAGGAGATGTGTTCCTCCCTTTCATCTCCTTAACCACATACCTGAATCCTCAAATATTACTGACAGAAAGAGGGGCCCCTGGGCCTCTGGTCTCAACACTTCATGTAACAGAAAGGCCATGCTGTGAAGCCAGAAGAAATAAACCAGCTTCCTGGGGGGGGGGGGGGGATTCCAGCTGGCTAACTTCCCGGGAACTTTGAACATGGCCAGAAATGGGTCACACAGTGGTAGTTGCCACCAGTCATGGCCCTGTCTACCACAGAGGAACAGCCTCTCTCAGATGACAGATTGAGAGCCAGGCTGGCCTCGCCCCTATTGCAGGCAGAGAATCCCTCCGCTGTGGCTGGCCAGAGAGCTGGGGCTTTCTGGGTGTAGGACTGAAGCCTGCAGCGTGGCGCAAGTTCAGCCAGCAACCCAGAGAGCCCGGCTGGTCTTCCAAACCAAACCAAGGTGAGCCCTCCCCACCCCCACAAAAGAAAAGAGGAATTGGTTCCTATCTTCTGACTGAATCAGCTAGGATGGCAGAGGAAGCTTTTGTTTTAAGAGAGGAAAAGAGCCTTGCAAACTCCTCAGAACCAACTCTCTGAGTACAGTGGATGCTCTGGATTTTATTCCCGCCCCGTCACAAAGCCAGGGAAGTCAGGGAGCCTCGCATCCACCAGTGTGACTAAACAGACTGCATGTTTGGAATCCGAGTGTGTGTACAAATTTTCCACTGATTGTCATTCTGGTCTCTGCATGGTTTAGCTTTGATCATTGTGTAGCCCTCAGCCTGTCTTGAGGAGGAAACAATATAAGCGGATGAAAAGGCACTCCGCACCAAGGGCTCATGGGACTGCCTGTGAAGATCCAGAGTCACGCGGAGTGGAAGCCCACCTCTTGCCATCAGGGGTTCAACAATACAGATGGGGTTTTTTAAAACCCAGACTCACCCTGGGTCACACTTGCAGGTAGGAAAAGAAGTCATATTTTCACAGCAACAAACAGAATGGGACGGGGCCATTTTTTTTTTATATCAAACTGTGGCCATCAGTGTTTTTTAACTAACCTTTAATAACTGACTATTTTGAAAATGACGGTGTAATCAAGGTGGTCCAGAAACCATTTTATTATTCTCAAGGGCAGTGGTGCCTCTCCCTCAGGAATCCTGGTTCTGGTGAAAGCGGTGATTTAGGAGGCAAAATGTGAGCTGCGCCAGCCGGAGCAGAGTTTCCCAAAGGCCAAGGTGGCCTGTCACGGTCACCTTGTGCTGTCAAAGCACTGAGCAGCCAAAGCCTCGAAGCAAGGTGAGAGGGGAGGGAGCCAACCAGCCAGTGACCTAGCGCTCTAGGCTGTCCAGCCCTGTGCTGTGGTTGAGATGAGGTCACTCTCCTGTCACCTCCCAAGAAAGCCGAGTCCTAGTGTGGTCTCAGCCTTCTAGGAACAGCGGAGGACTTCCATTGAAAATAATGGAAACTCACGTTGGCGTACTTTTGATCCTTAAGAGGCAAGTCTCTTTTGATCCTTGAAGATATTCTCTCAAGCCGGGAGGACAGGTAAAAGGTGGGGAGGAAGGTCTAAAAAGGAGGATGGTCCATTTCATCAAGCCAAGAGGCTGGGCTAGTTGGAAAATCAGGGTAGCCTACACTGCTTCCTGTGGAGAGGTCAGAGGTGGGTCCCCCAGCCATGGCTCTCAGTGTCTGGCTTACTCCCTGCCCTGCGTGCGCAATGATGCCCAGATTACTGTCCACTGTGTAATCCAGCCCATTGAGCAAAGGAGCATGGGATGGCAGGGACGATATGGAAGATGGAGACTGGGGGATTCCGTAGGGGCTCCCATCCCTCAGGTCCTGATAGGATTGTCCTGAACCATCCATGGAGAAGCTCCCATTCATTAACTGTCCGCCTGTAACGTCCCCCACGTTGCCATAAATCCTATTGGTGTGGCCAAGCTCTGAGAGAATTTGATCCTCTGTGGACAAAAGAATGGAGATACATTGTCAGCTGCCAGGATTCTGGTGGTCCCTGCTCTTCACAACCAGCAACACAATGACCAGGAGGGATTGGATGCCCACGGGCAGCAGCTGCCCCCCTGCCAAGCACAGGTCAGACACCAACATGTCAGCCTACCATCCAGAGACCAACCCAGACCAAAGGGAAGACAAGGATCGCCTGCACCGAAATCCGCAGGCCCCACGGGCTGGGAAGTGTCTGGTGAACCTGTCGGTCTAGAGTGGCTCTGAGATACCCTGGTGACACTGAGCAGTGTGAGGGCCTGGGTTTGGTGGGTCACATTGTCTGTCACAATGGAAGCTACTGAGAGAGTTTACTCTGAAGGCTTTCAAAGCAAGAAAAGTCCTCGGTCGGGCTGCTTGGGAAAAAGGCCTGTGTGATAAAGGTGCTGGCCACCACTCTTAGACCTCTATATAAAATCCCCATCCACCCCAAAATGGAGTTCAGTATCCAAGAACTCAGTTTCTTTCTATATCCAATAACCTACTTACTGAGGATAAAGAATGACTTGATTAAGGCAAATGGACCTTCTGGTTTCTTGAAGAATTTCATTAAGGGGGATCTAATGAAATTTGCCGATGGAATTTCTCTCTTCCATAGGGGGGAGCAGGTTTAGTCTTAAGAATTACAGGATCGTCATTACCCAGACAGAACATGTTATACCCAGAGACCCACCGCACCCAAAAGAAAAGAGCCACAAAGCTAGGTGTGGTGCTCCTGTGTCTTTCAGGTAGGGACTTGAGAAGCTTTCATGAGATAAACTGGTTTCCTCCATCCTGCCAAGATGCCTGGGGAGTGGGCGTACATCTCCTTGGCCCTCCTTGGGTCCTAAGCGCTGTGGACTAAGAAGGCTGAGTTTGGGCTCTGCAGACCACTGGACTGAGGTCAGAGATTTCCTAGTTTTGTGCCCAGGGTAAGTAACTTGTTCCAGAGGCTTCTTTCCCCTTTCTCCCTGGGCCAACACACTGATTCCTCCAAAGGCCACTTGTGACTAGACTTCAGCACCCTACCTCTCTGATCCCACATTCCACTCAGGAATATAAAAGAGGGAGCATGTGTCATTCAAAGGGAGCAGGAAGGAGAAGACTAGGCTCGCCTCTGCCGTCACCTCCACTGGGCCTTCAGCTGGTACCTGCTGTCCATGATGGTCTCCTTTGGGACGACCATGCCCCCTAGTTGTCCTTGGTACACAGGACTGTTTAGCTTTCCCCAAGCTCATCCACAGTTGGTTGTGGTCACTGACACCCGTGATAGCTCTCTGAGGTGGCTGAGGATGTGGCGGTCCCCTTGTATAGACCTGGGCTCTGACTTTGACAAAGCTACACTAGAAATCAAATCAGGTTTCCCATCCTCCGTTCAGGGCCCTTCCCTCTCCCACCCACATAAAAAAGACCTCCTGTATGTGAGGGCTCGGTGACCAAGGACAGTCACGGTTATTTGCAAACAACCTGAGGATCCACTCATGCGGTAATTTGCAGTTTTGCTGATGATGCACAGGTCTGAACAGAGCGCATGCTGCAAAGCTTGTGTGCAGAGGACAGGGTGGAGTGAGTGGCGGGGGAGGGGTTCCGGAACCGCAGCCAGTTCCCCGTCATGCACTCACATTATTGCTTTCCCAGGAAAAGGCCTGTTGAGCACGTCCTCCTGCCACCAGGATTGGAGGAGCGGCTTACTCTAGGGGGCCGTGGGAGGAGCTCAGTGTCCCTGCAAAGGGGAGAAGTGCAGGAGGGCTGGGGCGAAGATGTGGGCTGGTGAGAGCGCCTCTGGGCCAGGACAGGGCTAGGCTGCATCCTGGGGACCCCAGCCCCGGTATCTCAGCAACAGCGTTCTCTTGCTCTCCTCACCCTTTCTGGGAGGGCCACTAACACCCTTCCCACCCTTGACTGAAAGTCTACAAAAACCCTGTGCCCAGGAGGGCGTCATCAGAAAAATCCCATCGGCTGGCAAGGATTGCTGTCCCCCAGGGCCTCGCCGAGGGCCTCAGGCTCGCCCCTCCAGCCCTGCTCACCTTGGAAGCTCAGCTCACTGTCACTAACCCCACAGTCCTCCGCAGAGCTCTCCTTCCCCTGCTTGCTGCCTCCCCGGCTTCTCTTCACGCTCTTGTAGAACTGCCCCCAGCGATGCCGCCCCGCGTCCTTCTTCAGCCGCTTCTCCTTGGCCCTTCTGTTCTGAAACCAAACCTGCCACAAACCACAGGGAACACATTCAGAGGTCACCTCGAGACCCCAATGTCCCCCCCTCAAGCACTCAGGAGGTACCTAAAGCCCTGGACCCTCAAGACAAGTGGTTGGAAGCGGATCAAGTGCTTTGGTAGTATGTCAGAACAAAGTGTGGGGTGCCCATTGTCTCCTCAGCCTGAGCCTCATGCCCCAGGGCACTGGTCCTGAACTCTGCTCGCTGTAGACTCGGTGCCACCCACTCCCAGATGATGTCACTCACGTCCCCAAGCTTTCCTTAGGTGGAAGGCACAGACCTGCCCCAGGCCTGGATCACTCACCTGTACCACCCTCATGTCCAGGCCTGTCTCGGAGGAGAGCTGCTCCCTCACGTGCCGCGCTGGCTTGGGCGAGTTCTTGTAGGCGTTCTTTAGTGTCTCCAGCTGCTTTGCTGTGATTGTAGTCCGAGGTCGCTTAGCCCCGGCCTCCGAGTCATCTGCAGCGAAAACACCTTGATGGAATTAGTGGAGCTGAAGCAGCTGGACCTCCTCTACCTCCTGCCCCTCTCGCCCTTCCCCAGAGACAACCTGGGGGAGGAAGAGGCAGTGTTGGGAGGAAGTGATCCCCACCCAGGGATGCTGACACTGGCCAGCAGCCTTTCATAAGCCCCACCTTCCCATCTTCCCTCAGCTCTGTCTTCTCCCTCTCTGGTCAGTTTAGCCACACAGAGGCCTGTCACAAACAGAAAATAATTCTCCTCATTTCCCTGGGATGGCGAATACTCTGCTTACTCAAGAGTTGCATCCAGAGTCCTCAAAGGAAGGAGTCAAAAGATAGTCTGTCCAGAATGGCCTCAGGCAACCTGCCCCCTCACCTCTCCTGAGCCGCCAGTTTCACTGACCCACCCTGGGCCTTATTGCCTCTGCCAACCTACCTGGCCTCACAACCGAGGGGGAACCCGCACTTCACTAGACACCCATATGTTTATAAACTGGCGCAAAGCCACCCACCCCCACCCCTCCCATCATGAAGTCAAAGCTCAGGACAAGTAGAATAAAACATGTATTGTTCTGTGAAACTTGCTCTGCTTTCCCGGACACACACTTGGTTGAAAGGTAAAATGAGTTTCACACTGTGGGTCGCAGTCAGATTTTCTGAAAAGCACCAATCAGGGCAAACTGCGGTCAGCAGATGTCTTCAGTGGGTTTTAAGTGGTCAGCCTCACATGCCTGTTAAAGCTGGTTGTTAGGTTTCGGCCGAGTGGCTCACTGTGAGGGGAAACAGTTTGTCCCCCAGCTCTTAGACTCGGCTCTGATGGGGAAAGCCAAGAATAAAGTTGGCGAGAAATAACATGGCCCCCAACTTCTCTGGGCCTTCACGTGTGTTTTTGCCTTCCTCCCTACCTTTTCTCCCTTTCTATTGAAAAAAAAAAAAAAACTCATTTAGGACCAACAATACTGCCCACTGTTTATTAAGTACCTACTGTATACAGATTTGCTAGAAGCCTTACATGCATTCGCTCCCTGGTTCTAGGAGATACTAGGAGTCAGCACACCGAGTTGGGCCTTCCTGGTGAGTGACTCTGGTGAGCAGGGTCTAAAGCTAGGGAGTGTTGTGGCCTCCGCATGTGGGGTTCCATGCTCTGGGAATTCAGCACATGCCCACAGGGAAGGGTGAAGGCCTCAGAGAGTCGCTGTCAGGGACCGACAAGGGGCAGAGTCCAGAGTCCCCAGGCAGATCACCACCGGGGAAAGCCCCAACATGCCTCACTTTGAATGTTGTAGTGAGGGTTGTGCCCAGGTGTATAGACCTCACAACACAGCGCTGTTGGACACAGTCTAAACTACATAGACACAAAATGGTGTGCTTTCGAAATATGCAGATGGCCTTATGTACAAACTCCCAGCTAATGAAACTTGGAGAGGAGTGGAACTTTAGTCCCAGCCACCCTGGAGGCTGAGCAGGAGATCACCTGAGCCCAAGAGTTTGAGGCCAGCCTGGACAACAAAGGAGATTCTCCCACTCAAAAGAAACAACAGCAAGGTGTGTGTGTGGCAGGTGAGAGTCCCTAATTTCAGAGCAGGTTGGCCACGTGAGTCAGAAGTCATTCTTCACGGCCATGCCGGTGCTCTGTCACGGCGCTGGGTGGCTGCTCGGTACAGCGCCACCACCGCGCGCCTGCACAGTCTCTCTTCACGTGATTATGGGAACTCTCATGCTGTTATTTTAACATTCGCTGTTATTATAATTTAAAATCTTTTTTATGTCCTATAACAATGTCATCCAAGTGTTCATTAAGTAGCGGTGGCAGGGCTCGTGCTGAGAAATGTCCCCAAAATCAATAACTTTGGTGCGGAAGTTGAGTGTGATAAAAACACTACGAGGAAGGCCAAGCAGGACCATGACACCCCGGGCTGTTAATTTAGGAGAGAGCATTCAGCGAGGTGCAGAAGATAATGCTGAGAAAATAAAAAAAGTAACATTAAGGCGAAACACACTTTGGTTATGGATTGGCATGCCTGCAGAATACACCCCCACAACACACACTTATAATATTAATTCCTGTGGAAAATTGGCCTCAACATATGTTCATTTTGAGATATGCAGTGTCTCCTAAGACTTGTCCTGGCATAAAATGCAGCATCGCCATATTGAAAATGGAAAAATCTAAGGAGGGGAGATGAACGGACAGAGTAAGGCCCACCAAGGGGCAAATGGCCCATATTAGACCCGTTGTTTAGCTCAAGGGAGGGAATTATGAGCTTGGAAGAAGGCTTAGCGAGGCAAGAAGGAATGGAAACTTAAAACAGCCAAACATACTACAGCAGACAAATGTCCCCAACCATGTCAAGGGTCCCTGGGATTGCACAGAAGGGAAAGGACACCTAGGGGACAAGCACAGAAGCCTTCAGCTGCTTTAGCCCACCTCACCTCCTGTCTGCATCTCTCTCCACTGGCACTTGCTCTTGTTTAGTGACCCCTTTCATGGGCATCATCCTAGTCAGCCTCCAGAAACAGCAGTGTGGCAAGGCTTCCTCAGCTTGCCAGAGAAGCTCCCGATCTGTAAGCCGTGCACCCAGCCTTGGGTGCCAAGACCAGGGCTTTCTGTTGTCCTACAAGAGGCTGCAGTAGGACAAACTTCTCCCATGAGATGACAAGCCCTGCGATGTCATTTTTGCCTCCCCCGTGACATTATTACTAGCTGCCCTGGAATTATCCACAGCCCCAGGAGATTCTGGGCTGTGTACACACAAGGTCAGCATGAGGTCTTTGACAATAAGAGCCAGCACAGGCCCGGGAGAGGCACGGCTGGCTTTGGTGAAGGTCTGGTAAGGTTCAGGTCTAAATTGTCTTGGTATCACTAAGTCCACCTGTGCTGACGCGCTCCTGTGACGCCCTGATGGATTCCAAAGCAACAGCATGGAGTTTTAAGGGACTTGAGCAATGGTTCTCAACATGTGGGGGTCGCCTCAGACCATTGGAAAACACAAATACTTACATTATGATTCGTAACTGTAGCAAAATTATAGTTATAAAGTAACAGTGAGAATAATGTCATGGTTGGGGGGTCACCACAGTATGAGGGATTGTATTAAAGGGATGCAGCGTTAGGAAGGCTGAGAACCCCTAAAGCTGAGTGAATGAGCTCACCAAGGCAGAGATTTGGGCAGCATCTACAGAGGTCTCTGGTCCTTGGGAAAGAAGGTCAACATCCTTGGTTCACTATAAAGGTCAGAGCTAGGAGTACCCAAAGAGAGATGAGGCCCCTGTCCCATCATGCCACAGGCCAAAGCCAAGGTTGGCCCAGCTAATTCACCACAGGGCCCTGAAGAATTGCCTCAGCCTGCTCCCCACCACAGAAAATCTAATTTCTCTCAGTTGAACAGTGGTGGTGCACGCCTTTAATCCGAGCACTCAGGAGGCAGAGGCAGGCGGATCTCTGTGAGTTTCAGGGCAGCCTGTTCTACAAGAGCTAGTTCCAGGATAAGCTCCAAAGCTACAGAAAAATCTTGTCTCAAAAAAAAATCTTTTTCCATATATTAATCAGATCCAGATAAGATGGGTAAGTGAACTAGAAAGAAATACATGAAGTTGTTTGTGTGTTTGCTTCCATCAAATTCAGATCCATCAACGGAGCTGCCTTCCACAGAAATATCTGAGTTGATAAAAATGCCAGTCAAGGACAAAGGACCCTCATGTTCTAGGAGTTGTGGCCTAAGAGTCTTAGGTTGGGTTTGGTCAAACTCAGATGCAGGACATGATACCCTTGCCCTATTGCCAGAGCTGTGACTGAGAAACCAAGAGGGGGTGCTTCAGGAAAGTGAGTCAGGACTGACCTTCCTGAGGGACATATGGGGAACACACTGGCCTGAGCCCCATGCTGAGAGAAAACCCTCTGCTCTGTAAGGCGATGACAGGGAGGTCAAGAGCAGCAGCTTCTCTGGCTGCCCAGCTGAGGCCAGGTTCCCAGGAAACATCAAGGGGTGACATCAGCCTGCACGGAGCTGCAAGTCTCCACCGCAGCACGTGCTGTGACCTGAGGTACGGTAAGGGCCACCACACTGGGTTTTGTTTTGGTCTGGTTTTGGTTTTTGGTTTTTCGAGACAGGGTTTCTCTGTAGCTTTGATGCCTGTCCTGGAACTAGCTCTTGTAGACCAGGCTGGCCTCGAACTCACAGAGATCCACCTGCCTCTGCCCCCGAGTGCTGGGATTAAAGGCGTGCGGCTGCCATCTTACTGTTGAATCTCCCTAAACATGGTTCCTCCCAGTCATTGATCTGACTATGGACAAACCCCAGCTTCAGGGCTTCAGGCCCTCAACGGTCAGTTCCCCTGAGCCCAGAGTCTGAGGAGAGACAGGAGACAACGGAAAACAGGCCAACTCTGCAAGTCCTGTGGCTCTTGCTTCTGCAGCTTGTAAAGCATAGGATGACGAGGAAGTGTGCACCTCAAACGACAGCCAAGCTCACCAGCCATGCTCCAGGCAGAGATGACGGAGTTCACTACCCGGTAAGGGCCTCGGCCGCTCTCAGTAACACAGCTTATTTTAATGCTTCACGGAGCCAGCAAGGTCTAAGGGTTTGGGGGTGCCAGAACTAACTCTCACTGTGGAGCCCTGGTTACAGTTCTCAGGGGAGGCTGAGGGTTGGATGGGAGGGACCCTGAGAGACGGGCACCTCAGCGAGCAGCCCACAGCCTTCAAGGTGCTGGAGGGGCACGCACAGGGCCGCGCTGCTCACCGTTTTGCTTGGCTGTCTCGTAGTCTTCCTTGCACACCAGCCGCCCGTCCTCCATCAGGTAGAACTCGTCCCCCGTGGCCAGCTGCCGGTTGCAGATGATGCAGGCGAAGCAGTGCAGGTGATAAACGAAGTCCTGGGCCTTGCGGACCACCTGGGTTGGGGGGATGCCCTGCTGGCAGGCTGTGCATTTTGTGCCGAAGCGCCTGTCAGGAGGGCAGTAGAGAAGTAAAAACAAAGGGGTCGTGGTTGCAGTCTCTACCGTTTACTGGCCCTCTCCTGTCCCACCGCCCCAGCATCCAAGGAGCTCCAAAGCTTACAGTACTCTGGGCCTCCTGCTGGCTTCGTTGCTCTGTGCCCAGGGTGCTAGCACAGCAGGCAAAGGGATCAGATCAGAGCTAGAGTCTCAGTTCCCATCCCACCGCTAACATCCCAGGGATCCACAGAGGCGGAGGGCGGGGCTTCTAAGTGCCCCTCAGAGTAGGAAGTCACCCTTCACCTCCTGCTTTTCTCATCTTTGTGGTGCTTTCCAAAAGTCCAGCCCGGCAGGGAACCCTGTGTGACCACTCCGTTCAGCACACACAGCCTTCATACAGTTTCCCATAGGAGGCGGCCAAGTGAAGCCAGTTGGGGGACAGCGCATGCCCGCATCCACACGGCACTCAGGAGAAAACAGAGTCATCAAAGTGAGGCTCTCCTAAAGACTTCTTCTTCTTCCTTCTGAGGCCCCCAAAACACGCACACGCACGCACGCACGCACGCATGCACGCATATCGAGCAACAGGAAAACCCAAAGCTCTCCACACAGCCTGAGATGTCACCTCCCAGGTAGAACTAGGAAGTCGCACTGCCAAACCCTTCCTATATTCTCCAGTAAGGAATCTGCAGATCTTTGGCAAAACCTGCTTTCAACAGCTTTTTGTTGTACCCCTTTCTGGACTGGCCCCAAGGCAAGAGGAAGCCAACCACTGCGCCCTTTACGAGGTCTCGTAAGGGAGGAGAAATAGATACATGGTCCTTGAAGCCCTTCTCCCCATCCCATTGCAGTGGCCCAGAAGCAAGAGAGAAACACTAGAGCTGGGCAGCCGAGGGGGCGGTTGGTCACAGGTAATTCTTCCCGGTCTGGAAGGAAAGAAGGAGGGAGGCAGGAGGGGATGGGAAGCTGGGGCAGAGTTTAAAACAGCAATCAACCTAATTATTCATGACACTTCACACAGCAGAACTTTATCTTCTTCAGGATGAGAGACTTCGCCTAATGGATCGGGGGAAGGTTTGATTTTAATGGTCCTTTTAACTAATGCTTATAGGCAGCCTGATTTCCCCTGAAAGGACAGTACATATTTCATCCACATTAATACCAAATAAATTAATTATGGTCATGGCTATCATGATGAATCCCAGATTAATGCAGAATGATGGGTCTCTTATGCAGCAAGGATACCTGCTGAGGGGGCTGCACGGGCCTGCAACAGGCATGGACAGCTGTGGCTTCCACGACACCCCAACAGGGACATAGTGTCCTGGAGAGAAGTGGGGGGTCTCCACATCAAGAGTAGCTTTGCATCGGCCAGTAGTGTGGTAGGGAGACTGCAAAGGGCTGGGTACGAGGGACGGAGGTCTGCCTCTTAGTTTAGAGAAAGCTAGCCCCTTACATGTAGCACCCCCAAAATGGTCAGCATCCTGCCTCAGAGGGACCTGGGCTTTTGTCAGATTTTCATAGAATTGCAGAACCTAGAAGAGCAGCTTCTCTTTGCTGAATAACAAAATCAGAGGATGTTCACAGAGGGCTGGACTTGAGTGTGGAGAGCACAGTGCCAGGTCCGCACCAGCCTCAACCGTCCAGAGCGTGGGTGATGCCCAGGCTCGCTCCACAAGCAGCAAAGCTGCAGCGGCTCCTGGTTTAAAGGGAAAGGCAAGACAGTTCTATCCTGTGTGTGCAAATGCCTGTGTGTGTCCCTGTGTGCACGGGAGTGGGGCAGGGAGGCAGACAAGTTGAAAGCTTTTCCCATCCACCCCCGCTAATGAACAATGTCTCCCCACGCTCGCCACAAACCCTTCCATGAAGTTCCAGAAGGAATGGGAGAGTGCACCCACACCTGCGGACGAAGATGCTGGAGCAGAAGCCTCTCCAGGGAAGATGTCTCTAAGGCCAAGCCTTCCCAGGAGAAGAGGGCTGAGGGGAGACCCCAGAGCAGAGCAAGAGAGAAGGACCCCATAGCAGCCTCTCCCACGAGAAAGCCGCTTCCCCTGGCCTCTAAAGAGCAGACAGGCTTTCAGTAGCCAGAAGCCCAACTGATTCGAGCAAGAGACGTGAAAGATAATGCGGGATAAATTTAATCTCATCCCGACAGTGATTCATGCCCGAGGGTGCAAGTGCACAAGGAAAATGAAAAATAAATGGACTTGCCCACTAGCATTTTTTTCCAGCCATTGGAGCAATTTTCCTGATTGTGGGATTTATACCAGTGGTAAGTGGAAGCTGCCCCTGGCTACCTTTTTCTCCTGAAGTACGGCCAACAGGATCCTTGCCAGGGGCACTTTGTGCGCTGCCTGGGTCCTGGAGCTCTCCTGGCCTGTCCTAGCCCCAAGGAGCGTTCCAGTCACAGCCAGTGGCCCCGGAATAAGTGCCCTAGGGTGGGGTAGGTTGTGTGTGTGCGATGAAGACAATGGTCTTGAGTGTGCAGTCTCAGACCAGCCATAGTCACAGGTGAGGAAACCGTGGTAGGTGACACCACTCTCACGTCACCAGCCGTCACGTCACCAGCCATAACACGACACACGGCCATGTTTAAAATCGCTGGGAGCACAGCTGCTACACAGAGAGTCAACGGGCTGAACAGTAGTCTGGCAAGTTTTTTTTATTTATTTATTTATTTATTTATTTATTTATTTATTTATACAATGTGTGTATGTCTGCAGGCCAGAAGAGGGCACCAGACCTCATTCCAGATGGTTGTGAGCCACCATGTGGTTGCTGGGAATTGAACTCAGGACCTTTGGAAGAGCAGGCAATGCTCTTAACCACTGAGCCATCTCTCCAGCCCGTCTGGCAAGTTTTTTTTTTTTTAAATATTTTTGTGGTTTATTTAACTTTATTCTATGTGCATTGGTGTGAAGGTGTCAGATCCCCTGGAACTGGATCTTCAGACAG
The DNA here is from genome assembly GCF_014885135.2 of Alexandromys fortis. Lineage (NCBI taxonomy): Eukaryota > Metazoa > Chordata > Mammalia > Rodentia > Cricetidae > Alexandromys > Alexandromys fortis. Next base: position 13,325,518 of record NW_026067905.1, on the reverse strand, counting down.
TTGTGAGTTGCCATGTGGGTGCTGGGAATGGAACCCGGGTCCTCTGGAAGAGCAGTCAGTGCTCTTAACCACTGAGCCATCACTCCAGCCCCGTCTGGCAAGTTTTGAAGGGTGCTGGGGTGAAGGAGGAGGTGGACACTAGCTAGGGAGCATGGCTTCTGGGGGACTCTCCAGGCAGCGCCTCCTCATTGTGGTCAAGTCTCCACTGTGTGTAGGCACTGCCCACTCAACAAATCCTGCACCCTGGCCTCCCTCTCTATAAGACCCTTCCTGCCAGCTGTGCCCAGCTAAGCCTCCTAGGACGGCCACTTTCCCACAGACAGCAGCTAGAGCTCATGCAAAGTGAGCACAGAAGCGGCTTCACTTGGGGGCAGAGAGCGTGCCTACCGTTCCCAAGACCCTAGGCTGAAACAGTGCCACAGAGATAAAGGAATGCAAGGGAAGGACGTGCTGATGGCTCCCCTCCTGTTTGTCCTTATCCTCGCCCAGCACGTAGCAGGGGAGCATCAAGACCTGCAGACCGGATGGATGGATGGGCGAATGAACGCATGAACTCCTGAAAGGTGCCCAAGTAGCCAGGGAGGAGCGGCTTCCAAGAGCAGAACGGAGGACACAGCGTTCCACGGTGAAACACGAAACGTGAAACTTATCATCCGCTGTCATTGGCATCACCTTCATCTCACAGACGGCTCCAAGAGTGGCCAAGCTGAAAAGTGGGTATTGTGGCGCCTTGTAACAAATAGGAAACTGAGGCACAGAGAGGTAGCATGCCGGCTCCCGCTCACACCAACGGCGAAGAAGAGAATGAGGATTTGAACTCAGCACTTCCAAAGCCACACAGGTTGCACACAGCTGGCAGCAAAGGCAGCAGACACAGACTTGGTGTCTGGGATGGCTTGATCTGGCTTGGCTACCTGAGTGATTGAGAGACACTCACTGGGACCTGGGAGATTAGTGCAGCCCACTCTGGCTGTGTCCGTGAGGGTGCTTCCAGAGAAGACTAACTAAATGGGGGAACCTGCCCTAATGTAGGTGGCTCCCTCCTATTGGCTGGGGTCCAGGGTGGAATAAAAGGAGAAAGGCTGGAATGCGGGTGATTGCTCCATCTCTCTTCTCTGCCTCCTGATCAACACAACGCCAGCTGCTCCTCCGTCCCTTCTCCACCATAATGAGATGCCAAGCCCTGCTACAGCCAGCCAAAGCAGACCTTTCCGCCCTCGAGATTTTCTTCTCTGGTATTCCACAGCAACAGAAGACTAACACAGCACCCCTGACCAAAGCCCAGCCTGAATGCAGGACCTCATGCCCCTTCCACGTCCCCAGCAGCTCCTGGGCAGTACAATCCGCACCCCACCCTGGCGCTTCCATTAGCCAGGGGCTGCTGTGGTAGCCTTCACCCCAAAGTGTGCTCACCCATCATGCAACTCAGGGGCTAAGGAGGGGACAAAGACATCAGAGCCATCTCCCAGGGCTACCAATGACCCCAGGAAGAGCCAGGCCTTCTGTCCTAGTGCCTCACCTGCGTTCCTGTCTCTATCTGTCTACCCCTCTGACCTTGATGGGCCTGGCTGGGGCACTCACAGTGTCTGGATCCTCCAGAGAGACATCAGCGGGCAGGTCCTGCAGACTCAGAACTTCTAGATCGAGGGTCACAAAAATCCTACACTACAGACACCCACACTTGGACAGTTTTAAATGCTGTCACCTGACCAGATCCACACAGTTGTTTTGTGGTCCCTAGACATCAGTCAGCGCCCCCATTCACCAAGCTCCTGCTGTGTATCCTGCGTGGCAGAGCCTGTGAACCCACGAGCCACCGTTCCTCACAACCAGACCCTCAACTCAGGACTCTCTTCTCTTCCCATTCACTGCCAGCCCAGCACCCCCTACTCAACCCTTGGTCACTACAGCTCTTGGCTCAGCATCTAGACCAGGGCCTCTAGTGACGCCACCACGCAAAACCTCCTGTTCTGCCTGTTTAGCACTTGATCTCCTCCAGAAGGTCTTAGCCTTCACCCATCCTCAGCTGCTGGTTCTGATGGTCTACCCAAGACCTTGTCCCAGTCACCCCACTGTGGGATGCCAGACCCCTGTCCGCTAGGCATTGTTTCAAGAGGACACTCTAGCACTGACTCCAGTACACAATGCCTTCATTGTCTCTGCCTCTGCCTCTCAGGCCACAGCCCTGTGACCTCAGTAAGACTCCACACCCATCTGACTAACCCTTCCCTCATGCCTTCTGACTTCCCTGACTTCTGTCTACCTTCACCTTTCCCTTAAGCGCAGGGGTCTGGGCAGAGCTGAGGAAAAACACACCGTCTCACTGCGTAGACTTCCTCAATCCCAAGAGGACCCCAGAAATCAACACAGGCCCAGTTCCTGATCTTCTGAAGAGGAGCCCTAGACACATGTGTTACCTCAACCCATTCTCCCACAGTACAGGAGATTTCCCCAGTCCTGGCTCCCTACAGGTGACCTGGGCTTCTACTGTTCCCAGCCCACCCTCCCCATGGGCACAGGGTGCCTGATTGGATTCCCCAAACAGCTGTGCCCTCTGCCTTCCACATCTACCTGTTTCCTTGGGCCTTCCCTTCCACACACAGGACACATGACACTTTTTCTGATATTTGACCCGCACCGTCCCCAACTACCACCCATGTCTCTATTTCCCTTTAGAGCAGACTCCACACCCCACCTTCTACAGAGTTCCCAAATTCCTTTAGCCAACTCCTCAGAAGAGATCTAGAGTTGACAACTCCCGTGCCCCTGGGACGGCTTCTCTTGAAGTCAGCCTGTCAGTGTGCTGCCTGGTCAATCAAGCCTGCACTTGGCAAACTCATGGATAGCCTCGTATCGGTAAATCCAGCGGTCCGTTCTCTTCCTACCTCTGGACACGTGTCCCCTTCCCAGAGCAGGACCTGGGTTTCAAGACCGTGTGAAATAGCCACACAAGGGCCTTTTACAGATGAGAAGGGGGCAAGGTGCCGCCACCTCACAGCTGAGGACCACAGAGATGGGGTTGAATCCTAGAGCCCTCCCTCAGGGCTCCTCCCTCGCTCTTGGCTGCTGGGAGGCAGGCGGCGGGCACCAGGCCAGGCCTGGTTCTGCCTCCTCATGATGCACCATCCCAAGGAAACAAAATACTGCCTAACTTGATTTTATGCTTTAATTGCTCGGCGCTGATTTACGACAGGCTGTAGATTTTCTTCTCGGCTGACACTTCCCTACATGTATTTCTTTTATCTATCACCACACTTGACAAGTGAGTTGCTGATATTTACTGTTACTGTATGTACCAATATTTCCAACATATATCACCACCCACTCTAAAGCCACAGCCATGTCATGGGCACGCAAAGCTCCGCCTGCTATCTGGTCAGTCTACTCCACACGTTAAAAGGGGGTCGCCTCCCGGAGAAGGCTGACACCAGAGTATAGGAGAGTCTTGGGATGGGGACATAGCCCCTCTAACAGCGTGAGATCACAGTCACATTCCCGCGGTGCCAAGATTGCCCCATGATCTCGTTTTTTTTTTTTAACGTGTGTTTACAGTGGATGTGTCGTATGCACATGTGTGTGCACGTCTGAGGCTCGGAGTGGTCATGCATTGCTGTACCTTGTGTGTGGAGGCTGGAGGGCAGTCTTGGATGTTAGTCCTTACCTGTCACTTTATGTAGGGTATGAACTCTTTTTCTCTTTGTGGCTGCATATGCTAGGCCGGCCAGCGCTCTTCCAGGGGTTCTCACCACAGGTGTGCTGGGATTCCGGTATGCACTGCTTCCCCTGGCTTTACATGGGTTCTAGGGATTTGAACTCGGGTCCCCATGCTTGCCCGCCATGTACTGAGCCATCTCCTTAGTCAGTAATCTGCTTTTTATTTGGGTTTTATTATTATTGTTTGGTTTTTCTGAGTCAGGGTCTCAACTCACTGTGTAACTGTGGCTGGCCTTGAACTCACAGAGAGCTGCCTGCCCCTCTGACTTCCAAGTGCTGGGATTAAAGGCATGTGCTACCGTGTCTGACAATTATTTAAACTATTAATGTGATATTTTAATTTTCTATGAAGAGCATGCAGCATTGCTATTCTGAGATGAATGTTACTGGAGAAGCCTTAGAACTAGTAACTTAACCCAACCCCCTCAGTTAACAGAGAAGGAAAGTGGAGTCCAGAGACGGGTAATGACCAGAGATGTCCAAGACCACACAGCTGAGCTAGTGAGAAGAGATTGGTGTGCCTGGGTCCATCTCCATTGTCACCTTCACTGGACTTGGACTCATCACACAAGTGGATGTCTGGGCATCGCTAGAACAGTCTTTGTGGAAAGTTTTAATTGAGCAGGGAGGCCGCACCCTTCTAGCAGCTGGAGTCCCAGACTGAATAAAACCGAGGAAGTGGGCTGAGCACCAACATCCATCCCCTGTGCTTCCTGACTTGCATGCAATGTAAGCAGCTGCCTCCTGTTCCTCCTGCCATGATGGACTCTTACACCACAAGTCAAAATAAACCCATTTGTCCCCAAGTCGCTTTTATCGGGGTCACCACAGCAAGGAGAAAGCTAAGGTCTACAAAGACCACATGTTCTCTCTTTCAGAAGCCAAGCCTTTCCCCATCTGAGGTCGTCCCCCCCCCCCCCGCCCACTGCCTCCTGAACCGTCCAAGCTCAGCATTCCTGGTCCCACAGTCTGGCTTTGCTTCACCTCCTGCTGAATCTCTGGCCAAGGTCACACCATGGTTGTCAGATCCAGTGTCTGGCCACTGCCCGTGTAATATGCACCAAGAAATGTCATTTGAATAACCCCATTAAAGTATCCGACTGCCCTTGTAGGTAGATGTTATTATTATTATCCCCCTTTCACCAATGGCAAGAGCCTTGGCACAATGGGCTATTTGGTCCACAGTAAGCTTCATGTCCCATTCCTCTTCCATAGGCCTAAAAGAATCTTTTCCCTCTGTGTTAGTCAGCCTCTGCCAAGAGGTTGGCTCAGCTGCTACCAACAACTGTAGGCAGAAGATTCACCTTGGATATTTGACTCTGGGCCAGAGTCCAGGCTGTGACCAGTCCCATGGTGCCCCATGTATCTGTGCCCAGATAGTCGTTGGACCTTACACACTTATTTAGCTTGTCTCCTACAACTAGAGATTGCTGATCTCTGAGTCCCAAACTACAGTGGTTTGGCAGACACTGGCAGATAGTGGAAAGGGAACTTGAAGACAGAGTGCCACTCGGTCCCTTGGGGTTGTAGGTTTTTGTTTGCTTTTTTTTCTCTGCCCAGTGTTAGCAGAATCCAACCCTCTTCTGTTTCTCCCTCTCAGAGTGGGATTCTAGAGACATAGAAAGTTCTCTGGAGAACAGAGTCACAAATTAGACACCAACTCTGACAGCCCTGGGGTGACCTTGGCCAGAGATTCAGCAGGAGATGCACAGGAGCCAGACTGTGGGACCAGGAATGCCAAGCTTGGAAGCTTCAGGAGGTGGTGGGAGTTAGTGCATCAAAGAGGAGCCTGACAGGAAGGGATGGATGGGTTGAAGGAGGTGCAGGGGAAGGGCGGATGTCTGAGAGCCTTGGTAGTGCAGAAGTGTGTATCAGGAACCTGTAGGATAGGGGTGTCAGGAATGACAAGGACATAGACCGCTGGGACTTGCCACCCAAATAGCCAGGCATGCAAGTGACACAGAGGATGAAATGGCTTGCTTGTTCTGCTGATGGCCCTAATGCTGCCCACAGCTGCCACTCCTGGGTCACCCAGATCCACTATGCTTGGGGACCTTGTTTCCTCAGCCCAGTGCCATCTGCCCCCAGACTGATTTGCAACTGTTTAGTTAGACAGAGTCCCCCATGGCAGGAGATCCCGAGATGTGATTTCCACAGATGTCGGGAGGCTGGACTCTGGAGGGTGGACATAGGGCACAGCTGAACTCAAGGGCTCTGGCTGGTCAGACAGATAATCCCGGGCTCATCACCACCTGATATATGGCTGCTGGTCCCCAGGGGGACCTGCTGGCCTAAGTAATTGCTTCTGTCTTGATTACTGGCTGTCACAAATGGCTGTGGTTTGGTCCCTCCAGTGTGTTCAAGTCTTACAAATGTCCATGCGCACAGGCACTATCAGGACCATCTGATCGTTACCTTAAAAGGTTTAATTTGTTTAGCAAGGGAATTAGGCTATAAACTATTCAGAAATTATGGAAAGCCACATGTCAAAAAGACCCTCCTGCCTGAAGGTTCCTCAGTTTCCGATCTCTCTCTCCCTCTCCCTCTCTCTCTCCATCCCCTCCCTCGGTGTGTGTGTCTGTCTGTCTGTCCATCCCCTGGCAAGTGTATAGTTATCAGAAATGCAAAAGCCTGGCCCCAGACTGCATCTACAACTATCAACAAGCCCCAGAATATTCTCAGCCTGCAGCAACAGGCTACTCCCACATCAAAACGGGATGCTGGCTCTCATGACCCGACCTATCACTGGACAGCTTCTGCCCAGAGCCCTGTCTGGCCCCAGGCTTTTTACAGCTTCGAACCCCAGCCTCTGACCCTAGAACAAGCCTTTCTCTTCCTTTCCTACCCCTGCATGGACATCACTGCCCTGATGAGAATGGCTCGTAATGTGAACTAGCTAGAGCTTGCTTCATCTTCCTCAGCCCTAACAGTGACTCTGAAGATGTGACTGATGTTCTTATTCCCGCTTTAGAGATGGTAAAGCGAGGCCCAATGAAGTCTGATGTTTCAAGTTCACACTGATCCTGGCTTAAAGCCTAACTCCTACCTCTTCTACAAAGCCTACCAAGGAGAGGGCAACCTCATTTCTTAAAGACAAACCTGTATTCTATGGGCTTCTGCTTTCAAATCAGATAAGAAACAGAGAAGCTCTGGTCACTGAGGGAATACATGGAGGACACCGGCGAAGACCTGTGCACAGCCAGCAAAATCACCAAGGCAGCCAAACAGTCAGCATGCTGCAACACAGCGTCCTGGACCGCAGGGATAAATCACACAGCCCCAAGGACGCTGCCTACCTGCCCTTGGCTGACAGCCACCTGGAGATTGACTGGCTGGGGGAGGGACTGGCGAGGCAGAGGGAATACTCTCCCACCTAGCTCCCTGGAACTGTGTCCTTCACTCCTTGGGAGAACCCCTTAGCTACCTATCAGGATGAAGGCCTCAGGATCAGGTAGGTATCCCCCAAAAGCACTACCTTTCAGATAGGAGTCTTCTAGCATCACGGCACCCTAGAAAGCCTGAGTCTGTCACCCACAGCCCCTGACAGACCCCTGGTGGCCCAGGGTAGCCTGAAGCTCCCCACATCCCAGGACGACCTTCAAGTCTTCCCTTTGTTTTACTGGATGCTGTATGAACCTCACAGCCGTCCACTCCACAGTCACTCTTGCTCTCTCAAACCACATCCATCAACAAGCCAGTTTCTCTGTGGCTTAGCCCCTGACACGCTGCTCACACCCTCCCCACTCTGCCACTCTGCCTACCCGGACATGGACCACTCTAGACAGTTACAGGTCACCTCTACCAGATGCCCTCAAAGCTGAAGGAGGGAGAATAGAAGAGGTGGGAGCAGCCCTGGCCCTGACAGAGGGTGCTCTAACAGCCATACCCTCCACATCAGGGCCAAGTACCCAGAAATAGTCACAAAAGCCCTAGTGTTATGTGGACTTGGTTATCCACTACCTTCTCCCCACTTGGGAGGCCAGTGTGCGCTCTGACCCAGAGAAAGGCTGGGTGCTTGCTCTTTTGCTGACAAGTCGCTAGTAAAAGATAGGACAGATACCACCAAACACCATCTGGGGTCACCAAACTGCTTCTACAACTCCGTTTTGCAAAATGACCCAGTGCACTGTGGATCTTCTATAGCAAGTGACATCAGAATTCTGCCATTTCCTAAGAAAGCAACAAAGCCCAGGGATGCTAAGAGATCTGTTTGATGGCTCCAGCACAGGAACCCCGCTCCCAAAGCAGGGAATTCACCTTGGATGCATTGTGCTTCAGTTGGGGAACTCCCGGGGCTCCCAGACTGGGCTCAGAAAGGCTCCCAAACCCCTGCTTTCCTCAGTCCCTGGCCCTAATACAAGGAGACCGGTTGAACACACGCTCTGGGAAGAACCTGCTTAACAAATGCAGCGCAACAGGATTCAGAATGCCTTCTGCATGGAGGGTGGCCTCCTAAGCCCCCAACCAACTCAGTAAATTACACCTCCTCATTCCTATGTATTAGTACCTCTCCCCTTGGGCTTGAAGATTTTTATCTCCTTTTAAGAAGAGAAGCTAAAGACCCAGAAAACAAAAACAAAAACAAAAGAAAAAACCTCAACTGTTACTAAGCAGGTCAGAAGTCAACTACTCCATAAGAAAAGTGTTGGGTTTACAACAACATCGCCCCCTGCTGCCTGTGGCCAGAATTACATCGCTCCCTGGTGGAAGGATAGCCAGGTCCTGCCCATGTGGCTCTCAGTTCCCACACTTTGCTGCTGAGAGAGTACACATTCCAAGGGCACACCACACTCTTGACTTGCAAACTTCACATCAAACTCAAGTGCGGCCGTGCACAGCAATAAAGTAGTTGCCTTGCCCCACGCTGTGGGCAAACAGATTATCCCAGGAACTCAGACCCACAGTGAGGGTCAGCAGAGCAGGTGAGCCCTATCTATCCCTGTCTCAGGGCAGGGTTATGCAGCAGCTGCCAGAGAAGACCACAGTGTTCTACCTCTGTTCCTTCAAAGAGCTCAGAGAAAGGATTTCCCCTGGCTCTGACCAGTGTCTTCCAGACTCCACACTGGAGAGCACACTGCAGTCCAACCGGCCAAGTGCTCACTGTGATTCCTTTGGCAGAATCTCCAGAGGTGTGATTTCTGACAGTCAAGTGTGACAAGACAAGAGGGAGCATTCCTGCCACGCCCCTAAGTTTGTCTTGGCAGCCCTTACTTGCATGGAAGCAGGTGACATTTGATGAGCTGTAATAAGGAGAAGGTTGCCCCTGAGCCCCAAACAGGCAGCCGACTCTAAAGTACCTCGGATAGGGAGTAAAGTTCTGACTGACAGCCTGCCTGCTCCCTCCCGGTCCTTCCCTGGGATAGGATCTACAGCATCGGTTTGTGCCCAGAAAGCCTCAGTCCCAGAATTGGGCAAGGCTTATAAATCAAGTCTCCTCACTGGACACTTGGAAGTTGCCAATCTTCCCCTCTGGTTAATGGCCTTGGCCTTCCATTCCCTGCACACAGCACCCCTCACAGAGCTAATGGCCTGCTTCAGCACTGAACCTGTGGCCAGCTCCCTCCCCACCAACCCTGACCCAGCTCCGCAGGCCTGCAGAACAAAGGAAATAATTATGGCTGTGTTTCTCAAGACACCAAGCAAAATATGGGGGTCGGGGGGAGAACTGTTTACCAAAGCCCTTGTAAACCCATTGTGGAATTTACTACCTGTTTCTCCAACCCAGCAACAGTCTTTGGGCAAGGGCTGGGTGTTTCTGAGGAAGATAAGACAGGCTCAAGAGGAAGGAGCTTGTCTGAATCAGCCCTGTGAGAGAAGGGGAAGGGAGAGGGTATGATCCAGGACTCCCGCTACCAGGAGCCGTTCCCTGAGCTTCCGTGGAGGGGTGGGTCACCCTTAAAGAGTCTAGTCATCCTGCCCAGAGGAGGAAGCAGCCTGGAATAGGTGCTGAAGCAGGAAGAGGACCACAAGGAAGCAGTGAATGAGGACTGGAAGACCTGGGACTCACTAAGACAGAAAGCACAGTTCCTCATGCAAAACCTGACCCATGCTCTCTGCTACACCCCCACTCTGAGGAGCCCCAGAGAGGCCAGATAGCCAATGGGGCTGAGAGGGGCCCTCAACAAAGGGCTTCAGCAGTATTCCTCCAACCCCTCAGGGGCCGAGACCCTGCAATCTCCCAATCTCCCACTGCCTGAGGGAAGGCCGGGCAGCCAAGAGAGGAGCTGAGGAGCGGTAGGCAGGTCGTGACTCACTTGAAGAAGTCCTCCTTGCAGTAGACGCTCCCGGCCCTGGAGAAGCACCTGTCGGCCAGCTGCATCTGGCAGTCTGCACACTTGAGACAGGAGCTGTGCCAGTGTCTGTCCAGGACCTTCAGGATGAACTTATCCAGGATGTGCTGGTTGCAGCCAGCACACTGTGGGATCTCTATGGAGAGAAGAGAGAGAGAGAGAGACAGTGAGAGCCTTCCATAGCCAGATCCTTCCCGGTCCTCATGGACCTGACTCCAGGCTGCCACATTTTCACTACGAGGCAGAAGCTGTATTGAAAACATCAGCCCAAAGCGAAGCATGTCTAGGCAGGGACTGAGGCCATCTGGCCTAAAAGGCAAACACTATCAGAAGTGGGGTAAAACCACAGTCCAGGCCTCGGGGTGTTCAAGGGAATCTCAGTATCTTCATGACCTGAAAACGACGCCATGACTGGCTCAAACTGTGTGTCCCCTGGTGATGTCCCCTCCCGTGCTTCAGGCAGGAGGCATAGATTGGCTTTCCAGCTTGGGTTCTGAGCCAGGGGTGGAATCCAGGGCCTCACACATACTAGGCAAGTCCTCTACCACTCAGCCACATCCCCAACCCCCAGCTTGTGTTTTTGGTTGATGGGAGTTCACCAGAGGTACTGAAAGAAACTTAAATTCAGAGCTGAGTCAAAAGGATGATGGCTGAGAAACAGACCTGCGTCATATTGGTGTGGGTCTTAGTAGAGGGAAGGAGGAGCTGTGGTTGGGATGCCCTCCACAATCATGGCAAAGGCAATGAGGTTCTGAGGGTGGGCATTAGCCCTAGAGGCAGTGAGCTGGCTCCTCCAAGCTGAAAGTCACTCCACACCTGGTAATGGACCACTCTCCGCTACAATGGCCAAAGTAGGTTCTGTTGCCTGAACTGATCTCTAATTGCCTCCCCATCCTTTTCCTCGGCGAGTAGCCTGGACCACTACTTCAAAGTCTATAAAATGATCAGGCTTCTACAGCTGGATGAAGAGTTGGATGTGCTAGTGTCTCCAGTTATTTTTCCCTATTCTCTCTCTCTCTCTCTCTCTCTCTCTCTCTCTCTCTCTCTCTCTCTCACACACACACACACACACACACACACACACACAGGAGGTAACAGATAGTAAGACTAAGCATCAGGGTCCTAACATTGACCCTCCCCTAGCCTCCTCTGGATAAGCAATCATAGGGTTCAGAACCATGAGTTTCCCTTATCTGCTACAATTATTTTTTGCTAATTGTCTGCACATAGTTACCCCCACTGGAAAGAGGGAGCCTCAGGGGCAGAAGTAGTGTTTCTCCCTCACCCACTAGCAGGTACCTGGCACTAGAGGACAGCTTCCCAAGGTTATCTACTGGTCAGCAACTGTTCCAACCCTCACTACCCACACTCCCTTGAACTGGCTCCTGGGTTCCCTCCATGCTACAACCACGTTGGCCAAAGTACCAAACCCAAATGGCTCGTGAATGCCCGTGTTTCTCTACTCACGTCATGTTCAAGAGAGGCATACAAACTTTAAATGCTAGCATGGGAAGGCATTGAGAAAAAACAACATATCAAAATCTTGATAACCACTGAGATTTCTCCTCACTCTCAGCGGAAAGTCTGCCATGGAGAATGCAAACAACAAACGCCAGGGAGGACATGTGTGGGGAGAGAGCCCTCTACACTGTTGATGGGAATATAAATACTGCAGCCACCGTGGAAAACACTGGGGCTGTCCCTAAGAACAGACGACCCGACGTGCCCGCGGTGCCATTCCTAAGTACATATCCTAAGGAAGCACCGACGGCATGCAATGGAGACACCTCCTGCGTAGCCATGGTTACCACAGCACCATCCACCATAGCTGAGTCGTGGGATAGACCTAGGTGTCCATCAACAGGTAAATGGATAAAGAAATTAGGGTATGGGGCTAAAGAGATTTCTTGAACAGTTAAGAGCACTTCCTGGTTTTTTAGAGGACCCAAGTTTGGTTCCCAGTACCTATATATCAGGAGGCTCTCAAACTGCCCATAACTCCAGTTTCAGGGGATCTAATACCCTCTTCCGGCCACTGTGGACACCTGTACACATGTAGTACACACACACACACAAATAAATAAATAAATAATATGAATCTAAAAGATAAAAGAAGACAGAGCTGAGTGTGGTGGTGCATGCCTTAAATCCCACCTCCCAAGAGACAAGAGAAGACAGGTCTCTGAGTTTGAGGCCAGCCTGAGCTACATGTTCCAGACTAGGTATAGCAGCATAGGGAGACACTGTCTCAAAAAGGGGTGCGTATATTTACACAATGGAGTGTTTATTCGTCACAAATAATGCAATTAGAACTGAGCAGATTCTAAATAAATTTTAAAAAAGAGGAGCTGGAGCAATGGCTCAGCAGTTAAGAGCTCACATAGGACCAGCGTTCTGTCCCCAGCCCACGTGTCTCACAACCATCCTTAACTCCAGTTTCAGAAGATCTAATACCCTCTTCTAACATCTTTAGGTACCAGCCAGGGACATGATGCACAGACATGCATTCAGACAGAATACTCATACAATACAATACAATTAGTAATGAATAATTAATTTTAATTATATGTATGTATAAAAAGCTCACAATGAAAGCCGGGCGGTGGTGGCGCACGCCTTTAATCCCAGCACTCGGGAGGCAGAGGCAGGTGGATCTCTATGACTTCGAGACCAGCCTGGTCTACAAGAGCTAGTTCCAGGACAGGCTCCAAAACCACAGAGAAACCCTGTCTCGAAAAACCAAAAAAAAAAAAAAAAAAAAAAAAAAAGCTCACAATGAAACTCATTATTATGATTATTATGTACAATTAATGTATGCTAAAAGAATCTCTTGCAAACAGCCATGTTCAGAGAAAGCTTTCCCGACTATCAAGACACTTACTTGAACTTGGGATATTTGCTAAACCTCCTCAGTAGTCCTGTAACAGCCAAGGGGCCGCCTTTTATCCAGTAAACTCCAATCTCAGCTGTCCCTTTCGGAGCCAGAGGAGCGCCAGGATTCAGTGACAATCAGATCTGCTAGGCTCTGCCTTACTCCTTGACTCCTTTCTCAAATACCAGAAGCACAAGGGAGGGACATGCAGGCGGACACTTGCTAATTGTCCCAGTTTGCATTATAGGATTTCTCTTTTCTTTCTGCTTCATTGATATTTTTTTCCAAGGCAGGAAGGTGACACCCACCTGTTAGCCCAGCACTTAGGAAGCTGAAGCAGGAATGAGAGCTTGAGAAATTAGGCTATATGGCAAGACCTTGTCTCAAACAAAATTGGTTTTCCTCTGTGAGAAAGGCATTTTTAACTGGTATGTACTTATGGAAGAGTTCTAATTGCCCATGGTAGTGACTTAACAAGAGCGAAGGGAAGGACACGGGGATAACGCGTGGATTCTAGAACCAGACTGCCCGAGTTTGAACCCTAGCCTTTTCAGCTTGAATAAATGAGCACTCTGCCTCAGCTCCTTACTTGGAAAAGTGGGGTGATGAGGCCAGTCCTGCCCCGCCCCCTACAGGATTACTGTGAGGAGAGGACGAGGGCGCACAGCTGATCTCCATGGGGGCACACTAAGGCATGGAAAATCCTGCCGTGTGTCTGTGGGGTTTATTTCTCCCACATAACCCACTACCCTCCAGTGCAGATGCAAGGAATGACCATCGTGGGGGCAACCCCGAAAAGCTTGAGGCATAGCTGCCTGCCCCACAGTATTCATCCAGCCACTCCTGTAGTCTCTCTCTGGGGCCACCAGGGAGTGCACCGCACCCCTCAAAAGGCGAGGGTGGGGGTCTGGGGAAGGCTTGGGAAAAGTGTGGGCTGGGAGAGACTGCAGGAGGCAAAGCCCTGTGTCCAATAGCCAGGTCAAGCCAAGCCTCCAGCAAGGGACAGTGGCCGCTTCTGTCCTGAAGTGGAAGGGTTGGGTTGGCGGTTAGCAGGGATGGCTGCTGTTGCATATCTGGCAGGGAGAAGCAGACAACTCAGAAGCCTTCCAGAACAAGTGAATCAAGGACAAAAGGTGCAGAGCCTGCGGAAACTGAACGAGGACCCTGAGGGCGGGTCACAGGGCAGTGGCCACTTGACTGCAGTGTCCCGCTGCACCAGCCACCTGCCACCGCTGGGCATGCGTCCTACTCAGCAGAGCAAGCCTAGGTCATGATGCCTCACCGCCTCACCAAGGACTTCTTTGTGGAACTGAGCAAGCTAGCGGCTGGATTCTGAGCCGGCTCTCTCTAGGCTTCCCAGGCCACAGGCTAATCCTACCCAATTGTTTGGTCTGTTCTCTGAGGAAGGATATGAATGTATTTCTCCTCCAACCTACCAATGCATGTGATGAGGGCGAGGATGTATGGCCATAAAATTTATTTCGAGCAAGATACCTAGCGGGAGACTTAATATGATGGGTATTCGAGAGCGACTACATTAGGGCTAATGTATGCAGGGGCCGCGCCGGAGCGGGAGCGCAGGCAGAGCTCAGCCGGGAGCACCAAAGGCTGACAGGATAGCAGGTTTTCAGCCAGGAGACCTCACAGCTGGTCAAGCTGGGACACCCAACTAGGGGTGGCCATGGGAGGCACGGGAACCAAACTAGACCTTGACTTCGGCACAAACGTAAGGTAGGGATTAAGGGCACATTTTATGTTCAAGAACCTCTCCAGATTGTATTCCAGCTGAGAGACATGACAGAGAAGGGGAGAATTTAAAGATAACTGAGGGGCAGTTGGAAAGACCCAGGGTGCACAACAGTAGGAATAGTAAAAGCAAGCAGGGATGGCCTGTGGTGGACTGTAGCAGGTCTCAGGACTTAACTCCACATTTAGACAACTAAATAGGGAGGAAGAAGTGTCTGCAGGGTCAGCAGTGTGCCCAGAGCCTATGGGCGGCGGGGTGAGACATGAGTCTAAGCCTGGCTGAACTCTTTAAGGCAGGCTAACCCGGGCCAGTGCTGAAGAAGACTGACCCCACCCCCACCGCTCTCCACCTTCCATTTCTAGACAGAAAATGGACTCTTGTGCTACCTAGCAAATGCAAATATTTGAGACACAAATTTAGGATTTGTGTCATCATGGGATGGATGCCTAATGTCCACAGGAGGTTTGGGAGCCAGAAAGACCCTGTCCATGAAAATCTCCTCAGCTGGAGGAGCTGGCTTCTTGATGGCACCTGTCAAGTTCAGACCCATCCCCCTTCTTCAGTAGGTGCTCGTCTGGGGACTCAGACCCATATTCTAGGCTACACAACCCCATTGAAAAATTTCAAACAGCTACAATGTCTTTTTGGTATATTGAATTATTATTGTTGTTATTATTGTATGTTTATGATTTGGAGAGCCTAACCAGGACAGAGGTCATGGAACCTTCCCACCAAGACAGAGCTACACACACCATTTTAGAGGCATGAGATTTTCCAGTTCTCTAGTAAGAGCAACGTCTGGCTAGTTTTAATAACATCACAAAGTCCTCCTTTGGAAATTGGAATTAAGAAGAGTCCTAGAATCACAAAAGACAGGTTTCTACCTGTAAATTCAACTCCCAGTAAGAGAAGTCATTTCATTTGAAGTGGGAGTTTTAATCCTAACCACACAGTAAGTGTCCTATAGTGATGGTCTCTGCAGACAGCAAACTCGGGCTTGGAAAGACAGCAGAAACTCTGGGAGAGCCAAAGAAGGAAACGGGGATGCTGAACCACACAGCAGAGCATCCCATGTTCTGCAGAGTGACATGGCTCAGGCATGGACTTAGGTCCAGCTGCATGTACACACAGGCACTGTAATCACCCATGCAGGCCTCCTTCCAGGCATCCACACCACGCTCATAGTCACACAGAGAAACCCAATCACAGATAAACAAAGGCACATCCTGTGACAACAGCCTTATCTGGCTGGATTCTGTCATTTTATAGAGGAGAAATGAAGGCAGAGACAGAGTCTCAAAACTGATGTTTACAGAGAGACTAGGATATAGATGAACCACTGGCCAAAGGTTTTACACACACACACACACACACACACACACATTTACAAATACTTAAAGATACGCACATATAATCCAGATGTGCACATGTACATGGGTGCAAACAGGGCACCTGCTTTGCACAAATATGCACACATGTGCAGCAATGCACACAATTATGCACATATACATAGGTCAAGGCATTGTCATTTTGGTAAAAAGCCAAGCCTGAAGAGAAGTTTGGTGGAAGAAAGCCACTACTGGACCGAGGGTGCTGTCCAGCAGGGCTGGCTGGGAGAGTGTGCAGGAATGACACAGGAAGCTCTGAGGGGGGAGGATCAAAACTCCTGAGTTTTGCTTTGTTTTTAAAAGCATTTAATGCTGTGTCAAGTTTGGACCTCCACATCCCTCGGTCTACCCTCTTGCTTAGAGACTGGAGCCAGACCTATATGCAGGTCCCAGGAATGAGCAAATAACTGACCTTCTCTGAGCTTCAGCTCCCTTCTGCATGAATGGGAGTGATAATATGGCACCTGTCTGTTATTGCCAGGTTTGATCACATGATCCCATGTGCCAACGAGCACAGAACAGCCAGCTCTACCATTGCCCAATAGTTGGTTCCCTCCTCCACGGCCTCATAGCCAGTCACCAACAAGGTGAGTTTACACACCTTGTACATCAAGATGGCTTCAGGACTGGGGCTGATTCTCAGAGTCGCAGAGCTTTTGTCTAGCATGTATGAGCTTCTGAGTTCAACCTCAGGTACTGTCAAGAAAAGAATGACTTCACATGCCACCATTTTCCCAATACACCTTTTTCTCTCCCTGGCTTCATAGCTCACTTAGAACTCTCCTCCTCCACACCCTGACTTTGGAAACATCCAGATGTCACCTTTCGAAATGTTGTCCCGGAGGATGGATAACAATGCAATTGCAAGACTTCCATCTCTTTGGGGACAGAGATATCTAGCAGGCTCCTCGTTGGAATGAGAGCAGATTTGCCCACCCTCGTGTGAATGGGGAAAACAGGGATGCACTCACTTTCCATTGTGAGTGCTCTAGTGAACATATGACGCTTCCAGCATGATTCTTAGGGACATCCATGCATGCAAAGGACCATAGAACCTTCCCTGGAACCCTCAGCTATTTCATTCAATCTATTCATCAAGAGTCTAGAAGACCCAGAGCCTGCCCTCAAAGCTCCTGAAGTATTTGCAGGAGGGCCAGGCCAGGCTTAGTTTTCAGATTGGTCCGACAGAAAGTGGGTTGCACTTTTAAGGGTCCAATTTCTCCATCAGGAGTTTCAGGAAGCTGGCAAGCGGAAGAGACCTGAAAAGATCTAATGTGGTCTATGGCAGATCAAGTCATCCATCCCGTCTTGTGATATCTAAAGAGCACTGCCATTTTCATCCCTACCTCTGGTTCTTTCCACTTCCAAGAAACTTCTCCCAAGGAATCAGAGGCCACCAGTAAACATTTCAGAGGGTATGTGTTCACTGGATCGATTTTCAGTCTTTGAAAAAAATGGTGTTTTCTATCTCTTTGGTCACAGAAAGTCAACAGGGTAGAGAGGGGAAATCACTAAGGAGACTACAACACACCCAGCAATGCCTTCTAAAATGTACTTAGGAAAGGGCACCTTTCTGGGGAAATGAATCGGTTTCAGATCTTCCCGGTGATTCCACAATGCTGCTGCAGGGCTCTGATGGATTTAAAACAGGTTAGTTTGTACTGATGGGGATAATGCCCGATTGACCAAGTCCTGGAGCCAGATTAACATTTGTGAAATCTGGACTTGCAGTCTTTATGGGGCATTGCTTTAACTGCCTTGTGCATGGGCAGAGTCCAGTTCCTCAGCATTGGGCTCGGCAGTCTGATGCCCAGAATGGGATTCCTCCTGGCTGCTGCCAAGACAGGGCTGTGTGGAAGATGCTTCTCCCCCCCTTCCCTGTTTGTAGACCTTGCAATGCTGTACTCACTCGGTTGGTCATCTTGGGACATCAAGCAGTGCTGTGAGTCTAGTCCATCAGAACTCCAGATCATCAGAAGGTCCTGAGAATACGGGTCTTCCCTAAGGGTAGGCACATACTTGGGAACTGAACCAGGGTAGGACCTTCTTTGTCTCCAGGACAGTTTCTGGGGCTGACTGAAGACCATGGACTCCACTGATAACACCAAGACCACCTCTCTCTAAGACTTTCTCCTCAAACTCTTGTATAGGTAACTCCATGGGAATAAGAAGTTGGTTGATGTAAGTTTCAAAAACTTCAATTTGTTTATTTAAGTTTCTTTACTAGCTTTTTTTAAACGGGCACACATTCGTACACAACTGAATTGTGCATACTCTCTTTTTGAAAATTTTCACTCCTGCCTTACGTGTAAAGAGGAGAAAACAATGGGCAGAGATTTTTAAGAACAAAGCAGAGAGCATTTCTTGTTTTTTTTGTTTTGTGTTGGTTTTGGTTTGTTTTGTTCTTTAATTCTGAGCTTGGGAAAATACAGTGTAGAAGCTCACTTGCTCACTCTGGGAATGGCCAGCTCTGAAGTGTCCCCGCAAGCTAAGACAGGACATACCAAGTGATAGCACACTTGGCCAGCTCACCCCTGAGTTCTGCAACATCTAAGTCTTCTAAGCATAGATCAGAGATAAAGCTATGTTGAAATTAAATTATAGTTTCCTGCTTGGACAATTGTCTCAAAAATAAACTTTCCAATTCAAAGGTGTCGCCATTATTGATGGCAATAAAATCTAATTTTCTGATCACATGCTCTCTTGTAAGTTGTCTGATAATTGTGGCTATAGAATCCAGGGCTGGTTTATTCAGCAACCTACAATGAGGAAGCCTCAGGGCCAGGGTTCTGTTATATGAGACAAACTGTAACTGGATGCATGTGGCATTCCCCACTTTTTCCTGACTCAACTCTTTGCTACTGAAGAGATTTAGTTAATTTTTATTGAGCAATTTATAGTTACTTTTTAATATTTTTATTTATTCTAGTGTGCTTTCAAGAGACACTAAAAACTTTCTAAAATGTCATAAAAGCCATGTGATTTTCATAACCTAGTTAAAATAATCTCAAAAACAGCATTACTAGAGGACAGAGTTATGATATTAATTATTCAAAAACAAAGGGAAAGGATGCACTGAACATCGTAATATTTTGTGGTGAGAGACAATGGACAAGTCACAAAAATGCTGGGAGAAAAAAATCCCCATTTAAAAATTGGCACCTCGTTTAAAGTAATCATATTCTCTAGATGAACGTATCTATTTTCATGCTTGAAATATATTAATCTACAAGCATCTTGTTAGCTAGTTCCTACATTGCCCCCTGGTTTGTTTCAAGGAATGTCTTCTCAACTGGAAGAGAGCTAGTCAGTCTCGGTGCCAGCAATGACCCACAATGGCGTCCTTTCCTTGGTTCCCTTCTATTCTTCCCAGCTCTCTTTCCCCGACAGATCTTATTTGGTTACCTGGCAGTCTGAGGTCTTTTTGAAAAATCTCTTTTGTTCTGTTTCTGCTTAGCCAGTTAAAAACAAAAACAAAAAAAACAAACAAAAAAAAAACCAAAACAAAACCTCCAAACAACAACAACAACAAAAAACAAACCCCAGCCACCCTTTTAATGAGCGAGTGAATTCAAAACGATTCTGGGGAGTCGGTTCAATGTTACCATTTTAAAGCTGTTATTTTGGTAATATTTTCATATGAATTCAGCAGCACACAACTGGAATGTCATGTGTATTTGCAGAGAAAAGATTATCTTCGAGAAGATAGACTGCTGTGGAATTAGTATCCTTCACTGGGATATAAAATATTCTGGCAACTGTAAATAAAACAGAAAAATACACTGAACAAACCCGTGGCTGTCTGGGAATGCTGTAGACACATCCCTATTTCTATTCCCCTTTCCCATCTAATCATTGCTAAATCTCCACACACTATTTTTCTGATGTCATATTCTGTAGCAATAGCCCATATGTTTGGCAGCCTCTCTCTCATAAGAAGAAACTTCCAATTAATTTGGCTGTGAAGTTTTGCTCTATTTGTCTATCCCCAGAACCAATCTTTTAACCCCCCAACATTATAATTAAAGCAAATTATAATTTAAGGGCATCTGGGGTGAGGTACTGCAGTAAAACATCTGTGGCTAGACCTCACTTGACAGAGGGAAGATAATAGGGAGTCTGGTCAAGAGAAATCTAGGAAAATAGCAGCAGAAGCGAGGGCTCACCTCACCCCACAGGATAACCATCCAGTCTGCCTCCAATACAGTTAACTCCAAGTATATTTTGTAAGGGAGAATCAATTTCAGTTTTGCCAATTAAGCCCACCCAACCTGGCTATCTATTACCACCAACGACCTCACAATGGTTGATACAGGCACGATTTTGATGATGGCCACTATGAAACTGAAAACTACCAAAACAAAAACAAACAAACAAATACTGTGTCTATTTGCAGCTGATTTCTTCTGCCACAGACGATGGTGGGAGCCAGCGCCAGGGCAGCTTCTGTCCTACATCTGGTACCTTGTGTTCTGTTGCCGATCCTGAGGACAGGAGCTGGGTCTCACCACCCTGGCAGCTGCTGGCACACCATCTCTAAGAAAACCCCTGTGCTGTGAATTCCAGCTCAATCCCACATTCCCACAAAGACTTCCCTAACAATGGGGAGGGGAATCACCTAGAGGAAAGATCTTAAAGCCAGCCTGGGCCCCGTCTGCACACACCTGTACTATGGGCATTGCCGGGAGAAAGGCAGGGGGAAGGGGAAGAAAATCATTGCAGAGGTAAAAAGGGGGGGGGGGGACAATCGAACCATCTCCACATCCTCATTGCCAACAGAATGCTCCTAGTGCCAACACACACACACACACACACACACACACACAGTGCAAGCTACGGGTCTCTCTAACCTTGGCTTTCCACAAAGTGAGTAACATCACCCATTGCTTCCTCCTCATCAGCTTCGTGCACACCAAGCTTCTCAGCTCTATTCTCGATAAATTTTCCTAATTGCAAGAAATGACACAAGGTCACTTCATCCAACCCCACCCATCCTCCCCCGTCCACAAGTCTTCAATTAGAAGGGCACACGCATTTCCCAGCCAGAGAAATCCACCAAATAGTCACTGTGTCAACCCCAAAATTGGAGTCTCAAAGGACATTTCTTAACGCAACAGAAAGTACCCTTAATCCCAGTTAATTAATTGCCCATTCCTGCAGAACTGCAAACGCCTGCCCTTGCTCCTGGCCTCCGCCTCTGCCGCACTGAGCGCTCTCCCGCTCTCCAGCTCGTCCGCTAATGCGGGTGGTAAGTAATCGCTAATTGACTGTGCCGTGGAGTGAAAGCGCACTAAAATCCAAAGCGAATGGGAAATTGGGACAATGCAAATATTTAGGACTTGAGGCTGTCTACACCTGGTCAGCGGGGTCATCAGGTCACTGTTCAAACACTGTCGCCCATGTTTTTGTCTACTCAATGGAAAGAAATTGCTTTGTGGGTTCCCTACCTCCCCCGTTTCCGCTTCACCTGCAAAAAGACTAGGTCTTAAAATAATACCGGAATTTGCTGTCAGATGGGGGACTCAACGACGTCTGGAGGGCTCCCGAATTCCTAATCCCCACCGTATTCAGCCCACATTCTTGCCTTAACCTCCGTTTTGCCAGGTTGGAGGTGGTCCAGGCAGGCTCGGCCGCGTGCCCTCCCTGACTTCCTGCGGTTTTATCCTTTGCCTGCTTCTTTCCTAATAATTCTTTATCATTTGTTGCACCTTCGGGTCTCTTTAGAACACGTTGCCCTTCTTATATAAAAGTAACTACATTTTTTTTTCTGTTAAAGTTCAGGCTAGGAAAAGGCGATCCTGGAGTAGTGCGGAATGAAATCTGTGCTGGTCTTAAGCCAGGTACCGCCTTCTGGAAACGTGTGTGTCACCCACGACCGGCGCGGGCTCGCTTTCACTGGCTTGGGATTACCAACTGGTCGGCCACAGACCGAGCATCACCTATTGTTCATCTACAGCCTTGCTTTCTCTCGAGGCTGCGGGGTTCCAGCCCTCTAAAGTCCCCAGCAAGGGGAGCGGAGACTCGAACCCTGCGGAAGGTGCGGGCTGTGCCACTCGGCTGCGGGCCGCCTTCCTGCTGCTCAAGAAAGCAGTGACTTTTAGAAGGCGAATAGCGCTTTTCGCTTTCCGAGGACGGGGACGCCCTGCCGGAGCTCCTGGCCGGCGCCGCGCTGGGGTTCTGTCTTTCCCAGAATTGGGCGCGAACTCGGCGCGGACAGTACAGGAGGTCACCGCGCTGCCTCTTCGGCGCGCCGCGCTCACTGTCGCTCGAGCACCTGCCGCTCCTTCCCTCGCGGACAGGGTCCCGGCCACAGCTCGGAAGCAAGAAGCGCGTCCCAGGCCCGGCCACCTTCTCGCCTGGGGTGCCAAAAGGAACCCAGAAGGGGAAGCACGCACGGAACCGAGGGTGGAGGCGCTTCCAGGCTCAGTAATCTCAGACGATCCCACCCTTGTCCCACTCAGGCCGGAGGCCACGACCTCGACCTCCACCTCGCTCTCCCGACTGCAAGTCCCCAAGGACAATCGTGGTGGCACCTGCCTGTACCGGCGAGTGTCCCCCAAACCCAGGGTACAAATCGAACTCACACTTTTAGGAGCACGCGCCGCCTGCAGGTGCGTGGGGGAGGAATCTAGCTCTGCCGCTCAAGCCACCCAAGCCCACGGTGCCCACGGGGCAGTGAGAGGTCACGAGGGTCGTGCTAATTGACCCAAACACGCCACTCCCGCTTAACACCACTGCAGCCAAGCAATTAACCAGTGTCTAATTAGAGCCGGATTTCTTGCCTCACTTTCTACTACGAAACTTCCCGGGACATTGAGGAACTGCCGACCGCAGACCTTTGCCCTCCACCCCTTCACTCTCTCCACCGCCACGTCCCTGATGAGGGTTAATCGTTAAATCTACAGCCGGGGCGGAAGGGGCCGCGTGACTTTCCAAATTTCCCTCAGCTCTCACCGCCGTCCGAAAAGGGACTGCCAGAGCCGGCTCGGCCACTCACGCTCTAGGACACCTGCTGTCCTTCCTAACTTAGATCTGCTGCGATCCCTCGGGTTTCTTCACATTTCCTTCCACTCCCAGGACTGGCCGAGGGCTGGACAGGGTTCAGTGGTTAGGGAAGACAAAACACGATCCCCCAGGCTTGAGGCGCTAGCGGGGATAACCAGCCTGAACAGCAAAAATAAATCAGGCTCCTCTTGAATGTTTGTTTGGTGAGAATGAAAGGGGTCTGTACCGCACTGTACCGGGCTGAAATTCGGTGTCGGAATCTGTTGACTTTCTCCCAAGTCTACATTCAATTTTCGGGGTCGGGTCTTCCTCCCACGGGCAAACAAAGCAGAAATGGAGCGGGGAGAGCTTTCCAGAGAAGTCCCGACCTGGAAAATGAGGTCCCTTACCCCAAGCCATCAATGGGGATAGTAAACGGGGGTAGGAGGGGTGGCAGTTGGATTCCGGACTAAACACGTTGGGGCAGTAAAGCTGTATACCTTGGTGAGTCTCTGGGGAGTGAGCGAAGGCAGTGGGGCCCTTCACTTAAGACCCTACGAAGTGTAGAAAAGTCGCCCCTTGCCATTGTTTGGCGAGTCTAGAGGGCTTACAGTCTTATTTCTGAAGAGAAGAAGGGAGCAGAGATGCTGCTTCTGATTTTACCACCGCGGCCACTCGGGACGTCTGGTTCCTTATCTTCTCAGGCAGCGGTTTCCCCACTTTCCCCGCCAGCAAACCCCGGATTACGGGTGTCCTTCGCCCTTTCCCTCGATGCCGAAAAAGACAAATTGGCACAGGGGTTGAAACCCGGGGCAATGGGCAGGCAAAGGCTCCATATGCATCTGAACTTTTCTAACTGTTCTTAGTGCGGGAAAGGGGCCAACGGGACCCAAATGTGTGGCGGTGGGAACTGAGCCAGGAAGCGCTCACTACACCTGAAGGCGCTGCCCGGGGCAGGTCTTGAGAACTCACCGGTACAGTCCCAAACCCATCAACACGGTCCCCAGAAAGACACCTACAGGGAACCTTTTCAAAAGGGTCCAGGAAAAGACCTCGCGGGTGTCATTAAAGGAACCGGAGGGTCACCCAACTTAAGGAGTGTTGGTTTGGAATTCCTAAGAAGGGGGAACTGGGACCAAGGGGAGATTTAAGCAAGACCCTACTTCTCTACCCCAGGTTACTTTGGGTATCACTGCCAGCCTTCTTTCTTCGGAATCTTTTGTAGCCAACCTCTGGACAGCCGCTGGTAGAGGCGCAGTCTATCAGAGAAGAGCGCAGGGGTGGCATCCCGCCCGAGAACATCTGAGCTGCGGGGCCAGGCAGGAACCTCTGTGGGAGTGAAGTACAAAGGGTGCCACTGTGCAAACAGGAGCCTACCTAGGTACTGGCCTGTGGCAGAGAAGGACGTAAGAGCAATAGTGTCTTGGGCAGACCCCGAAGGGGCAGAATTGTTACTTACTACTCCAGTGGAATACTTTCCCGAGGGGAATGTGCTTTTGGGGGGTGTCTCAAACAGACAGCCCCAACCCTGGATTTAAAGTCCTAAAATGTCCCTAGAGTCCTGGGCATCACAGGTACCTAGGTTAGGGATCTATACATTGTTGCCAAGTACTCAATTCACTGTGGTTCTGAGAGACGGAACTGTAGACAGCATCTGTGAGGAAGAAGCTCAACCCAAACTTGCTTGGTCTGCTGCAGGGTCCACCTGTGAAGAGGCTTTCTACGTTACATCTTTGCCAGGGCTTGAGAGAGCTCATAGACTTGGGGTTACCCTTATTTTCCCTGGCATGCCCAAGGACGGATCTCATATTCTTCCAGCATGATATCGTTAAACCCTACCATCCAAGGAAGATTAGGGTTGCTTCCCCTTCCCAAGTCACAGCTTAAAGCTGGTGGACAGATCTGCTTTGTGAGGCGAGATACTGGGCTGAGAGAAAAAAAAAAAGTCCTGAAGTCTTCAGGGATTGGACAGACTCTTCAGTCTTGACCGGTGCCTCCTACAATCTACCTCCTCTTTCTTCCACTGAACCCAAGAAAGACAAAAGGAAGGGCTGACCGCCCCCTCTTGGTTGGTTTTGCCTGTGGGAGCCACACTTCCTTTCTCTCTTCTGGCTCTCTCCCCGCTCTCTGTCCAGATCTTTTCTGTACCTCGTCAAGTTTTCCACAGTATAGGCCCAGACTCAGAGCCTTAGCGAAGGGTATGAAGCCAAGGTGATGGCCATGTCTTTTAGCAAAGCGGGTTCCTGACACTCAATATCCCTGAGCAAAGGGAACAAAAGTCAAGACAATCTAAATTTTGCACATGCCTAAAATGAGCCCTATCAGGAGAGCTCAGAATGCGGACAGGACGCGTGGACCTAAGTCATTAGCATACAGGTGCATTAAGTGGGGAAGGAGGGCGGGAGTCACGCCCACACATCCTTTCTCCCTTCACAGACCGCTCTTACTCCTGCAGCACAGCTACAAGTAGTTTCAGGACTTGAGCACCTTGACCAGGGCTCACCTTTCTGTTTGTGCAGGAGTTGTGCACGGTCTCCCTGTGTGGGCTGATGGAAGCTATCACCGATGCTGCCTACAGAATATTTTAACAGTAAATTTTCTAAGGTGCAGCGAACTTTGAAACTGTTTGCCAACAGGTGACAAAAAAAAAAAAAACTGTAAGCTACAATCGAGGAACAACCTAAAACAGGCTGAAATGGAGCTATCCCTTCCAGTTTCTTCTCCAAAACTTTCCAATAAAGCTCAAAACTCTGGCTGGACAGCCTGCCGCGAGCTCTGCTGGGACCGAACCTCTGCGATGGAGAGTCGGGGCACAGGAGGGCGCGCTGCTGTGCCCTAGTCATAGGTAGTCTCCATCCGCGATTGAGCCTGTGCTTAAACCCCTAGGCGGAAATCTCATGTAAACTCCAGTGAGGAAACCCTTCATCTCTCTAGAGTGGCCAGGGGTACCTAGCCCAACGCAGCTGTTGGTAGGTCAAGACGTAACCAGGAGCCCGCGAGCGCGCGCTAAGCTTGAGAACCTGTCAGGTCTCTGTACAGATTCCTTTTCTTTGGCTCTCTGTCTAGAAGTCAGAGGCACGGACAGATTCCCTCCCGGAAAATCTCTGCCATGCACTCACCCTTACATACAGAGAAACCTGGGGCGAGCAACCTGTCCGAACTTCTTGGCCCTTGCTAATTGCAGGCGCTGGAAGAAATCGAAACATCAAGCAAAGTGTCCTCACGTCTAAGTCTCTCCCTCTTCCAAACCCGCGCCTAGAAGACTGCGTACCGCCGCCTAAGCAAAGGCTGAACGCTCAGTCCACAACTTCGTTCCAGAGCTTCTGGCCGCTGCATTCCTCGGCTAGCTGGAATGTAAGGAGTGCGTTCGCTCAGAGAGCGGCCGCGACACAGGAGGCGGGTGCCTCGGGCAGCAACAGCTGGGGGACTTAACCAGGTGCTGAAACTACCAAAACCAAGTGTGTGGCAGGGGGCTTCTGCACAACCAGCCCCAGGGACCTGGGACTCTCCAACTTCCCGCCAGCTAGGGTGAAGTTGCACTAGCGGTTGAGAGCTTTGGCCATTACCGTGGGGGATAATCATTTGAGGGGGACCACTTTTGCCCTCGGGCCTGGCCTGTAGCACGAAACCTCTGTTGTCCCCAAACAGCATCTTCCCCAGGGTTCCCATAAAAGCAACCGGCCAAAGATGCTACTTTCTGTACCCTTAGACCCTCCACGAACAGTAACCGAGAAGCTTTTATATTCGATCCCAAACAGCCAACAGCCAAGCCTTTCAAATACTGACGGGTACCCCTGCTCTGTGACCGCCTCTGCGTCCCGACCCCTCCCGGTCAGTGCCACAAGCCGCGTCTGGCCTGCCCGAACCTGCTGAGGCTGTTAGCTGTCTTGTTATCAAATTAAATGAGCGAGAAAGGGGGATGTCTTACGTTGCATCGGCACACCGAGCATCTCCGGGAGCCCCTTGACAGCCCCCTCCGCGGGGACAGCCGCGCTCTGCATCATCTCGGAGCCAGAGGCAGCAAGTCGCAGTCTACTGAGATCTCTCGCTCTCTCCCTCTGGCTGGATTCGGAAATTTGAAAATAATAATAATAAACCCAACTAGGCCGCTGGAGTCACAGTGGAAGCCGAGTCCTCCGCCTCTCCGGGAGGACTCCACTGGCTGGCCGGCCCCCTCCCCCCGCCAGTCCTCAGGCTGTTTCAAATCCCTTTGATCTCGCTCTCCGGGGCTGGTGCACATCCCGGGTTGAGGAGATGCTGTTGCTGCAGCTCTGGCTTTTTTCCCCTCCTCCCTCCCCCGCCCTCTTGTCTCCCCCTCCCCCTCCACCCTTCGCGTGCCGGCTGCCCAGGAGGCCGCGGTCACCCAGGCATTTTGATTCATTCACACTGCAGGAGCGGCCGTGACGTCGCTCTCCGCAGGGAAGCCCGCCCTCCAGCTTGTCCTCCCAACCTGGCAGCCGGCTGCAGACCCTCGGCTGACCAGAGTCGGGGGCGTAGGGGGTGGGGAAGTCCAGTAGCCCCGAGTGCGTTCGGAGGCGCTGGAGGGCGGGGCCGCTCGCGGCGGGGCGGGGCTGGGCTTCGCAGCCCCTCCCCCACCCCGCCGTGCGGGCTCGCGCCCCCGTGTAAATACTGCGGCGGGCTGGGCCGGGGCAGCAGGTGGTCCCGGAGCTCGGCATCTGCGCCCCGCAGGTTTCTGCGGGGTTTCGGGGATTCCCGGCTAGTCCTCAGCATCCTTCCTGTAGGATTCAGGGGAGGGACGGGATGGGGTAGGGCCCCGCGGACCCTCGGTTGGAGCTCTGGGTTCCCGGCTTCTCCACCCGACCGAGCGTGTTCTGTAGCTGGAAGATTCCACACATCCTCCACTTTTTTTTTTCTTTTTCCTGGCCCATTCCTTTCCGGCCGGTACTAACCAGACCCTGCTCCCTCTCCCCCGCGTCCGGCTGAGGCTGGGCCAGGGACAGCCTGTACTCGGCCGGGAACGCGCGAGTCACGCAGCGGGCCGCCGCGGGGCCGGGTGCCGGAAGGCGACTTGGGCCGCGCCTGGAGGTGGCGGGGCACGCGGGTCTCCGTGGGCGCCCACTCTGGCCCCGGCCTCCGTCGCAGTTGGCATTCTCACTGCCCAGGGTCCAGTCCTAACCCCACCCTCCCCGCGGCAGGGCCTGGGTCTCCAGGCCGCTTCTACCCAGATCGGCCTTCTACTAGCTCCCAGAGACCGCGCAGCGGTGCCGGCTGCAACCGCGGGCGCTTTGAACGATTCCCGGCCACGTGTGCGCGGGGCAGAAGCGTGCACACGGCCCCCGGGGGCTGACCATCGAAAGGCGTGCGTTGCTATTATGTTTACAAGACATACGAACACACACCCGCGCACGCACACACACACACACACACACACACACACACATACACACACGAATGTGCGCGCTGAAAGCCAATTCTCCTATATTTATTCCCGGAGGAAATAAAGCAAGGATCAACGAAGTCTCTTCGAAGTCGCTAGCACTTTTCCAGCAATCGACGCCTCCTGACCGTGGGCGTGGGAACCCCACCGCGTCAGTCACCTCGACACCACCTTTTCTAATTTAGTATTTAGTTACCGGACTAGAAGTCAGATGGGTCTTTCCAGCCTAATGGGATCCCTCATGGGCCAGAACGGGGACTCATAATCTTCCTGGGAATTTTCTTTTAAAAAAACTATTGGTGTTTTAGGGTTGGTGCTTGAGGAGGAACGTAGAGCTGTAAGAGGAGGGCGTGGCTGTGCGTGCTACTCAGTCTCCAGTGACTTCTGTGGGTGCTGGCATTAACTAGTGTCCTGTCTTGCTGTCTCCACAAATTTAGAGAAAAACTGCAAGGGGGTGGGGAGGCAAAGCACCTGGTGATATTTTAAATGTTTACCAAAATGTTTTGTATAAACATGTACCTGGTAAATAAACGCGGTGAGATGCCAGCTTCTTTAGCAACCAACACAGGGAAAACAAAGCAGTGTGGTCCACACCCCTCCCCCTTTTTAAATCGGTTTGTTTGTTAAATGACCACCTGGGAGGAAATTGGGAATTATTTGGTAAGGGTGTTTGTAAGTAGTTCTCTCACGGATACTGCTGGTGTCTTTATGAACTCTTAATATCCGTTTGGAAAGAAATTTAGGGATATTTATCACATCCATAAAGTTTTCCTGTTTTTGAGTGTTTAATCCATAAAAGTAACCTAGAGTATTTTTAAAGGTTCATCATGAACATGTCTATGACAGCATGATAGTTGGGAAGGGAAAATGACCTAAATACCCAACAGAAGAAAATAACTTGGAAAAGTATCTTAAGTAATCGTTGAAATTAATTATAAAGTCCAGCAACATGGGAATGCTGTAACACCGGGTAAAAAGTTAATTAGAAAACTAGGCGTAACATCCATTGTTGGTCCGGGTGTGAAGAACATGGGGGGGGGAACCCTAGTGGAAATATAAATGTCTTCTAAGATCATTTTGACAATAGTTGTTTTGCACAGTTGGGGATAGAATGCAGGGTATTGCACCTGCTGGGAAGTAAGCATGGGCTCTACCATGGACCTATATCCCTAGCCTAGGGCAGGACGTACTCTAAAAATGCCATGCGTACAGAAATGTATTCAAAGAACATGATTAAGAATGTTATGGACACATAGTTACAAGCCATTTGCACTTTTAAAAATATTATATAGGGATTGAGAGTATAGCTCAGTCGTAGGTGGTAGAAGACACAGGATTTGATTTCCAGGAAAAGAAAAAAGAGGAAAGGAGGGGAGAAAGGAAGTGGAAGAAAGAGACACGGGGAGTGATTTATCCAACACTATAGGCTTATTGGATAAATTAAAGCAAACCGAATGCTAAGAAGTCACTAGAAATAATAAAAGAATACCTGGTAATGTAGAAAATGTTGGCTCTATATTAGAAAATGGGGAAAGAGATTATAAAGCAGTATGAATTTAAGAAATTTAAAAATCCTAACTATAAAAATATGCTAAAATATAAAAGTGATTATCTCTATAGCAGATAGTTTTTTATTCTTTTTGCCTTCTTAAAAGTTTTCTCAATAAGTGCATTACTTTACAAAGCAGGAAAAACTGATAAAATTGATTTTAAAAAACAGGGGGGAAACCAGAAAGAAATATATCAAAATACTATTCAAAAAGTGTTTTCAGAGTAGATTAGAGAAATATATATGAAACAATATTTTTACTTTATAGATTTTCTGTTATGTCGCTATATTTTTCCAGTAATATCATAAAGGATATCCTATGCAATAAATGAATACAACAAATATTCCTAACATGTACAGGATGTCATGTAACCAGGACTGACCATGCTCCTGCTATGCAGCTGAAAATGACTTTGAATTCTTGATCCTCTTGCCTCTCACCTTCTAAGTGCTGACTTTATAGATGCTCACCCCAATTCTTCAATCCACCCCCGCCTCTGAGACAGTGTCTCACTTTGCAGCCCAAGCTGGCCCAGAGTTACACTACGTAGCTTAGGCTAGTCTAGACTTGTGGAAATCCTCCTGCTTTCAGCCTTCTGTGTAATTATAATATAAAATTATACTTTAAGATGAGCAGTGTTGGCACATGCTTTAAATCCCAGCACTCAGGAGGCAGAGGCAGGTGGATCTCTGAGTTTGAGATGAGCTTGGTCTACAAAATGAGTACCAGGACAGCCAGGGTTACACAGGGGAACCCTGTCTCAAAACACCAACAATAAGTAAATAAAATAATATTTTAAATCATCCTCTACAACTCTCGTCCCCCTCTAGTAAGAACTGCCTGGGCACTGCCTACTGCTGGTTTGCAGGGTACTGGTCAGTCACTAAGGATAAAGAGTTCCAGTGCTGGGATAGGGATTGTCCTGTCCTGGCAGTGATGTAGGGAATGCCATTGTCATGTCTGTCCCTTGACAGAGATCTTGAACCTGTGGACAGCAGTCTCTCAATGCCGTCGGCACCCCCAAACCTACCCATAATGTACCTCAAGCTAATAAATACTCTCTCCCTGGGCATTTGTCCCTGGTGCGGGCTGGGTCTTGTTCCCAAGGTTATTGCATTTCACTTCCCTTGGGAGACCTCCGCTTTTGCATCTGCCAATAGGGAAACATTGGTTAAAAGCTTTCCTTAAACTGGATGTTTAGCATCTAGTGCAGATGGCAGTGGCAATAACAACTGGTATTTATTGAAAGTTTACAACTGTACCACGCACCATGGTAAGTACTTCTACCTGCACACTGCCGAGTTTCCCCACCACAAGCCAAGACGTGGTACTTGGTGGCTGAACACACAGGCCAAGAGGGGCTAAGTGGCCTCGCAATGCCCTGTCCAGATGGGAGAACGGTCAACTCCTGCAGAGCCCCAATATGGAGAAGGGCCCAGAAAACCCTGGGTAGGACTCAGAATTTAGGCCTCTATTTTGCTTTTTCTCACCAAGCACCCAGGCTGGACGGTGGCCACTCAGGAACAACACTCCTTAGAACCAGCCACCTACTCTCAGACCCTAACTTTGGGCAAGGACTAGGTGATGGTGGCGTGGCTTTCCGTGGGTCCGTCAGAGAAGTTAGTCGGCACAAAGAATCTAGTACTTTCTAGACATTTAAACAATACATTTCTGGGAACCAAATCTAACATGTCAGTGGGTCCGATTCCAAGGGGGGAGAAATCCAATTTGGGAGAACGATGATAGCTTGCAATTTGTCTAGCACTTACATTTTACAAAGGTCCTCCGTGTAGTTTATCTCATTTGATCTTCAACATTACGCTCAGACGTGGGTATGATTATCAGGCATCAGAGAGGTTAAGTGGTTTGCCTGAGGTCACATAGCTAATCAGCTGCAGAGCGGCCTGGAAGTTAAATCCAGCCTTTTGACTCCCAATCCGGCGCTCTTTTGGCTCTTGAAGATCTGTGTGTTTTCTAACCCTTCCGTTTTAGGAGTTTCGTGGAGTGGGCAGGCTCACCCTTCACAGCTAGGAATCCTAGCCGTTTTCTCCACGGAGAAAAAGAATGGCGCTGCCCCTGCTCCCTGGCACCCATCTCGAATCATCTCCTTGTCCTCATTCCTCTCAAGCACTTTTATCATTTGCATTTTGAAACTGTTTCCTTAATTATTCTGCTGCCGTGGCAAACCTGCTCTCCCCGGCTTTGTGGCATCCTTTGATTTATCTCTGTCTGGATAACAGCTCCCCAATTCTCCTCAGGGAATTCAATTTTCATTCATTTTTCTGTAGGACTAGATTGATATAGACCCTCTGCCCCGGTCCATATTACTCATCCCGGCAGAGAGAACCAGGGAGACCAACCCTCAGTCCAGCCCCCAGGGAGCGTCTGTCTTGTTCTGGGAGTTGTGAGGAGTCCTCCAATAAAAGGACAGGGGCCTTTGCTCTTCCGCATCTGTCCACCCAGTCCTTCCAGTCATTTGTCACTGGCCCTTTTGTGGACCCACCACTTTGTCATTTGTCTCCTTCTCTTCCCAGAACCTCAGCGGGATCTCTCCCAGCCAGGATGCTGAGCAGAAGGCCAGCCCTGCTCCTCGTAAACCTGCCCCATGTCCTTGACAGAGAAACTTAAGGGATGTGGGAAAGACACAGCCCTGCATTTGGACATATAATTCTTACTCAGTAAGTAACCGAGAAGTAGGACAGGGACCCTAGGATTCTTCGCGGAAACAGGAAAGCAGCAATCGTTGTCAAGTTGTTCGGTGTGTCCCTCTCTGCCGCTTATTTAATCCTCACAGATCTTCCCAGGCAGACTGTTGTCATCTGACTTACAGACAAGTGACAGGAAGCACAGAAATCAAGGGACGTCCTTCAGGGTGCACAGGTGGTGAGCATATATATCCAGGTAGGCAGGCTCCATCCTTCCCAGCCACCAAAGAAGTCTCTTTTGAGGGTCACTGGGCATGGGTCCATGCAGGGCACAGGACTCCCCAAGGCTAGGGCTTCTAAGAACCACCTCTGCAGCCATCTTACCCTATGGACCCAGTACAGGCAGGACCTGGGCAGTGAATCTGGGCATTGGCCTTGTTCTACTGTCCGAGTTTATCATTTATAGGTATGTTCAGAAAACTGGATTACTAGATCATTCTCTTGGGCATTCACTGGGCACCTGCCCTCTGCCAGACCCATGGTTGGCCCTGGAATGCAGGGACCTGGGGTGCCCAGTCCATAGCTTCTTTGAGAGCATGGAAGTCCATAGCTTACTGAGAGAACGCCTGTGCACTGAGGCCTGCAAAGGTCTCCTGAGCCTTCTGCCTTCTTTGCCTCCGATGGAATCAGAACTGGATTAAGAAGCAGGCTGTGATTCTCAACATTCAAATCTCAATTTAAATATTAGCCACCGTAGGGAAATTGATGGAAAGTTCCTGGCTTTTCTGACTTTTCATTGGCTAACTAGGAATAAAAGAACTCTCCTTGTGTAGCTATCCAGACCATGGAGGAGCACCTCCAGAAATATCAGTTAACATCACAATTGGACCCCTCTCTGGTATCTCTCCAACCCCAATTTTTCTTATCCTTGCTTTTGAGAGAAATTAGAGGACAAGAAATTCTCCTAGATTTTTAAAAATTATTTTTTATTTTCTTGTATGTGCATTGGTGTTTTGCCTGCATGTATGCCTGTGTGAGGGTATCAGGTCCCCTGGAACTGTAGTTACAGTTGTGAGCTGCTATGTGGGTGCTGGGAATTCAACTCTGGTCCTTTGGAAGAGCAGCCAGTGTTGTTAACCACTGAGGCATCTCTCCAGCCTCATGGACTTTAAAAAAAATTTTTTTTTTTTTTTGGTTTTTAGAGACAGGGGTTCTCTGTGGCTTTTTGGAGCCTATCCTGGAACTAGCTCTTGTAAGACCAGGCTGGCCTCGAACTCACAGAGATCCGCCTGCCTCTGCCTCCAGACTTTTAAAATTTTTTAACAGGATCACGATTATACCGGGCGTCTGGCTTAGAACTTGCTATGCAGCTGAGGATGACTTTGAACTTCTGGTCCTGCTGCCTCCACCTCCCCAGTGGAGAGATTACAGATGTGTGCCCAATACATAGTTTACTCAATGCTGGGGACTCACCCCGGGACACTGTGCATGCCGGGCAAGCACTCAGTCAATTGAGCTACATGCCTAGCCCTCCTGTATGTTCCTGACTGAAGACTAGAATTTGGGGGATCACAGAGTTGACCCCAGGGTCATGGACATTTTTGGAAGTAGAGACTTGTTCTTTCCATTCATCCCGCAGTCAGTGTGCCCAAATTCCTCTTTGGGTAAGCTCCCGCCTCACCATGAAACTGCCACTTTTACCTTTGCTTGATACAAAGGGAACAAGAAAATAGAGTTGGGCAGCGCATCTTCTCTCCGGGGTCTCTCTGTTGTGTGTTTTCTGAGTTACTTCATGCTCAGGTTTACTTGAAAAGTTAGGGGCTACAGATACCTTCAGCTGAGCCTTCCTCCCCTCTTTATCTCCCTCTTCACCCTCTGGGACTCAGAGACTCCTGAACTCAAGAACAATTCAAGGAACCAATTTGCGAAGAGCCCTTGCTCCTCTTTCCTCTCCTTTTTCTCTTCCATAGGGTGGTACAATTCTTTCTAAAGAGTCCGAAACTCGAGAGGGCCGGGGTATTGACCCGGGGGTCGGTCACAGAGGTTCTAAGGGCCCGATCCAGTTCCTCAGCTCCTGAAGAGGACACTGCCCATGGGGAGGAAGAGGAGAGGAGGCCCAGTCTGGCTGAATTTGAAATAGCTGCAGGTGTCAAAGCTAATCTATAAAACAAGTCCTTCATCATCTTGGAGAAAGATTTTTTACTGGAGGAGCTTAACTCAGCAGATTCCTCTTAGGAGCTGACTTACAACCAAAAAGTGTGGATGTGTTTGATGTGTGCAGAGGTAACAGGAAAAGGCCCAGGAGGTCTGTGAGAGGAGAGACATGAGGCAGAAACCAGATTCCTGACACCGGAACTGGTTGGATTTCAGTGTTGATGCCAATTCAGCTCACTGCTGGAGGGTCAGTCACACTGAGCCTTTACTTACCTGCTTGTGAAATGGGATTGTCATAGTTCTAACCTGAGACTATCAACAAAGGGGGGCAGGCTTGCTAGGGCTACCCCTGCTCCCCCGTGGTCAAAGGCAACTATCTTTGGTGTCCAAGAACAGGGAACAAAGCAGGTCTCCTGTGTTTAAACAGGTTAATACTCAGGAAAACCTAACTGTTAGGGAACTCACACATGATCCTGTATGAGAACATTCTAGCATCCGTATCCCTAATATGCCCTTCAGACATCCCTACTTCTGTAATCACATGGGGGGTAATTTAAATACTATGGATTCTGGCTTAGTAGAATTCTGTGATTCTGTCTTTCTAATGGCTTTCTGGGTGATGCCAGTGCTGCTGGCTCCCAGGTCACACCGAACGCATCCTCCTTGAGGACTCTGCCACACTGTCCAGTGGACACTGACCACATGTGGCCATGGAGCGCTGCAACGTGGCTGGTTAGAGCAAAGACGTACTATACATGTAAGTTATGCATGGGATTCTGAGGGCTTAATAAAGAAAAAGAATGAAAAACGGTTCATTAAGATTTTTTTTTAATGTGTGAATTGCAACAATTTTAGATATATTGTGTTAAATAACATCTGCTGTTAACATTAATTGCATTTGTTTCTTCTTTTAGCATGGCCGATAAGGAATATAAAATGACTACATGGCTGGCATTTCCTTTGGGCAGTGCTGTTCTAGGCCTTTCTGACTTGCAAGGGGCTGTACACACTCATGTACACGCTCATGTACACACTCATGTACACCCAACGCATACACAGGCATGGAGCCGTCTCTCTCCTCTCAGCACCTAACCCAGCCTCTAGCAATCAGTTAAGGACCAGCTAAGCATTCACAGGGACAGATGAAGGGGGAGGATGCCTACAAGTGCTGCCCCAGGAGCAGGGGCCCACACACTGAGCAGAGCCCCAGCTGCACAAGATTGCCACAGGAGCCGAGCAGGTGGCCAGCCTGAGGAATGACTGTCTCCCCTTTGCAGCTGACCCTGACCCACTCCCCATCCATTCTGTCGTCCTCGGTCCCACCCTCTGCTCTTTTCAAGGTTTCGACAGCAGAGAAATAGGAATTCCGGTGCTCTCACCCCAGAGCGACTAGATAAAGGGCACAGGCTAGAGAGGACCCTCTAGGACCGCTGGAGAGGAGGGTGCAGTAGCACCCCTGCCTCCCTGAAACCCACACCCCCTCAGCTAACCCCAGGACCCTGCCCCTCTCTTCTGTTCTCTCTCCCAGGTCACATCATCCTCTGGGCTTTTCTCTGTGGTCCTGAGCCCCATCCTTGTCGTGACTAGGGGTTCAGGCCAGTGGGGATCTGCCCGGAACTCTACGATCCTGTCACTCAAGAGGTAGGGCTGCAAAAGGGAGCTCAAGCGAAGGACGAGGAGACTTCTGAAGATGACCCCGTGCACATCCAAACTGGGGTCCCCATACCTTCTGAGACTCACGGAGACCCAGGGTACCACAGTGGGGTCAGAAGTGGGGGACTCTGTCATAGGGACAGCTAACCTCAAGAGCAGCTCTGGTGAGCCAGAGGACCCCCAGGGCTCTAGGCAGCTGGATCACATCCCAAACCGCAGATCTTTGAGACATCTCTGTCCCCTCCACTGAGGATGTGTGGGCCACACCCTCCCATCGCCATGTCTTCCACACCCCTTCCTGACCATTGTGGTCCCAAGCCTTTCTCACTCAGCAGGACAAAGGGAATTCTGGACCCACGTGAACTTACCAGAGGTCAAGGGAAGGATCTGTCTCCATGGCGTGGACTGGGGGCCCTGATGGGAGCAGCTGTTCTCCCTGCTGTGGAAGGGAGCCAGAGTCAGGAGAGGGGAGTGGGATCCCCATCCAGGGAGGGATGTGGGGGTGCTCACGTAGCGGGACAGAGCACAGAGGAGCCCTCTCCTCTTTCTCTGGTAGAAGGCTCTCTGCTCCCCCTCATAAGCTGGGAAAGTCTGGTCTGCCAAGGGGGAGGGTAGCAGAGGGACGGGACCGCCTCAGAGAAAATTAAATTGCACTTGAGGGCAAATTCTATTAGGGAATAGAGCCTGTCTCTCAACAGCCTGTGTCCATTTAGGTGATTAGCTAGTCCCAGCACCTCCACCTAGGGCTAGGCCAACTCAGTCCCTCTGCCTGGGGTACCAGGTGGGTCGCCTCTGGGGACCCAGCCTCCTTGTCTCCAGTGCCCCAGCCTGCTCTGTGAGCACCCCTCCCTCACCACGCCCAGTGCCACAGGACCTTTTGAAGGTAGTGAAAGAGTTCTAGAGTGCTGACTGCCTGGCTGCCTGGCGGGGGACATGGAGCACACGCAATGACAGGCACATCAGAGGGAGGGGGCAGGGTTTCCATGCAGGTTTCCAACAGGGACCCGGGAGGACAGAGGTTTCTGGGGAGACAGTAAAGATGTGAAAAAGTAGAGAAAGTCATTGGTGGAGCAGGGTGGGGGGCGGGTATAGAAACAAGGAGTGAACAGGAGTCAGAATCTGAGTCAGTAGGAATGGGAACCACGGAGCCCGGGGGTGGGTGTGGGGGGAGGACCACAAGCTGGTGATTGGAGGATATCAAATACAAAGGTAAATTAATTAATGGAATATACCAGCAGATGGTAAAACAAATTTTCTCTAAAATAAGTTTTATAACAGCACCATACACCTTGTGATCTTTTGTAAAATTTCTTTCATGTACAAGGGATGCACAAACCCTGGGTCAGTAACTACTGAGTGTTGACTGTATACACACACTCTTCTCGCTGTGATTTGGCCCAAGAGTCCAGAACTGACGTCCCTTCTGCATCTCTGGCCCCTGGGGCTCCTGAGGTTGAACTCTCTTAGCCATCTATGAAGAGATAGCTCTTCCTCTCCACATGACTGGTGAAAGAATCTTGCTTGGCGTGCTTGAGGTTCTGCTATTAAAATCATTCCTCCACTTAGCAAAACTTCATTTTGCACCTGCAGCGTGTTCCGAGGAGAAGACCGCCCAGGCTCTAGAACAAGGAGAAATGAGCACAGACAAGATACAATGAGTTCTGAGAATATGTAACGATACACAAAGCATGGTCTTGGGGCTGGAGAGACGGCTTGGCTGTTAAGAGCATTTCTTGCTCATTTAGAGGACCTGAGTTCAAGTCTCAGCACCCATAGGCAGATCACAACCATAAGTAACTCCAGCTCCGGGGGTGTTTGATGTATCTGTCTTTGAGGGCATCTGCACTCACAAGCTCATAGTACACATTATTAAAAAAAAAAATAAAATCTTTAAAAAAAATAAAGGATTGTCTCTGACAACCCACCCGAAGCATCTGGCTAGTGTGGCTCTCTCAAGGCCGCCATGTTTCCCATCCTAAAGACACAAAATTTTAGCTTCAAGGATTAAGCCAAGTATTTATTTGCCAAGATAGCTGCATTCACCCGAAATCCCATGGTTAATATTCTAGGTAGGCATGGGTTGTCAGAAAGTGATGACCCTGGGGTAGGGAAAAGAAGTGGGTGGCATGCTGGACAAGGGCGTCCCTAGGCTTCAGGTTGGTGACTTCCAGGCTTTAGTCCAACAGGAAAACCCCAGGTCAGCCCCACTCTTGACCCCGCTCACAGAGTGGAGGGGATACTGTTCCTGCCTGGCATTGGACTCCAAGGAGCCGCCTCCATCACTGACCTCTGCCCAGTGGTTAGGGTGGAGGTCCCGTGGGTTCCGGGAGCTGGCTAACAATGCGGATAACCTGGTACTCTCCCAGTGGCGGCTGTTCACTCTCCCAGGATCTGGACTCTCTACCCCAGACACACCATAGAGTTGAAGAGTCACCTATTCCCCCGAGAATACTCTCTCCCCACCCCCACCATGCACCATTAGCAAGAGGCCAGCTCTCTTCCTGGGATTCATTCAGCTAGCAAGAACATTTCCTTGGTAGGGCTTGGGTACGTCTGCCTCATTCCAGCCACCCACTCATGGGGGTTACTCGGGATGACTTTGAGAAGCCCTTGGGGACTGTGGAGTCCCCTTAGCTTCACTTCTCAAAGCGCTCAGTGCTGCAGCCCTGGGCAGACACTCAACCAGGCAGCCGCTGCCTGTCAGCATGGAATTACTGAGCTCTGCCCACCCTTGGACATGCTACAGTCGGCCCCAGTACTGTTCTGAACCCTTCTCTCTGCAGTCAGCCGGCTGCTGAGGAGTTGTTGTTCACTGCTGTGTTCCGGGTCCCAAGCCCGCAGGCAGCCTAGCATATTATGACTTCTTTGTAAGTATTTGTTCTGTGACTGAAACTAAGTAACTATAGAAACGCTCCTCTACTACATCCCAAGAGTAAGGGAAAACCCAAGCATGAGGCTGCCAAAGTGGCATCTGCTCCAGGGAGGGAGTAGCTCATGGTGGCTTTGTCAGCCCTGGTTAGGTTATGGGACTGGTTATTGGGGCAGTCAGCCAGCTAGATAGTCAGAGCTGTGCCCTGTCAGGGCCCCGCTTACCTCTCATCTGTAATGGTCTCTGGCTTTTTATATACTTCCTGCTCTTCCTGCAGCACTCTGAGGATTTTATTACATTCGCACATGGTCTCCTGTGGCCAGAGCTACAAAGGAAAGGACCTCAGAAAATAATGCGAAAGCTGAAGCACTGGCCTTGGGCTTTAGAACTTGGTGGAAGTGAGCCTGGGGCTTCCTGCCTAAGAGACCTCTCGGTGAGGCTCCCAGGCTAAGACGAATGCCTGTCAGGAGGGGCCCCCCCCCCCCCCCGCCTGCCTTCCCTCCCTCCCTCCCTCTTTCCCTTCCTACCTCTCTTCCTGACTTTCTCTCTCCCTTCTTCCTTCCTCCCTCCCTCCCTCCCTTCCTTACTGCTTTCAAACTCCTAGCCATTTTCTGAAGCCAGACTCAGGAACAGTCTCATGGATCTGTTCTCACAGACTTCTATTCTTAGGTAGGAAGGCATTTTAGAGTCTTCTTGCCAAGCATCCAGCCTTGCAGACCTCTCTCAGCAGCATTGCCCGGGGCTGGCAGGTATCAGGCACTGTTTACAGACACAGTCTGTCAGCATCTCAGCATTACCTGCAGGCACTCTGTCACAGGACAGCTAGCCCCACAAAGGCTTTCTTTGGATAAATTCAATAGGTAGTTTGATTTGTCCCTGGTTATATGTTATACAAGTTGTTGTTGTTGTTGTTGGTGGTGGTGTGGTGTGTGTGTGTGTGTGTGTGTGTGTTTGTGTGTGTGTATGGTTTTTCGAGACAAAGTTTCTCTTCATAGCCCTGGCTGTCCTGAAGCTTTCTCTGTAGATCAGGCCGATCTTGAACTCACTGAGATCCACCTGCGTCTACCTTTCGAGTGCTGGGACTAAAGGCGTGCACCACCACTTGTTGTACAAGCTTTATAATAAACATTTAACCTACTGAAATTGCTTTCAAAATGACTTTGTGTGTGAGGCTACATGGTCTTCTCTAAAACCCATGATTCACAAGTCCCTTTTCTAGAGAGATGGCTGGATTTTAATGGGATTTGTAATTTCAACTCTTTTCTTAAGGGACAAATATGAAATTTGGTTGCCAGTGACATGACCACATCCTAAAGATTATGGGTGTGCATTCAATACTTGTGAGACTTTCTCTCACGTGGAGAAGACCCTGGCGGCTTATACGGCCTGGCAGCATTACACAGGAGCCGCCAATAGTTTGCTGCTCTACAGAACCCCTCCTGAGTTTGCTCCTACAGACCCCCTCCTGAGTTTGCTCCTCTACAGAACCCCTCCTGAGTTTGCTCCTCTACAGAACCCCTCCTGAGTTTGCTGCTCTACAGAACCCCCTCCTGAGTTTGCTGCTCTACAGAACCCCTCCTGAGTTTGCTCCTACAGAACCCCCTCCTGAGTTTGCTCCTACAGAAGCCCCTCCTGAGTTTGCTCCTCTACAGAACCCCCTCCTGAGTTTGCGAGTTTTACCTGAAACTTGTCTTAATTAATAAAGACACATATGGGCCAATGAAGCGGTTCAGTAGGTCAAGGTCCTTTCTTCCAAGGTCGACGACCCACTTTAATTCCTGTACATGGTAGAAGGAGAGTTGACTCCTGCAAGTTATACACATGCATGTATACAATAAGTAAATGCAAATATAAAAAGTGCTTTTAAAAAGACACACAGCGTAAGTAATAAGTAACACCATATATATATAGTGTGTATATTGATGTATATACATATATTTCACGTGTGTGTGTGCGTAGAGAGAAAGACAGAGACAGGGAGCGAACACCCACTATTTTGGCTAAGCCTAGCCTTTAGCCTGCGCATGAGCTGAACACAGCCACGTTAATAACCCTGGCAAGAGCTGCGGAACTGCTCGCCGGCAGAAGCCGAGACTGTAAAGTCACACGCAAAGAAAATGAGCACAGACTGAAGCCACGGCTGGGCAGTGGTTTGTCAGAAAGTGGTCAGTAACTGCAACAGGCCACAACAGCATCGGATTAGACTTGGTGGCAGAACAGGCAGTGGCTGGCAGGAGGAACAAACATTGTTTCAAAATGTCTTCGAGAACATGTGGTTTCCTTGGTCACCTTGGTGGGTGAGACAGGAAGAGAAATCCCCTCCCCAGCATTGGCCATTTCATTGTCCAACTGTCCTTTCCCCTCGTGTCTCATTGGCTGGAAGTAGTCACATGGCTCGGTCTCCTGCAAGAGCCTGGAACTAGGGATCAAACAGACTCTGCCTCTGCCAGCGTTCTTGGACTTGATGTTCGAGTTCTCAAGACCAGCCAGTGGCTTCCAGTTCTTTGGGAAGCAGTAATTAGTCATGTGACGGAAGCATAAATTGTCCCCACTGCATTTTGTGATGGAAGAAATGTGCATGCTTTGCAAATAGCCCAACCAGAAGACTGTATGAGGTGATGGTGCCTGACCCCTGGGAGAGTGACGGGGAGCGAGGATCTGCAATGGGGACTCCACATCCCCACATCGGTGGAGATGGCCGAATGGGCGGATGGAGAAACAGGCAAACATCAGAGTCAGGACGGGCAACCGTCCCCAAGGTCATGTGGTGGTACAGTCTAAGGACAGCGTGGGCCTCAGGCACACTCCCGAGGACAGGACATCCTCCTAAGGATATCAGAGGCCGTGTGCTCTTGTGTTGACTCCAGCAGCCCTTTCTGCGGGATCCAGCCCACACTTCCAGGCTGTTCTTCAGGTCCATTTCCTGCCCATTTGCTCGCTCCATGTCTGCTTCCTTACCTCACCATTCACGTTAATTTATTGGTGCATGCTCTGATTTCCCTATAAGATCTCCCCATACCTCACATCTATACCCCACACCCCACATCCATACTCCAATCCATACCCCATACCCCACATCCATACCCCTCATCCATACCCCACATCCATACCCCACATCCATACCCCACATCCATACCCCACCAGCTTTCACCTATCACGGGGAGAAGGTGACTGCCCACTTCTGAAGCAACTGTCCTTCCGTTTACACTCCATTCCCAGGTGAACTGTATGGGCCTCTACAAGATGGCATCCTTCAGGACAGAGAGCCCCATAAATGTTAGCTATGAGAGTAGCTGCCCCTTTATCTCCCTCGGGGTAGCATACCACAGCTGTCCTCTGGAAGCACATGGAATTTCAGGAGACGTGGTTTGTAGGTAACTGTTTATTATTTGAATTGAAGCATCTGTGGTTGTTGCTTCTCATAGTACCTTCCAAAATGCACCCACAAATTCTTTGAAATTGCCCCCCTCCCGACCCTAACACACCCAGAACATTGATTCCATTTGTTTCAGGGACTGTGGCGACCAGAAACGTTGCTTGGGGAACAAGCTGGACAACGAAAGGAATTTTTCCAGAGAGAAACCGAATTAACCACACTGTGCCCCCTCCCACTTGGAAGGTGACAGCTTCCTTTAGGCTGGTAATCCACCATGAAGGCCGGTTTCACACTTGAGCTCTGAAACAGGTCCGCAGGGAATTGCTCCCAGGGTTGAAAATTAGAACTCGCCAGGGTAATTTGTCCGTTTTTCCACACGACTTTCCGGGCTGGGGCCAGCCAGGATGGAAACTGGTCTCTGAGTTTCAGAGCATGCTGGATCTGGCCACCCCCGGCTGCTGGCCCTGGTGTGTCATTTCTCTGCTGTGTCATTCCAGCTCCTGTCCCTCCCAGATGGATGCAGGGAGCATCTCCTGCCAGGCCTACCCCAGAGCTTCCCCCGGGTTTGTCCGGATGACAGTAACAGTAGGGTTCAGCGTTGAAAGCATTTTCTTACAGATTGTGCTTTCCTCTTACCTTGTCTAGACACAGATTACTCACTGAAAGCTAAGACTGACCTTAGGACCTGTGCATCCTGTTTGTCTTAAGTATATTTTCATTATTTTGGGGGGAATTTCATACAATGTATTTTGATCATATTCATTCCCTACCCCAGCCCATTCCCCATTATCTTTTTTTTTTTTTTTAAATCAAACACCATTAAAGAAAATTGATTCCCCTTCCCACAGCCACCATCAACAACCCAGACTCCTCAATCAGGGGTGGGAGACTCATGAGCCCCTCGCATTTCGTGTTAGAATTTGTCAGCCGTGATTCTGTACAGGTTATGTGTAGACAACCACAGCTTCTGGGAGTTCATGAGTCAGTCAGTGGTCCTGTCATATCCAGAGGACACGGTTTTAGCTCTGCTCCTCCTCCACCTTTGACCGTTATGGTCCTTTGCTGTGCACAACGCCCGTCTGTGCTCTGTGTGCCACCAAACAGTTCCCGAGCTTTGAGCAAGGGGCTGGAGGTTGAAACATACAAAGACACACAGAGACAGACAGACAGAGAGACAGAGACACAGACCTCTAGTCACTGGTAAGAAGCCCTTTATTCAATAGCACACTGGAGGCTTATATACCCAACACAGTCAGGTGGGCCAACAGGTGAAAACCTTATCCTCTGATCCTCAAGGCCAAGGCAACACGTGCTCGTGAAGCAGAGCTGGTAAACAACTTTGACACAGCTTTCAGTAACTCAAATCAGAAGGAAAGTAAAGATCTCTAGCAGGGAAGAGCAGCTGGAGGCCAGGACTCCAAACGGTCCCAACAGTCCTTGGGCAATTTGAGCAGTTTGTCACCATCCGCTGCACAAACAAACTTCTCTGATGAGACCTAAGAACTGCCCTAATCTATGGATAAAGAGACCTATAAATTTATAGGGGGGGGGTGATACTATGTCCTTTTAGCAAAATAATAGTTACATGTTGTGGAATACTATTTTAACTGGGCAAAGATGTGTTACATTTGTTTATGCTGCAGAATATTACCTTAAATATGTAGAGGTTACATTTGTTACATCTGTTTCTGCCGTCTTTGGTAATGATGTAAAGATGTGTTATATTTGTTTATGCTGCATTTGTTTAACTATGTAAAGATGTGCTGCTGTTTCCACCTTGCCTGCCTGAGGCACCTGATTAATAAAAAGCTGAATGGCCAATAGCTAGGCAGGAGAGGGATAGGTGGAGCTGGAAGGCAGGGAGAAAAAGTAGGAGGAGAAATCTAGGCTTGAGAGAGAAGAACGAGGAAAGAATGAGGAAGAAAGAGGGGGCATGCCAGAAGCTAGGCAGCCACCAGTCAACCA
Organism: Alexandromys fortis; assembly: GCF_014885135.2. NCBI lineage: Eukaryota > Metazoa > Chordata > Mammalia > Rodentia > Cricetidae > Alexandromys > Alexandromys fortis. Next base: position 13,280,913 of record NW_026067905.1, on the reverse strand, counting down.
TACAGAAGAAGTGAAAGTAAGATACACAGAAGGAAAGAAAGTTAAAAAGACCTGAGGGAAAATGTAAGTAAAAAGAAACAGTTTAAATTATAAGACTATATAATATAAGAATATATATAATATAATGATATATATAAGAATATATAATATAACTAACTTATATAAGTTAGTAAGAAATGAGCATAAGATAAGACCGAGCATTCATAACTAATAATAAGTTTCCATGTCATGATTTGAGAGCTGGTTGATGGCCCAAAAGAAATCCTTGTACAGTAATAATGGGTTCACACCTGAGGCCTGTGAGTCCCCCAACCATGGGTTCTCGGCTATAAACTAAACACTGTGTTTTGGGAGGTGTGCATCCTACCGTGTGCCCCTGTGCCTTCAGGAAATGGTTTGGAAGGCCTGATATGCAGAGCCCTGTGGTAAGCCACAGACTGCAGTGAGGGAGAAGTCTCCACCCTTCCCCTGTGGAGCCTAAAGCAGGAGAGAGAGCAGCCAGATGCTTTTTCTGCAGTGGCTTAGGTACCTTTCGTGGGGGTGCTGGGGCTCTGGAAACTCAGGGAGGGGCACTGGCTTGGGTGTGGCAGGCTAGGAAAGCTTCCCAAAGGGCGTTGTCTCAGCTGAGCTTGACACAGGATCACAAGAGAGAAGCCTGTGGGGCAAGTCAGCAGAGGTGTGTGGCGTCAGGAGGTCCACTCTTAGCCGCAGAAGGGTCTGTCTAAAGCACACTTCCACACAGATGATCGACCGTGCCTTCAGGACTCTCTGAAACATGGCTCTGTAGTTAGAGACCTAAGTGCATGGGAAAAGTTCCTTTTCTGTTGTGGGAACAGGGGACAACTTAGACAAGTCAGTTCCCTCCTTCCACAGCATGGAACTCGGGATCAAACTCAGGTTTTAGTCAACCTGATTCTTTCCTGAGCATGGATTTTTCAGCAGTAGCATTACTGGGCCAGAGGAAATAAACATTTTGAAGGCTGATCATATTGACATATTATTCTTTGTGGTTAGTAATACAGCTTGCATTGCTGCTTCCCAGCATTAAGCCACATTGTTATAGAATGTATAAAAATGATGTCACATTAGCTTTCTACTTTCTTGATGTTTTTGTTTTGAGATGCTCACATAGCACAGGCTGTCCTCAAACTGGCTGCATAGCTCAGGGTGAACCCCTGATTCTCCTGCCTCCACCTCTCAAGTGCTGGGATTACAGACATGTACCACCATGCCTAGCTCATGTCTTTGGTTATTAAAGTAGGCTGTTGTTCACTCAGTTCTATTGATGGGTATCCCCACCCCCACCCCACCCCGCCCCCGCCTTCTTATTATTTTTCTTCTTTTTCTGACAGAGTTGCATACTTACCAGGCTAGGCTCAAACACACTATGTTGCCTGGACATCCTAAAAACTCTCTATACTCCTGCCTCAGCACCCAGTCTGGGTCCCAGAAGCTGGGATTACAGATGTATACCACAATGCCTTGGCTTGGAAACTTAGGAACAGAAAAACAAATCCATAAGAACTAAGACAAGTATTGAGAGATCATCATGAGCGTATCTACCTCAGTGTGATTTCTGGTACTGGATAACCGTGCCAAGGAGCCAAGCACTGGCTAACCAATTCTACTTTCAAAGGATTGCTGGCGATGCTGAGGCCCCGCAAGGAGTAGAGGAGGTAGGGACTTAATTGGATCCCAGGTGGCCATTGGGCGCTGCAGGGCTAGTGATGACATTCAGTGAATGTCTTAATAGCCTGTTTATATGTTTTATTTTTCGAGATAATATTTCATGTATCCCAAGTTGGCCTAGAACTAGACATATATTAATCTCAAACTTCTTCTGATTCTCCTGCCTCTACCTTCTGAGTGTTGGAATTTTAAGTGTGTATCGCCTGTCAGATTTAATCACTTTTCCATTTGGGGCTTTATTTTAATCTTATTTTGATATTATAATTATGCATCATGTAGTAAATTGGTAAATAGCCCCAATTTTTTTCCTTAAGTTGAATTCTATAAAAAGAATCATCGGATCAAAGGTTACTCATATTATAAGACTTATAAAATGTTTTACCAGCTTTGTGGATTGCTGTATGTTTCCCAAAGGTTCAGTTTGTTTCTGGAAGTGAATGAGACAACCCAGGGACAGACTGTATTTTTGAGGATGGCCCCACAGCATCTCTATCTCGCATGGTTTTCCAGAACATTGTCACATCCTTCAAGTGGTGGTGATCTCTGACCCTTGAACCTTTGCAGGGTGCTGCTGCTCCTGCAGCCGGGTCAGTTACTGGCGCTACCTCAGCCAGTAGGACACCACCCTCTGGGCTCAGCCCTGCTTTAAGTCTACTCTAGTTTGGCTTCGTTTAGAACCACAGTTCCCACTGCAGCGTGTTAGTGTGCTCCTCTAGGCTTTTTCTAGACCAACATCGACAGGCAACATCAACAAGTTCACACGTTCATCAAAACATGCTCTTAGACATTTCCAGAAAAGCACAGCTTAGACTCAAGCATCAGAGCACCCAGGTGCATAAAGGAAGATGAAGGCGTGGAGGTCAAGCCGCACTTCAGGGAGAGGCACAGGGGCACGTGCTCTCTCAGTAGCCTCTTGAAGCATAAGGTGAATAGCTGTGGCTGTGTGATCTACAGCTGGGACCCCACCCACGATCCACTGCATGGGGGAACACTAGGAGATGTGAACTGTGCCTAGTGCACAGCCTGCCTCAGGGCCACTACCAGCCCTTCCACAACTTGCTGGTCGAGGGTTCCTGTGGATACACAGCCAAGAAAGCTTAGATACTGAGACACAACACAGGGCCTTGAGGAATCCCATACTTAGGTGTGTGATTCTGTTTCTGAGAGTTCATAGGCACGCGGCACATCCTAGATCTGCAGAGCTAGGAACGGAGGACCTGGAGTTTATGTACAAGATGGTATAGAATCTTTACCATGCAAAGGACATAGCCAAGAAGAATCTTCAACTGCTGCTGCCGCCTTCCAAGGGAATGGGATTCTGGGAGGATGCGTTTATAGGGTGGACAGAGCACCAGGACAGACCCCTCATCAGCAGCCACCTGTGTAGATCACGTGTGTTCGCTAGTTGTACAGTCTGCTCTCCGCTGCTCTAGTGAATTCACTGGTGAGGAGTGTGTCCAGTGATATGGTTTGTCTGCTTGCCTGTGGTGCCAGTTGTAACACGGTCTTCATGAGATCCTATGGCTGACACTTCCCATGCCTATTCATCTGCACTTGCCTCGGTGAATTCCACTTCTGGAGCTCATGGGGTTCCATGTCTGTAGTAGTTTCTTCGTGATTTCTCTCTGGAATGTCCACACTCCTGAGTGAGGGTTCAGCTGCCTATTTAGAGTGCAGGATGCACCATCCTGGCAGTGTGGACAGATGCAAGTTAAAATCTGTAATGAGTCTTTTTCTGTCTTGCCAGCCAGCTCCCAAATAATGACACGGAGACTTATTACTAATTATGAAAGCTCAGCCTTAGCTCAGCTTTGTTCCACTAACTCCTGTAACTTAAATTAACCCATTTCTCTTCATTTATGTTCTGTCATGCACCACCCATCCTGCTGCCTCTGTGTCTTCTGGTGTCTCTCTCACGCCTAACTCCGTCTCTCTTCTGAAGTCCCACCAATACCTCCTGCCTAGCTATTGGCCATTCAGCTTTTTTGTTTTTGTTTTTTGAGACAGGGTTTCTCTATAGCTTTGGAGCCTGTCCTGGAACTAGCTCTTGTAGACCAGGCTGGCCTCAAACTCACAGAGATCCGCCTGCCTCTGCCTCCCGAGTGCTGGGGTTAAAGGTGTGAGCCACTACTGCCTGGCAGTTGTTCAGCTTTTTATTACAACAATCACAGCAGATACATTTTCATAGTGTACAAATATTCCATAGCAAAAATTATTAGAATTTATTATTATTAATTTTTTGCTAACATATGGAAAACATAATTTTAAATTGGCAAAGTAGCACAATATTCTTCTCTGTATTCCGCTTGAATTTATATGCATTCCTACCAGTCATGAGCTTTTTTGAAAAGTTAATTTCCTGCACACGCATGTGCGCTTTCTTTCTCTCTCTCTCTCTCTCTGTCTATCTGTCTGTCTGTCTGTCTCTCTCTCTCTCTCTCTCTCTCTCTCTCTCTCTCTCTCTCTCTCACACACACACACACACACACACACACACACCACAGAATGCATATGGAGGCCAGAGGACAATTTTTTTAAATATTTATTTTTAAATATTTATTTATTCATTATGTATACAGTATTCTGTCTATGTGTATGCCTGCTGCCAGAAGAGGCCACCAGACCTCATTACAGATGGTTGTGAGCCACCGTCTGTGGTTGCTGGGGACTGAACTCAGGACCTTTGGGAAGAGCAGGCAATGCTCTTAACCTCTGAGCCATCTCTCCAGCCCCCAGGGGACAATTTTTGTGAATTGGTTCTTACCTCCCATCTGGTTGAGGCAGTCTTCCTGGCACTGTACAGTGTACCCCCGGCTAGCTGGCCCACAAGCTTCTGGCATATTCTCCAGCCTCTAGTTCCCGTTTTGTTATGGGAATGCTGATGGAAAGACAGGTCCATGCCACTGTGACTTTCTTTTTCTTTTTAAAACTGTGCTCTAGGCAGAGAACCAAGACCATCAGGCTTGCACGGCTCGCAAGGCAAGCACTTCTACCTGCTCGCCAACGTCCAGCCTGAGCTTCCCAAGTTTCCACGTAGACTCTGAGTAAACACTTAACAACTCTGAGTGAATTTCCCCATGTCATGAATTGCTCCTTTCTTTAAAAGTGACTTTCTTTAGAGCTCTGTCCCAGTGTAATGAGTAGGTCCTAGGTCAACCAAGGGTTCTTTTTCTGTAGCAAGCTCTACAGATCTGATATGGAAATATTTGCTCTTAATAACCATACCTTCTGGTCTCCAAAGACTGAGAAAAAACCAGGTTTTGGCTTTTAAAGAAATTAAATTAATGAACTCTAATGCAGGAAAGATTTTTGAAAGATGGAAGGAAAGGAGAAAAGGAGAATTTCATGCCCTGGAGTCATGTCCAGACCTTCGACTTTTGGGGAAAGGGCTGCGCATGCGCTGGGCTCTCTGGCACCGGACTGAGGGCTCCCGGATGAATTCTGATTTCAGATCTCCTTGATTCTAACGCCCCCTGGCTCCTCTTGACGTTTTGGTAACTGAGTGCGAAGGGACGGATGTTGTGGTTTTAGTCTTTATGTACACTGTTAAGAGGGAACTCTGCCTAAGGAGCCCTCTGATCGGTTTAATAAAGAGCTGAACAGCCAATAGCTAAGCAAGAGAGAATAGGCGGGACTTACATGGACAAAGAACTGGGGAAGAATCTGAGGCCTGTGGGATTCGCCTGTGAGACATGGAGTCAGATGTACAGAATGAAGAAGTAAAAAGTCACATGGCAGAATGTATATTAATAGAAACATGTTAATTTAAGTTATAAGAGCTAGTTGGGAACAAGCCTAAGCTAAGGTCAAGCTTTTAAAATTATTGATAAGCCTCTGTGTCATTATTTGGGGTCTGGTGGTTCAAAGAAAATCTGACAAGTCCAACCCCAGAGAGCCTATATAGCCGCTTGTGTTTGTTCAAGACTCCCTACACTGATCCCCTCTGGTTCTCAGGTGAGCTAGCCTGCAAGTACCCTGTAGAGCTGACTTCTGACTCCGGAACTAGGCCTGTCACTTCTGCCGGGCATTTAAAACGCAGTTGCTCTAATGAATGAAGCTTTAGATAGTCCACTGTTTGTGTACAGCAGCCTCAGACTGCTCTAAACAACCGCCACTTCATCACCCTTGCTAACCCCACAATGACCAAGGAGGCCACAAAGGGAAGCAATTGGGCAGTTTCTAGAAAGAGACGGAGAGATTCTTCCAGATGAGCTAGCAGTCGTCCGGTGTCTTTTCCTCCGAGTCAATTGCAGACTCAGACTTGAACTTGAATTTGCCATCGTAACCATGCATGGTAGGTACCTGAAGTCACAGGGCTTCACACTGTTCGTTTAAAGATAAAAATTAATGACTACAGAATTCACACTCACGATGCGTTCTTGAAGAACCCCGGAGCAGCAGAGCCTTAAGTCAGGGATCTTTGAGTCACACCAAAGAAGAGTAGGAAGGTTTTCCTTCCACCGGAGCGATGGCGTGTGTGCGACCAAAGCCTGACCTTAGTTTTAGTTTTATTTTGAGACAGCCTCTCAGTAAACCTTGAGCTCACAAGCTCAGCTAGACCAGCTGGGCAGTGAGCTCGGAGGACCCCTCCTTCTCCATTTCCCCAACACTGCGATTACAGGATGATGCTGGGCCTGGCTTTTTTAAGAGAGAGGAGACTCTGGAGATGGGAACTCTGGGCCTCACGTTCCTGACAAACAGTTCCTGACTGAGCCATCTCCCCAGTCCCAGTATGTACATTTTTTCTTATGGGTTTTGGATTTGTTATTGTTTTGGCTTTTAAAAAAAGATTTGCTTCTGTTTTTAATAACATCTATTCCTGGGGGGAGGGGCATGTAAGGCTGCTGCCGAGCTGGAGTTCCAGGTGGTTGCGAGTCACTGTTTGTGGGTTTTGTGCACTGAACTCTAGACTCCTTCAACAGGAGTATAAGCTCCTAACACAGAGCCACCTCTGCAGCCTGTTTGCCTTTTTGAGCCAGGGTTTCAGTCTGACCTTAATTTGTTATCCTCCTATCTCTGGCCTCTTGTGTGCTACAATTACAGGTATAAGCCTGCATCTGGCTTTGTTTTTATTTATCAATTTAGCATAATTTAAAAATCTAAAACAGTGAAATCTATAATTGTATTTTCTTTTTCCTTCTTTTTTTTCCCACATTAGATTAAGATATATTTTAAACTGGGCAGTAGTGGCACGCACCTTTAATCCCAGCAATCAGGAGGCAGAGGCAGGCAGAGCTCTGTGTTCAAGGCCAGCCTGGTCTACAGAGTGAGTTCCAGAACAGTCAGAGCTACACAGAAAAACCTTGTCTCGAAGAAAAAACAACAACAAAAACCCAAAACAAACAAAAAAAAAAAAAAACAAAAAAAGATGTATTTTGGTGTGTTGGGGAATATTATTTTCAGGTGTGTGACTTTTGTTCACACTGCATTTGTTTAACTCTGTGAGGCTGTGTTACTGTGCCTGTCTAAAACCCCTGGTGGTCTAATAAAGAGATGAACAACTAATAACAAGGCAGGAGCAAGGATGGGAGGTGGGGCTGGCAGGCAGAGAGATCAGGAGAACAAGATGCAGCAGCAGAGAACAAGGAAAGGGGGACACTAGGGGCCAGCCACAGAGTAAGAGGGAAAGTAAGACGTACAGAAACAGAGAAAGATAAAAGCCCAGAGGCAAAAGGTAGTCGGGATAACAATAGAAACAAGCTAAGGCTGGGCATTCATAATTAAGAATAAGCCTCTGTGTGATTTATTTGGGAGTTGGGTGGGGAACCCCCCCCCAAAAAAAAACAACCAAAAGAGTAAAACATTATACTACATTGGTGTTTGGTGTTAAAACAGGCGCTCAGCTGAATTTTCCAAGTAATATGCTTAGCATCATTGAACAATTCTTCCCTCAAGGCAGAACTCTGTGGCCATCAGAAACTTTGAGATAGCTGGGAACTTGATGGAGACACAGTAAGCAAATTCAAGCTGGGTTAGTGCTCAGTCTCTCCCAAACCTAAGGTAGCTTCTGTGGTGGATGAAGGCTTGACAGACTGCAGCAGAGGGCTAATCATGCCACAGTACTGACATGGTGGGCTAGGAAGGTTAGCTCTTCTCTAGAAGCGCCTGGCAGCCCTAGGGAAAAGTCGATTGCTCTCTGCAGAGGTGAGAACAAAGTGCCCAGCTGTCACGGGCTGGAGGTGAGTGTCTCTGAATGAGCCTCACAGACGTTTGAGTCTCGCTCAAACTCCTCAGCCCCATGGTCTGCTAGTGCCTTGTGGCTTTGAAGCCCTTCTGTCTGTGACCCACGACTGGTACCTCGTGGTTTAGAAGGCAAAGAAAACTGGACAGAGGCCAGTGAAGGTGACCAAAAAGACTGGGCCCTCAGCCACCTGTAGTCCCGTTACCCTCCCTGCACCTGTCAGCTAGCTCACTTTCCAGAGCGCATTCTTCCAGAGAAGGCCAACGATGCGGATCAGCGTTTTCTCAAGATCTAACCTGTTCTTCCAGCAAAGCGGAAACGCTACCTTCGGCTCTGCAGCGGCCTTCCACTGGAGGAGTTTGGCAGTATGACGTGAGGTGTGAACGGGGTCAGGATGCCGGGAAAACCACACCTGAGGAGCTTCAGGCAGATTTATGGAGATCCTACCTGGTGTTGATATGAGAGTTTCATCAGGATAAAAACTGGGTTGTGGGGTCCTTCAGTCAGGACATCCTTTAGGAGGATGCTATGGCCAGAACGTGACGTGTCCCCCACAGCCTCATGTATTTGCCTGTTTGGACCCCAGCTGTCTGAGCTGTTTTGGAATGTAAGGCCTGGCTGACAGACATGGCTCACTAAAGGCTTTCCTTTGAGGGACAGACCCCTTTCCCACCGCAGCTCTGCTTCCCCAGCCGCTAAAATGTGAGAAGCCCACGTGGTCCTCAGCTCTGCCCCCAGGATGCCTTGCAGTGGAGCCAAACATTTCCCCTCTTGTTTCTGTCAGGGATTTTGCCACATTGTTGAGAAGGGCAGCCAGTACAGAGGGTCAACAGGACAGGGACAGTCCCTCACACCTGCTTGCCTTGCACTGGTGGTGAACATACCACCAGCATGGGAGGACCTTGGGGAGGCCTAGAAGTGGATGATCTCCGGAGGTCATGGCCACCTGCCTACTGGGCCTTCAACACATTTGACAAGAGCCCCTTTCCCATCGAGGATCCATGGGCCTGATACAGGGCACACCTACCTCGCACTAGCAAAGAACCCTCTCCGGGAGGGTGCCCCCACATCCTGCCAACATCACATGGCACACACATGGTCACATTTGCTCTTCAGGTGGGGCTTGGGGAAGCCTGCTGAGTTTCCCTCCTTCGAAGCATGCTGATCCCTAGCTCCTGCCCCCACCTCAGTCTGTAACTCAAGGACCACATCTGTGCTCTCTTGTGCTGATTCTAGCCTAACCAGGCAAGGTGATCCTGACATATGATAATATTAATATGGGCTTTTTGTCTTTTGTTCTATAGCAACAATTTGTTAGACTGGGTGTGTGCTTTCTCTTCTGACTGTACATTTTTATATTTTTTTATTTAATTTTTATGTGTGTTGGTGTTTGGTTTATGTGTTTGTCTGTGTGAGGAAGTCAAATATACTGGAACTTGAGTTACAGACAGTTGGGAGCTGTTATGTGGGTGCTGGGAATTGAACCTGGGCTCTTTGGAGGAGCAGCCAATGCTGTTAACCACTGAGCCATCTCTCCAAGCCCCACATTTTCATATTTTCTTTGTTGGCACTTCATCCTTCAAAGCCCAACTTGGTAGTTACTTTAAGGACACCCTGAACTCCTCAAACATGACGTGCCAGACAGGTGGGTTTCTCTGTCCCATCCAGCAGAAGGAGTTTCTGCTTCGCAGGTCTCCCCTGCCAGAGAGCATTCCAGACAAACAGCCTAGAAAGGTACAGATGACACAGAAGGCCCCAGTCCCGTCCCCCCCCCCCCCATGGCTGCACGAGCAGGGCAGGGGACCAGCTGGTGGGCAGGCTTGCTTATCCAAGCCATGGATAAGAGCCCTGGGGAAATCAAGGTAAAAGGCAGTGGGGCAGGAGGCCCACCCTCCCTATCAATCAGAAGGCCCCTGGATAGGGCCAAGGGGCTCACTGTGTGGAAGGAAACCCACACCACAAAGTGTCTCAAATAGGGACCTGCCTCTACTCTCAATCCTGCGGCTGAACATCATGGAGCAGCCTGCACCAGCATTTCCTGCAGAGCCCCAATCCTGCATTTGATCTGGGGAAGTATGGTTATTGGAGGTATAGGATTTGCTAACAGAAATTTTTACTTGACATTTTATGAGCGGCCAAGTGATAAGAAACCTCTTATTTTATGAGCGGCTCATTTAGTAAGAAACCTCTGAGGTCGTGGACACTGGCCCTGGAGCCTCTTTCAGAAACCCTGCTTGATCATGTGCTGGCCTGTCAGCCTCTCAAACCCTCAAGCAGGGTCCAGCAGGGAAGGACCAGTCTAAGCCAGGAGGAAGTGGGGTGGGGCTCAGACATGGAGAAGGGAAGCACCCTTGGAGCCAGGCTGCTAAAGAGGTCAAACGCCTGCCAGCTGCACCTCCCCCACCCCAGCTGGCCCAGCACAGGAGGTGTCCTTGGCATTCCACCTGCTGCGCCAATGCCGAGGCCATTCGAGCCGAGTGAAGATGTCAGAGAAAACCCCAAATCGGATTGAGGCTTCTGCTCCCCCCTAATGAGGTTCATTATCAGCTGCTCTGATCCCTGTAAAACCCAGCAGGCTGGATTAGGGGCAAAGTCTAATCCAGGCTGACTCCTCCTGGCTGGCCAGTCAGCGCAGGCTGGCCGGACAAACAAACCTGCCAGTCCTAGAGGAAGAGCTGAAGGTGGCAGCTGCAGACAGGCTCCTCTAACACCCAGAGAGTAGGAGGTGGCAGGGCCAGCACCAAGGCAGGGGGCCCAAGAGTGCTCTGTGGGGAGTGAGGTGAGGGCCTGCTCCTGCGCGTTTAGTACAGACCTGTAGGTCTATGGCAGTAGGTCTCCAGGGAACAAGTCAAACACACTATGTGTGACTTAACAAAAATAATTTTATTCCACACCCCTCCCAGGTGGGGGGAGCGTGGGAATGAAGCTTGTGTTCTAGACTTTTCCATCTCTACCTGCCTGCAGTGGAACTCAAAGAGGAAACCCTCCCCTCACTGCTCTCAACTCAGCACCTTCCACAGCCAACATGTAGCACTGATTTCAGGGAACAAAATCAAAGACAAGAGTCCCAGCTCAGAGAGGAGAAGGCTTACCTCTCACAGCTAGCACAGGACTATCTGGACCCCAGCGTCACCCACCCCTTTGCCCCTGCCACCAAGTAAGCACCGCACCCCACAGACCAGCCACTGTCACCCACCCAGCCTGCCAAACCACACCACCCTCAAACTACACCCTTGCAGCAGAAACTCTAGTTTGAACCTGGGAGGCCAAAATCATTTCCTGAAGCTTCCAGATCCACTCCTGGAGCCACACCCAGCCCAGGTCCGAGGCGCTGAGGCTGGGTAGGCCAGAAGTGATGCTGCTTTTTCTTCACGTTGAGAGGGAGGGAAGTAGGCAGAGCCTCAGAATGCAGTGGGTCCGCTCCAGCCCACCCAGCCCAGGTCCTCTCTTCTGGATGGAAACTCTGGATTTGTCTGCCTCAATTTAAGGCCAAGACCAAGCAGGAAACATTGAGACTTCAGCAGGAATGGGACAGGACTTCACATAAGCTGAAAAACAGGAATTGGGTGCTAAAGCCAGGGCCTGAGCCTCCCAGAACCCCCCCCCTGACCCCTGCCTTAGGCTGCCCCTTCCCCATGCTGGTCAGACAACACTGGAACCCTGTTCCTGTCTGGTCTATGGAGCCCTCACAGTAGACCACGGGTTCACGTAACAACTAGCTTTCTTGGACTTGCTGCTCTCCTAAGCTAGAAAAAGGAACCAGGAGTAGAGGGGAAGCAAAGGTGCCAGGGGGCCAAAAACTCTCCATTCCTGCCTCTTCCTGGACAGTTCAGGCTATGTGGTGACTAGCATGGCCCTTCAGGGTCCTCATTCTAGCCCTGAAGTAGGTGTACATGGCTAGTAAGCCCATGAAGGACACAGAGTAGAGCCCCACACAGAGGCTAATGTCCAGGTAGGAAAAACCCCCTCCCAGAACCTGTAACCATGGGCCTCGGCCCTGTATAGCTCGGGCCTCTGGTTCCCCTTCAGGTATGCTGGCTAGCTGCTTGGGGCTGCGGCTCCCTCGCCTTAGCTCTGAAGGGCCTTGGAGGTGGTTCACCTCGGGCAGCAATAAGGCCCCAGTGTCTCCCTTGCTCAAGTGCTGCCACCCCTGGGCATGTTCCTGCGTGTCTCTCTGAAGCTCTTCCACGTGCTCAGGAGGGCCCTGCCCTGCTGGAGCTCCACTCATTCTGAGGCCTGTGTATAGTTCCTGGGGGCCACTTGCTTCAGGCTTCTCAGCTGGAACATCTAGGGCAGTAGCTCCAGGGGGCTCTGCAGAAGCAGCCCGCTCATGGCCCAGCACTGAATTTCTGCTCTCCAATTCTACGGCATCCATTACCAGCTCTGGGGTAGCTTCATGATTCTGGGGACCCCTCTGGGCTGCTGGTCCAGCTGCAGGAGAGTCCATGACAATGTTTACTGGAGAGAAGTGAGCCTTGAGAAAGTTGAAGGTAGCATCTAGGTCCCACACAGGTTGCTGTCCATTGAGTTCATTATGGCAGGCCAAACACAGTTCACGGGGTGGCCACTGCAACTTGGGGAAGTAGGGGTCCTCACTCGGAGCACCTGGGGAGGGAACACATACAATTTGCACAAGCCTTTAGAAAGATGGAAGATAAAATACAGATACAAAACAGAAACCAAAGCTACCTGGGGATGAGGTAGAAGGACTGCACATTCAAAGCCAGTCTGGGCCTCTGCCTCAAAATAAAGAAGGCAGAGGAGATTTTGGGGACGTAGTTCAGTGAGCTAGGCCACAGGTTCAATCCCCAGCACCATCCCAAACCCAAAGGACTCCTGGACCAGTCTGCACAGTCCTGGCCCACAGTGTGATACACCACTGCAGCATTTGGTGGGAGACCTGAGGCAAGGGGAGAGGGAAGAGGCCGCGGCTGGCAGGGAAGCTAGGCACGTTTTCTTTTTAAATGCTACTAGGAGGCTGCTGGAGAGGAAACCAAGTGCATCTGCACCATCCAGCTCCTGCCCTAGGGCTGTCTGGGAGGTACTCCCTGTGCTCCAGATAGGTAGTATCCAGTCTACAGAACGCTTTCCTCCCAGGCTCCCATGTGCAGGGAAGGCAAACAGTGTAACGAGGAAAACACGCTCCTTGTCTCTCTCCAGCCCATTCTCTGATGAGAATGAAAACCCCTGCTCTCTCCTCCCTGTGAGCAGGATAAGACTAACAGAAAGCAGTGGGGGTGGGAGAGCTAGGTAGGAGAGAGCCTAAGGAGCCAGAGAGGGTCCTGGTTGAGCGGGGTAGGAGTTCCCTCCAGACATGGGGCTAACGGTACTGGCCTGGTTAACAGGGCTGTCACTTAGGAGATAGTGAGAATACCCCCAGAATGCCACCTCCAGCCTTGGAAGCGGCCCTCCTTACCTGAGAGGCGAGCGTTAACCCTGTTGTGGCTGGTCCAGAGCCAGAGAACGGCATTTCTGGGACTTGTTACCCGGTGCATAGAGGCAGCAGCCATCTGCTCAAAATGGTCAGCGCAGTCTCTACAGCCAAAGAAGAACCGGACATAGTTCCGCATGGCTTGGAGGACCTCCTGGCCATCAGCTGGAGGGGAAAGAGACACCACACAAAGGCCCTTCATGTTGCCAGTCTCTGCCTCTCCATCATGGCTTGCCACAGGCTGCCCTGTCCTCCTCCTCTCTTCTGGGGTCACCCTGCACAGTGCCTCGCCTACTTCTCCCCTGCAGGGGTCACTACAGAGGGGTCCCATTTCCTCCAAAGCTCCTAAGCTGCAGTTCTTCCTCTTCTGGCCTCGTCATTACATTTTTCAGAGGGACACTCTGGGATTATGTGACGTGGCCGGAGAGCTGGAGGGGACAGAGCGCTCCTTCCAGTCCTATGATCCTCCCCACCGACCTGTTTCAGGCTCGCCAGTGGGCCCTGCCTCTCTGGGATACCCTTAGAAGTCCATCCTGAACTGGAATGAGTGCTTCCTACTTGTTCTTCATGTCCCTCAGGATTCTCACTCTGCCCTCCCATATATGCTGACCCAGCAAGGGGCTCTGTGGCTCTCACTTTATTCTCCTGAAGGTGTGCCTCCCTGCACTTTCTGCACCTTTCCCTCTTCCAGACCCCATAGACTGCAGGGGTTGCTTCCTGCTGCTTCTAATAAATGTTCCCTCCTCTGCCACCTCCAACCCTTTAGAAGGCAACCTCCTACCTCCATCCACCAGGACCTCATTCTCAGCGCTCTCTGTCTCTCTGTTCCTCTCTCTCTCTCTCTCTCTCTCTCTCTCTCTCTCTCTCTCTCTCTCTCTCTCTCTCTCTCTCTCTCTCTCTCTCTCTCCCCTTTCTCACCAGTTGCCCCTAATACAGGATCATTCCAATGGGCTCCCCACAGAGGAATAGGGCAGTCTGAGGCACAGGGTGAGCAGGCCTGGACTCACCTGGTTGTTGTGGATAAGTTTCACTATGCCGACTTGCCTGCACAGTCAGGAAGTGGAAGAGGACCCACAGGGAGCAGGGAAAGCCCCGAAAATGTGGCTCGCTGCCCTGGCAGCCAACCCAGTTCACCTTCTCAACAAGAACAGCGTCCTAAGGGGTACATGTGAACATGAGTGCACAGCAGAGATGAGAAAGGGTGGAAGGAGGGGACAAGGGAAGCTTCCAGCAGCATAGAGCACTGTACAAAAGAGGCCTCTTCTGGGCTGTCACCTCAAAGGGACACCGCTGCCATCTTAATCCACCAGAAGATTAGCCCACCTGAGAACCCATGGCATACACCAAGTTCTAACTTTGAAACAGCACTGCTGATCTGATCACAGAGGTCCTGCAAGCCTAGACACCTTACAAATGCATGTGGTTTTGCATGACTATTGGGTGTGGCTTGCTTTTGCAGACAGCAGAAAGAATAGGTACCCTGCTGTGGGCCATACTGAGGAAGCTGCTTGGAAGCAGACAAGAGTTATGGTTAAGACTCTGGTGTCTTGCCAGGTGGTGGTGGTGCACACCTTTAATCTCAGCACTCAGGAGGCAGAGGCAGGCGGATCTCTGTGAGTTCGAGGCCAGCCTGGTCTAGTGTCTTCAATAAATGTGGCGGCTCATCCCTATAATATTTACATTTGGGAAGCAGACACGGGTGAACTGCTGTGAGTTTCAAGGTCGTAACCTTTGATACAGAGTAAGATCCTATCTTAAAATAGGACTCCATGCTTCATTTTAGTCCCAATCACTGACAGACCCGATGGGGTCTTAGACTAGAAAAGTTAGGTAACTGCCCCAACTTGGTTTCTTGTCTGCTAAATGAAAATCCTGAAGTATGGGGAGGGGATTCAGTGAGACATTCTACAGAGCCCCATGAAGAGCAGCTCATCAGAGGTAAGTGGAATGACTTAGCGCAAACTGTGGAATAATAATAAATCTCGGCGCCGTCCCTCCAGTCCCATAGCTGTCAGAACATTGGCGAGAGCTTCCCGCGCCTGCCAGACTCACCTCTTTCCTGTTGTCCAGAGCAGCTCTAAAGAAACTATAGGGGATCTTCTTTCTCGGCTGCTTGTGCAGCCAGTCATTTATGGAGTGCAGGAAATTCTGGACCAAAGGCCGCCCAGGGAAGTACTGCAGGTAGGAACGTGTGGCAATTGGAGAGTGAACAACAATTCTACAGAGGTTTACAGTCTTACAAGAGAGGGAAACTGCATAGAAGTGGACCAATGCAGGTTTACTAGAATGTTCCCAAACCAATAGGCACCAATGTGCCTCCTAAGGTGTATTCTGGGCAGAGAGGAAGAGACTCTGTGTCTCTTAGGTCATGTGGGTCTCTCCTGTCAAGGCTCAGGCCCTAATGCTGACCTAACCACATGCAACCACTCAGGGGAAGAGGAAGGTACAAGCAGCATACTACTCCTCAGGACTGCTGTGAGCCCTGGGCACAAGTCTTCTTTTCAGGTGGCCCTCTGATGGAGCGACTGGTTGCCCAGCTGGGCTCTGGTGGGGTAGGCAAGGGGTTAGACATGGGGTGACAGAGGAGAACCGCAGCTGCATTCTGGTGCTGTTTTCTGATGCTCAGAGCCCATCTTTTACAGCCCAGCACCCTCAGAGCAGCAGTTGGGCTCCTCAAAAGTTGAGATCCTGGGGAAAGTGCCATGCTCACCCATGGCCAACAACAAACACGCTGGTGAATGTGGAAGGAAAAACTGCAGGGACATCTTGAGCCATTCTCAGTAGTGAGATGAAAGGAAGATGGGCTCAAGGGAAGGGACTTTACAATGGCATCACAAGAGGGAGGAACCTTAAAAGTCTTTAAATCCCTAAGGCAGAACCCAGTGGGCTTCTATCTGCCTCCCTTTGGAACACCCACTGCAAGCTGCCTGGAGTGTACTCTCTGCTTTGCTTTTGCTAAGTAAACTGTTTTAGCTGCCTGTGTTTCTTGGCTCAGTTCTTTATTTTGAAAAGACAAGAACTAAACTGAGGAGAAGCCTTCATTGGTAATAGGCTGGCAAAAGACCTTTTGTTTTCAGTCCATGGGCTGCCAATGTGGACAAGCCAGCAGGGCTTAGGGCCAAGATCCAAATCTTGATGGTAACTCCCAAGAGCCTCAGAGGAACATGAAAAGCTACTTTGACAATAAGTCAATGCAAATCTGATTAGTATCAGCACTTTAAAACCACAAGGACTCAGGGGAGGAGAGAATATGTGCATGTGTGCATATGTGTGCATGTCCAAGTGCACACGGGGTGCGGCGGGGAGAAAAGGGAATGGATGCAGCAGGGGAGCAGGGCAGATAAAACCACAGGGAGGCGAGAGGTAGGTGGAGATGATCCTGAGAAATGTGGCCAGAGGAGTACAGGGAAAACCATCTGAGGGAGGAGTCCTGGAGACAAGAACAGCACAGAAAAGTCTGCTGCCAGACCCAGTCCTCTGAGAAGACATTAGACATCCTTACCAAACCTCAGGCTGGCCATGCCCCAGAGTGAAAAATGGCTGGAAAGACTTGTGCTTTAGAATGCTTCTTCCTGCTTAGCTCCTGGGAGCTCTGGGTCCACACACTGATTTACAGCCCAAAGTCAGCATTTCTCACTGACCTCCGCCTGCCATCCTGACTTGGCACCTTTCTTCTGCCTTCTAAGGCCATGCATCAGAAGGAAGGATGACTTACAGGGCTCTGGACAGCAGAGAACTGGGAAACCTTGGTGACCATACGCCACCCAGTGGCCAGTCCTGATAGCTGCCCACATGTGACAAGGCAGGCTGACAGAGGCGCCCTTTCTTTCCCTGCTTTCCTGTTCCTGGGTGCCCAGTTGTGAAAGGCAAGAGAGGAAGGTAGATGAGATGTGAGCGTGGCTTTCTCCTTGGACAAGGGGCTTCACTTCTCTGGGCTGTCATTCAGCTCTAAAATGCTGGGTACCCACCCAGAGTTGAGGAATGGAGAATGGACGAGGACCAGTGCACTGTACAGTCGGTGTGAGTACCCCCCAGTGCACTGTACAGTCGGTGTGAGTACCCCCCCAGTGCACTGT
The DNA here is from genome assembly GCF_014885135.2 of Alexandromys fortis. Classification (NCBI taxonomy): domain Eukaryota; kingdom Metazoa; phylum Chordata; class Mammalia; order Rodentia; family Cricetidae; genus Alexandromys; species Alexandromys fortis. Next base: position 13,263,536 of record NW_026067905.1, on the reverse strand, counting down.
ACAGTCAGTGTGAGTACCCCCCCAGTGCACTGTACAGTCGGTGTGAGTACCCCCCCCCCCAGTGCACTGTACAGTCGCCTGCCAGAGCTCAAGGCAAGAGAACAGCTTTGACTCTTATTCTTCAGGAAAGAAGCCCCCAGCAAAGAAGGGCAGAATGCGTCAGTCTTGCAGGCAAAAGTTAAATGGGTCTCTCCACCTGTGTCCCAGGTCACACTGCTCCCCCTGTGGGACATCCGTACAGCTGGCTTCCCTCAGTCTGCTTCAACGCCATTCTGTCTTTTCTGAGACCTGGCTTCAGGCTAAAGGGCCACCTCCCCCATACCATCTCCTGCCCCTCTGGGAATGTGCTGTTCGGGTCTCTATCTAACCTGAGTATTTTCTGTGTCTCCTCTCACATCAACCTCACACAGCGCAAACTAAATACCAGATGGCCTGCAGCTGTGAACAGACACAGGCAGCACGGGAGAAACTCCTTTGTAGTAGACTGACCTGGGCTGGGTGTCCTCACTGAGGTCTGCAGGGGTAGGGAGCACACAGCTTTCCCTCACTTCTGTGGTAGAAGAACAGTACAGAGGATCGCTCTAGATTCGTTCCCTCTCAATGCTCACACAAATTCTCTACCATGGGAATGACTCTGCCTTGCCGGCAGCATTTCTCACAGGTCCTCTGTGTACGGACACACAGGCCACCAAGCCAGGGTCGGGATGGCAGCAAATGCGTGAGGTAGGGAGAGACCAGGAGGTTCCCAGAGACCTGGGAAGGGCGGGCTCAGATCTGCTGGGACTGAGGGAGGCTGAGTCAGCAAGCAGGCCCAGGGGACAGGCAGTCCTGACTCAGCAGTGAAGCAGGGCAGGCTGGGGAGGAAGGGAAGCCGGATGGGGAGGAAAGGGAAAGGCAGCTCTGTATGGCAACGCCTCAGACCTTGGGTATAGTCCTGCTGACTATGTCAAGTTACTCAAGCCCCTGAGCCCCTTAAATGACAGGGCCACCACTCTGCAAAGCAGGTGAGGAGATTAAATGCTGCCAGGCATCAGGTCCTTGACAACCAGGGGCTTCACCGCAGGGAGCAGCTGCCTTTCCGAGAAGCAGGGGAGTACAGAGCAGGGTTAGCCCTGCGGATCTGGGCTAGACTGAGAAGACAGACAGCTGTGCAGAAAGCACCCTCCTTCACTCTGGTGGCCCAGAGTCCACTGCCCCAGTCACCATGGCAGGGAGTGAGGAACCACAGACTGGGGCTTGAGTGAAGTGGAGAACTCAGATAAGCAGGCAGAGTAAGTCACTGGATGGCTGGGCATATTCCCAGGTATTGGGCTATTTGGCCCCGTGTCTCTCTCTCCTCTCCTCTCCAGGATGGCATGGTCTCTGGCAATGTGGAGCTGGTACAGAATATGGTTATGAGAGGAGGGCAGCAGCCTATGGGGGCCTGGACAGCTATGGGTCCAGGTGTCCAGTCAGACCTGAGTTACTCAAGAAGGGGCTAGTGTGGTATATGGTAGATATACACACACTAATTACATGGGGAAATACAGGGACAAAGGAAGGTGCGTGCGGCCCTGCTCACCTTGGCCAATACTGCCACAAACTTTTTCAGGGCCATCAGGCGATGTCCCTCCAGAACTGAGAACTTTCCCACTTCTACACGCAGGATGTAATGTAGAGAGGATTCCAGGTCGGCCATGTAGATCTTGGAGCTGAGGACAAGAGGAAGCAGAAGAGAAGGAGCATCAACAGCGCAGGCGCTCGAAGGAATGAAGAGGGGCACTCCCTGTGTCACAGAAGTGCGCAGACTTGGCTCTGGCAGCGATTTGCTGAGCACCTTAGATGAATGACTTTTCTAGGTCTCCATCCCCCATCTGCTCACAGGTAGGTTGTTGACTGAAAACAGGTGGAAACCAGCTTGGTGCAGGTGGGTAGGGCCTTCTCTCCAGGTCCAGAGCTAGCCCCTTCGGTAACTCACGAACCAGGCTCATTCTGTTTTGAGCAAAAAACCCTTAGGGGCAAACAGCCTGACTGCATATACACGGGCTCGCACAGGGAAAGGGAAAGGCCTGGAGTTTAGCTACCCACCAAGGCTAGGAGCAGTGATGGCAGAAAGACAGGAAAGAAAACAGGTTCTCTTCTTCTTTCAGGGCTCGTATGCATACTGCTTCTAGACCTGTCAGGTCTTCTACCTCTCCAGCTAGCTGTGCCATCCCAGGTCCACCATGCTTCCACAGGGTCAGCTCAGGTACTGCTGGAAACGGCATTGAATGTTGGCTACTTCCCGACCTCTGCCTCCTGACACCGGGGCTCTGGCCTCAGCATGATGGTGAGCTAGTTTTCTGAGCTTGGGTAATTCCTATTCCATGGGTTATTTCACCTGTAGAACTAACAAACCATTCTGCCTCTTGAAGGTACAGAGCCAACAAGGTCAGCTACCAAGATGGGCAGTGACTCTATTCACACTTCACTCTCAGGCAAAATCTCCACTGTGGTGTCCTCTGGCCTCAGTTTACCTACCTCGCTATTCTGATGTTCTGCCTCAAGAAGTGACCTCATTGGTCTGGAGAGAGAGCTTAGCAGTTAAGAGACTGTACTGCTCTTCAGAGAACCTTATATCAGTTCCTGGCACCCACACCAGGTGGTTCACAACCTCCTGAAACTCCAGCTCCAAGGAATCTGATCACCTCTTCTGGGTATGACCCCCCCACAGGTATAAATAATAAAAATAAAACCTTAAGAAGTGGCCTTATGATAGAATGAGATGATGTAAGATGCTGGCAAGCACAGATCTTGGTATAGCTCTTACAGTAATTAGGATAATCTGAATAAACAATGGTCAATGACACCTTTGTGTGCAGGCATGGGTTGTAGTGTACACATGTGTGCATATGTGTGCAGTTGTGGCTGCATGTGGAGACAAGAGGCTTGCATTGGGACACCTTCCTCAATTGCTTCTCCACTTTATTTGTGGAAACAGGATCCCCGCACTCAACTTCGAGTTCACCACTTCAGCTAGACTGGCTGTCTATAAAGCCTGAGATTTGCCTGTCTGCACACCTCAGTGCTGGGGTTAGAGCTGGTCACTACATCCAGCATTCACATGGTGCCAGTGACTTGAACTCCAGGCCCATCTTTTGCACAAGAACTTTACCCACTGAGCCCCTCCCAGGTATTCAGTGTCACCTCATGCGTTCATTTCCTTATCACTGGGTTTACTCTTTCCACTGCACTTCACCTATAAAGTCTGCTATTAGCTAGGATGTGAGATCCTTTCTGGATCTTTCTCCCGGTTCTCTGTGTATCCCCTACTTATAGGCTATCCTTTTGAACCAGCACTGAGCTGCCTGGTCAGACATCCTTGCTTAGTACGCAGTTGGGTATGTACTAAGCAAGAGGTCTCCATCTCCATGGACAGCATCATGGTGTTTACTATAAAAGTGAAGCCCAGGAGCCTCATAGAACAAGCAGTTCTTTCACACTTAACACTGTGCACAGACAAGGATACCTGAAAAGGCAGCGGACTCCCTGATACTTGTAGCATTCAGATGCAGTGGAGTGACTTTCTAGAAGGGATGCTTTAAAGGAGACTGTAAAGTCTATGAGCAGAGACGGCATCAGCCCTGTGTAGTCAGCAAAGCCAGCCATCAAGGCTAGTGTAGTGACTGCCTGTGTCTCACGCAAAGGTGTTGAGCTTCATTTTGCTCTAAGCAAAAATTGCGTAGGAGCAGAAAACCAGATGGGCAGTGCACACACTCACACACTGCTCTAAAAAAGCTGGTCCTCTGCAAGAGTGAAAAGCTAAGGATCTGGCAACTCACTAAGGCTGGAGAACCAGTACAGCAGAAGGGCATGGGGGGCAGCATGGGCAGCAGTTTGTCTCTTTCAGAGCTGATGTGCACACAGATGCCAGACCTCAGGTCTCATACTCCACTAGACAAATTGGAACCCACAGTGGTCTAGCACATGCGTGGCCCTGACGAAACAATTGCTCAGGACAGAAATTAGTGAAGACCCTCCTAGTAACCCTCCACACTGATTCAACTTCTCCTTTCCCTTCCCCCCCTCCTTGCCTTTTTCTCGTTCACACTCTTGATTTCTCCCTGGAATTCACAGTCCTGCCGCTGTGGCCTCCTAGGTACTGGCATTACACGTGTCCAGCCCAAACCTGACTTCTACTTGCTTTTGCGTAAAGTTGAGCTTATGCAATGAGAGCAATAGCCAGCATTCCTTCAATTATGAGGAATAACGTGCAACTTTTGTTTGGCAAACCCGCATCTGGCACTGAGGCCACAGCAAGATTCCTGAGCATGGTCAGCAGTCGGGGACCCCCAAAGGCCCAGTCTGCAGCAGGGCGTTACTCAGCTTGGGATGCAGTTCAGTGGGAGTTTCTATCTAGCACATTCAAATCTTGGGTTGGGTTCCCAGTAAAGAGCCAAGGCCAGTCATGCAGGGACAGATGCAGGCTATCCCTGTGACAGGAACAGTGCTCGTGGAGGGGATGTGACCGTGGCCAGAGAAGAGGCAGGAGGAGGGATGGACGTGAGAAGCCGGTGCCCTTACTGGTCTGCAAGCTTCCACACTGTGGGAGCTATGTTTTCAGCAGAGACTGGAGCAGCTGTGGTCGGGGGAGCCTCCCTGGTCGGTCCGGACAGTCCCCGCAGGTAGGATGTATAGAAAGGCCTGGACTCCATCAGCCTGGGAAGAGAGCAAAGGGGAGCAGAAAGTACAAAGGGAAAATCGTACAGCAGGCCAGTGTCAGGAGCGTAAAGAGGCCCTCCAATAGCAAGGCTTAGCAAGAAATTCGATCTAAACTTGTTCCCATCTTGTTTTTGGCCCCTTAGGTCTCACTTTACCTCATCCATTCACTGTACATGCTATGGAAACCCTTTTATATCAGCCAGATGGGGAACTCCTAACTGAAAAAGCAACTGGGCCTGAGTATTACTTGGCCATGGTCTTTAGGCAGGTGGGCTCCACTGGGAACAGCATCCATTCTGCCAAAGAGAACTGGAGATACAGTTTATCAGAAGAGCTGTTACCTACCTAGCTTGTGCAAGTTCTGTGTTGGGTCCCCCTCACCACAAAGACAAAAATCTACCAACTTCTGCCCATGACAGGAATCACTGGGTTTGACTGTCTTCCCTACAGACTAAAAGATGACTGGTCTCAAGGCAGTCACCCTCCCACAAATGTGATCCAGGACATCACAAGGTGACATTACTCCCCAAGGAATTCAGAGTTTGGTGTGTAATTTTAAAAATAATATCAATAGCAGAGAACCAGGTTTGTCCAGATCTTTTTGATTTCTCTCTCCTAATACTGGAGTCTTAAGGGTAGGAAATATCTCCTCAAAAAGGTCTGGCCACGATAAGCATCAGTGACAGGATGTCCTACGGGAGCCAGCATCAGTAAGCGTGGCTTCCCTGCTATGCCACCCCAGCTCAGTGTCTATCAACGAGCAGATGGCTCAGGAGCAGCATCGTCACAAACAATTTTCTCCTTCACCAACCTCAAGTGAGGAAACAATGCCTCCTCTCGCCTCTAGGACTGGCACTCTCTGGGCCTGCCCAGGAACTAGCCTAACATTCCCCTTATGAGCATCCTGCTTCTGGACTCTAGAGGCCTGCCTCAGGACACTGGTGACCTAGGCTATGGCAATAGCAAGAGGCTGCCTAGCTTAGCCTCAGTGTAGGCTGGTACTAACAGCCGCAAGAAGCAGATTTCTGGGTAGCTAGGGTAGCCTTGCGCTCTTTGGCCCCCTGAATTTCTGCCTGCAGGGCCAGGCTGACATCAATCATCTGCCTACAGAGGGCACCAAGGCACCATCTGCTGCCATTTAACAGGCCAGTCGGCAGCAGGAGTCTGACAGAGCAGCTGAGGCTGGCTTGATTGTTTTCTCCTGACATTTTGGAATGGGCTATTGTCTGGCTCCTAATGAACTTTTCTGCAATTAGAAAAGGAAAGGGAGGGAAGGTCCAGCATGTCTGAGTCCTTGCCAGGTCTGCACCCTGTCAGGGAACTCCTCTGTGGACAGAGGGGATGGGTGTCATGGCTAGGGAGTGGTGTGGATGCCTTAGAAGCATTCGGGGTGAAGGCAGAAACCCTAAGCTGCAAGGTTGGAGGTCTTATCTCACACCGAGGACCAGACATCTGCTTCTCCTGTTTGCCTGTTCTTCCTAGTGACATCTCTAGGCGGGAAGAATGAATAGATGGGGTGGGGGGAGAGATAGGGCGACATCACACTTACACAGGCACTCTGGAGATAGAGCCATTCCGAAACAGCAGGTAGCACGAGGGAAAGTCAGTGACATCAAACTTGCTCACCACGTCGCTCTCTGTATTTAAGACCCTGCGCACTGGTACATGGCGTTGGGAGAGGTCCAGAGCTACCTGGGGAGACAGCAGGATGTGGGGGGCTTACCCAGCGGGTAGAGAGCCTGAGTACCAGGACTGCTGCTCAGCAGGTAGTGGGTAGCAGCTAGCAGCTGTATTCTATCTAGACTTAAACTTTGCTGAGCAGACCACTGTGAGAAAGCTCATACAACCCTGAGGTTATAACTACTAAACACCACCCAAGATAAGGGTCTTGGAACTGTGCAATGTGCTATGGCAGTACCAAATGAACAGGGTAAAATGCTGTTTATTTTTATTCTACATGTATAAAGCTTTATATCTGTATCCTAGGTTAGAAAAACTATATTGATCAGACACAGTCCTTTTGTTTTTAGGGAGAAATAATGGAAAACAGTATCTCCTGTTATGTACTACACTATGTATTAGAATGCCACATTAATCTTCAGAATAACACTGGGACAACGACCTGTCAGGCCTTCACACCACAGCTGCGGCAGGTGCATCCTGAGGCTACAGGACCAACCTGCCCTTGACTCGACTTCCTTACCTGCAGAATGATAATGAGGACAACAGTAACAGAAATCTTCGAGGGCTGTTATGAAGATTGCACTGACTAAACTCATTAAAATGCTTGTAATAATGGCCAGCACGTGGTAGACATATAGGTTATTTATTAAAAAATATATAATTTAGGCTGGGTAGATGGACTGGACTTCAGATGCCCAGAACTCATGTAAAAGAGGGGGTGATAGCAGGCATCTATAATCCTATGCCTATGGGGAAATGGAGGTGAAGACAGGAAAAGCCACAGAAGCACACAGGCCAGCTAGTCTGGCACATGCAGTAGTGAACGAGAGACCCTGCCTCAAGTAAACTAGAAGGTAAGGACTGACGTCTGAGGTTCCCTTCTGACTTCCACATGTGCACTGTGGCATGCAGATGCCTGTGTGAACACACACACCAGGACATGGTGGGACATACCTGTCATCCCAGCACTTGGGAGGTGGAGAAAGGCCTGTAGTGGTCCAGTTGGCACCAGGGAGCAGGGCACTATGCTATGACAGACCTGACCCTGTTGCTTGTTGGCAAAATGGGACTTTGGATTAGGAAAGCAGCCGAACACAATAAGCAAGGCTTAATGGGCCATACTACACTAGTAGGGATGTGGAAGGCAGTGGGGCCGGAAGCAGTGTAGGTTATGATGGCCCAGCCAAGAGGGTTCAGAGAAGAATATAAGTAAGTGTCCTAGAACTGTTCTTGTGAAATGTTGGCAAACAATGTGGCTGTTTTCTGCCCTTGTCCAAAGAATCGACCCGAGGCTAAATAAGAGTTTTGGATTAATGACTGGCAGAGGAGATTTCAAGGCAAGCTTTGGTATTGACTCTGACGTGTGGCTGTTAAGGGTCACTCTCAGTCCATCTATAATAAAAAAGAACAAGCTGAGCAAGGAAAAAATGTAAAACATACAGTTTGAGGAGAAAAGGAGCAAACAGGAAGTGTAAGGGAGCTACATCCTTTGCTCAAGGAGAAGGCTAAAGAAAAGCTGGACTTAAAAAAAAAAAAAGAATAAAGGAGAGCTGAAGCAGCTCAGAAACCGTGGAAAGAGAAAGCTGTGAAGCCGTGACTGAAGGAGGGGGTGGGTTCCAAGCCCAGCAAACAGCAGAAGGGCAGCTTCAGAGTCGAGGATGTAAGAAATGGGCTGTGTGGACTCTCTCCACAGCTAAGGAAAGCCTCTGAGGCCAGGTGTGTCAGCAGAGTCCTTGTATGGCGGCCCAGAGAAACCATTTCCTGAAGCTGTGAAGCTGAAGCCTGGGTTGCCTTCAAGAGATCCCAGGATGCTGGAGTTGCCAAGAGTCATGGGATACCTGCCAAGGAGAGCTGCGAACAGGGAGTGGAACCAGCCCAAGAGAGAGAAGTGGGTTTCAGTCAACACAGGTAAAACGAGTGGAGATCTGAAGAGCAATTTGATATCAGCCATGAAGAGCAGAGTTTGGAGTTTTCCCTGATGGTTTTCAGTCTTGTTTGGTCCAGTATTTCCTCACTATGCTCCTTTTCCTCTCTTTTGGAATGGTAATGTATATCCTGTGCCATTGTATGTTGGAAGCATGTAATCTGCTTTTTTATTTTGGTCCTACAGGGGGTTACAGTTAAGAGACTGCCATGAGTCTCAGAAGAGACTTTGCCCTTCAGACTTTTAAACAGTGTTGAGACTATGGGGACTTCTGAAGTTGGACTGAATGCATCTTCACATTATGATATGGCAATAAGCCCATGGGGGCCGGGGTGTAGAGTGGAATGTGGTGGTCTGAATAAGAATGGTCCCCATAGGTTCATATATTTAAACGCTTAAGGAGTGGCATTATTTAAAAGATTTAGGAGGTGTGGCCTTGTTGGAAGAAGTGGAGGGGGGCAGTGAGGGAGATTTGAGGTTTCAAAAGTCCAAGCCAGGCCCAGGGCTCTGTCTTCCTGCTGCCTGTGGATCAGGATATAGAATTCTTTACTTCACCACTACCCTGTCTGCCTGCATGCAGCCATGTCCCTGCTATGATGACAATGGACTAAACTTCTGAACTGTAAGCCAGCCCCAATTAAATGCTTTCTTTTATAAGAGTTGCTGTGATCATGGTGTCTCTTCACAGCAATAGAACACTGACCAAGACAAGGCCAGTCTCAGTTACCTAGTGAGTCATAGGTCTGCCTGAATTATGTGGAGCTCTATCTCAACAAAACCAAATCAAACCCAATGCTATTCTGTAAGCAGAACAGACAGTAATAGTAAACAGTCCTGTTTTGTAGCTGAGGAAGCACAGTGTAGAACTGAGTGATGTTGTGTGCGGTGAAGGGAGAACTTATTCTAATCAGCATCCATCTGTCAACCACCTGTGTTTGACAGGCCTAACCAAGACACAGACAGTGACCCCGGAGGGCCAGGCACTCTAAGAGAACTGCTGGCAGTTCCCCTAACTACACTCTGAAGAGCTGAAAGGAAAACTGTCCTGTCCACAGTAGTATCTAAGATCACCCCCTCAGGTTTCTTCTCCCAGCTTGGAACATGGTCTTGGGACAGCATGGTCTTGGCACACCCACCTGGCACCAAGAAAGGCTCCCAAGCCATCTGTGGTAAGTCTGTGAACCAGCACCATAGTGGGCGCTCTCTATGGCAGGCGAAGAGGTGAATCTTTATAAAGTCCCTCTGCAAGCTGGCCAGTCATTCAAGCTCTTTATCTAAATTGCCTTACTGAGCTTTCTAATATGACTAAACATAGCTACTTCTATTCAATAGCTAGGAATAAGGCTCAGAAAAAGTTGGGCAACTTGACCAAAATATTCCTTGAACTGATGGAGAAGTGCAGTCTGCACTGCTGGCCAAGGATCCAATTTCCTCAGGAAGGACCAGGTTAATTCTCATGTATCTGATTTCCTCTCTCCCCTCCCCCCTTTTAACCCCAATTCTATGTAGGTAGGGCAGTGAAGGAACAACACAGGTTTTGAGTCAAACTGCCCTCTTCCACATTACTAGCCGTGTGATCCCAGACATATTATCCCGCTTTCTGAAGTTTAGGGATTAGCAGATATGTGTTGGTATCTAGTCCTAGATTCAATAAACAGCAGGTACTACTTTTAGTTTCAGAGAGAGAGAGGAGAGAACAGATACTAACCTTTCAAGTGGAAAGGTAGCTACACTTCCCATATGCCCCAGCAGGGGTCAGGCAGTGCCTAGCTAATAGGCGTACAAGGACCAGCTGTCTGCATTGGTCTGCTCTGAGATCCCTCCCCAGGGACTCTTCTGAGACTCAGGGAAGCTGAGCAGCTCACCTCTCTGCCCACGTAGGAGTTTTTGTCTTCAAAGATCAGGGCCAGGTACTCTGTGTTATTTTTTGCAAAGAATTCTTTGATCTCCTCCATCCTGTAAGAGACGAATGGGGTCACTTTTCCTCCATAGCCCGTGGAGATGAGGTGAGGACCCCGAGGCTGCAGGACTTCCAATGCGGCCTCCCTCTGCCAGCCAGCAATGGAAGGACACCAAACCTTCAGTCTCAGAGGATGCCACCCATGCTACCTAATCTTCTCATTTGACCCACCATGGGCTTTATTGTCTTATATTTTTCTTTCTCTCCCTTTTAGGAGTCAGAGGAGGCAGGCTGGGGAGAAGTGGTGGGGACCAGCTGTCTCCACGTTCTGGGTAAGGCCCAAGCTTACTGAAGACGGTTTTACTGGTTCCCTAAGAGACTGGTGATTAGAACCCATTAAACACAAGCCCTGATCCACGGCAAGTCATGACCAGTGGGAGAGCAACGCTTTCCTCTCTGAACAGGGAAGCAGTGACCTAGAGTCCTGGGTCTGGAGAATGTAGAAGCCAATGAATCCAACCTCTTCTGCTCAAGGTGAGGAGAATGAGGCACAGCCTTCTTGGATAGAAATGATTAAGAAGGTAAATTCTATCTCTCAACCAGAGAACTAAGCTACAGGTTGTTTTTAAAAACTCAAAGAAAATTACTTCTCTTCATTCCAGTTAAAAGACAGCACCCAGCATAGGCATGAGAGGAGGTCAAGCGACAAGGCACATGGGTAAGGGGAGAAGCACCTTCCTTTATTCTCACCCTGGTGTCTCACTTCCCTGCTCTTAACCCAAGGACATGGAGCACATACCTCCAAACAGAAAGGGTGATGGCAGGTCAATGCTAGAATCCAACCTGGTGTCAGTATGAAGGGATATGCCAGAGAGACACAAAAGAAGTTCTGTAGATAACATCAACCTCTGGGTGGCATTAGGTGGCCAGTCTCTCTGACCACATCCTCATACCTACCCTAGGCTGGCAGAGGAGCAAGTCCTCAGCCTTCTGGAAGAGGTAGTTCAAGTTTCATCACGTGTATCTGCCTATATTCTTCCTAAAGGCATCAAAAGGATCACTTTGAGACAGGTTGACAGATTTGGCCAGTTTGTTGCTTTTAAGGTTCCCAGTACAGAAAATGTACTATAAAGGACGTCTTTCTCTCTCTCTCTCTCTCTGTGAATGTGTGTGTGTGTGTGTGTGTATGGGTGTGGGTGTGTGTAAGAGAATGAGACAGAGACACAGCCATGAGGAAATGAAAAAAAGGAACGGGGTACAGGCTACTGTACATTTTCTAGTGGAATGACGTTATGGCTTGGATATGAAATGTCCCCAGAAAAGGTTCATGCATTGAAGGCTTAGCTCTCTGCCAGTGGTCCAATCACTGAGGTTCATGAGGGTTCTGATCAGTAGATCACCCAGCGTATGGCTTTGTATTTGATGTCAGAATCAGGAATAAATACACAACACAACTGTGCACATGTCCCTGGGGACTATATTGTCCTGAACTGTTTTTTGTTGTTGTTGTTTTGTTTTTTTTTTTTTTTTGCTCTTGCTTGGCTGCCATGAGACGTGCAGCTCTGGCTACATGATATTCTGTATCATCTTAGACCCCAAATAATGGCTCTTGCCACATGTGTTGAAACTTCTAAAATAATGAGTCAAAACAAATCCTCCCTTCTTTTAAAATGTTTATCATGGGGGGCAACAATCACCACAGATGGAGTCTAACCTACATTAGGAATATATACTTGGCCCAAGGTCTCTATAAGACCTTCTAGGAAAATAAGGAATTGGGGAAGATGATAAAGGAGTCATTGTTAATTGGATTCAACACCAGCTGACCAGTTGACCATTTTCAGTTTACAAACAGGGCTTTACTCTTCTGAACATCCTAGCCTTTTCTTCCAAATTTCATCTCCTCTGTCCTCTCACTTGCCAGTGGCCTTCCCTGGACTAGGCCAGAGAAAACATCCTGCACTCACAAAGCTCCTGAGGACCCGACAGGAGCAGCAGCAGCAGCGTGATCTGGAGAACTCCATCACACATTTTTCTTCTTCCCCCTAGCAGGTCAGGCCCTCAACCCTCAGCCAGCCCTCAAAGGACGGGGCTCCTCAACATCTGAAGCAAAAAGAAGTCACTGCCAGCTACTCTAAAGTATGTCTGGCACATTGGTGTATCTACCGCATAGGTAAAGGGCACAGGAAGAATCAATGTGGGTCCTCTGCCCCATGGCTCCCAACACCTTCTCCATGCTAGGGCCCCTGGCCTATACTACTCTAAGCCTGCCCCAACCCAAAATACTTGGCAGGATGCAGAGGCGGACAGGCTGAGGGCCATTTGTCACGGTGGGACTCCAGAGCATCAATGAGCCTCCTACGTAGTGTCTGCACATTAGCACCGGCCACTACAAATGAGAACAGAAAGAGGGCATCAGGACAGAACAGACTCCTGTATCCTTGTCAGTTTCACTCACAAACAAGGATCCCCAAACCAATTCCAAGAAGAAGCACATGCCAGCCCTCCTCTTGGAAGAGGGTGGGGTGAGGGCTCTTATGGCCTAAAGCAAAGCAAGAAGCCCCATCCCTGCCCATCGTACTGGGAGCTAACTAGTGAGCAGTGATGTGTCACTGACGGAGGCCATCTGAAGAGCAAGGTGCCCATGTGCCCCTGCTCCGTTTCCTGGAAATAGGTCTCTGAGGCTGGTGTCTCCTCAGTGAGAACTCCCAGCCCGTCACGGCACTTAGCCAAGGGTCAAGGATCCCAAGGACAGAATGATGTCCCTTAGAATTGGCTGCCAGTTTAGGGCTATTCTGGGAAGATGGTGTCCCACCCACAAACCCAGGACTTTGGACAGGTCACACTTGAAGGGCTGCTCAAATGGGCTTTGCTGAGGCATCTCCCAGGCTGACTAAGGAGACATATGTGGGAAAACAAACAGACTTCACTTGGGGACCTCTTTACCTTTGTGAAGGGTTTTCTTGACCCCCTAAGGACCCAGGTAAAAGCAGAAGGGCTAGAGAGAAGATACTGGTAATGCCAACACAGCAGCCAGAGTCAGAGCACCCACCTGACAATGTTGTTCCAGAACTATTCTTGGAGAAGGCCTTAAAAAACTGCAAACAAACAGACAAGAGTCAGTGGTGATGTCAGGTGGGCCTGTATTTAAATTGGGTGACTTTGGACAGACTACTTATCTTTTTTCAGTCCCACCTTCTTCACCTGTAAGTGAGATCATGGAGATTTTGTTCTGGGACCTTATCTAGTGTCCTCACATTCAATCCCTCTCCAGTGCCAGAGCACTGTTAGAACCCGAGGCAGCAGCTCAGAAACTTCACTAGAGACCAGCTCCACGAAGCACTGGTACCTGCACATTGCTATGTAAGCTATTCAGTGAGAGAAAAGTCACCGATGGCCTTCACGCAGGCCATCTGAAGAAGAATGTGATTCCTTGGCACATGTTAGCTTCCCATGTACCCATCTGTCCTTCCGCCTTTTCCTAGAAATGGGTCTCTGAGGCCGGTGTGTCCTCAGTGAGACTCCCAGCCATCATGGCACTAGGCCAAGGGTCAAGAATCCAGGACAGAACCTACAGAGTGGTGGACCTGTGCCCCAGAAAAACAAGACTGCAGCACATGGACCCCTTTCGACATCATGTTGTCCTCTTTCCCCATATGTGTGACAGTCTGTCGTCAGAGTGAGAGGGCAGAGAGAGCACTAGGCAACTTACAACCTGGGCTTCTGCCCACGGGGCAAGATGGCTGCAGGGCTCTTGCCTATGTCCTCCTATCTGAGGGAGACTTTGGTTGTCCTGCAAGATACTCAGCTATCTGCAGAAGAGCCTGAAGGCTCCTTCATGAGGACCTCAAACCTCAGTCTTATCTGAAGCAGGTGGTTAGCTGCAGCCATAGGGTTCAAGACCTGGCTCTGCTATGTTCTTGCTGTGTGGCCTTGGGAAACCCTTTAGCTTCTCTAAACCTTAGTATCCTGATCTTTAAAATGAGAATGGCAGCACCAGCCTAGAATTGTTATAAGATTCAATAACATAAAAGCTAAAGTAATTAAGGTACATCTAATAATGGACTCAGTAAATGTCAACCACCATCATTCCCTTCTATATACACACCCTTTTAGCACCAGGAAACACTGACCAGCTAGGACTGGTCTGTTCCATTCATGGGTAGGCAGGAAGGGAAAATTCACACGAGTAAGAGACTGCAGAAACCAGTGATTCCCCCTCCCCCATCTTTGCCGGCTTCCTGTGACCTCACTGCCTTTGCTCCTGCTCTCTACTCCGTTCCCTTTTCGAAATACAAATGCAATACTTTATTCACAAATGAAAACAACCCATCTCCATATGCCACAGTACACCCATGTTCTTGACACTTACTGAACAAATCTTGACCTAGTAAAATTATTATTCTAATACTTGTAAAATAATCACAAATATCCTGAATTTCTGTGACATGAAATCTAGTTTATAACACACATTAGAATCTTTATGGATAAGCATTGCTTCTCAGAAAAGGACAAATGTGCCACCGCAGGGTGGTTTGCTCGGTGTGGTCCTGCAGCTGCACACACTCACTTCTGCACTGACAAGACAGACTTCAGCTTCCTTCTAGACCTCCCAAGTCATGGACCAGCCTTCAATGGGGAGCTTCCTCAGAGCTGTAGCAGTCATATTCAGCTCTGCAGAACATGGCACCTTTCCTTCATCAGCCATCAGGCCGCCAAAGTCTGGGCAAATACTTGTTTTAAAAGGAGGTGGCAGGGCTGGAGAGATGGCTCAGTGGTTAAGAGCGCTGATTGTTCTTCCAGAGGTCCTGAATTCAATTCCTAGCAACCACATGGTGGCTCATCACCACCTGTAATAAATCTAGTGCCAACTTCTGGCCTGCAAGGACACAGGAAGGCAGAACATTGTATACATAATAAATAAATCTTTAAAAAAAAAAAAGGAGGTGGCATTCTCCCTGCCATCTAACAAAAGGTATCTCTTTCGCCCTAAATTTCAAGGTTCTAAGGTTCTAATCTAGCACAGGAACTCTGAGTTGAAACCAAGAGTGACTCAGGAGGCCCCTGCCACAAAGTACATGATAAAGGAAGTTCTGTGCCATGACCACGTGGCCTTCTCAGCATTCAGAAACTTCCTATCCACCTTCAGGACAGTAGTATCCTCTGAGAAAGTGGCCCTACACCTCTAATGTCTTTCTCATTACACCCTTTCTCTACCAGCTCCTCTCCTAGGCTATAAAGAGATCTTAAGAAGGCTCATGCAAACTGTAGCACAGAAGGGAAAAAGGGCAGGACAAGAGGCAGGCCTTCCTTCTTTCTTCAGTCACTGCATTTCCTGTTCCCCTGCACTGCCAAATCTCTTCTGCTCCCCGAATCTCTCCCCACTCCTCGGAGCCCACCACTCAGCTGAAATCACTCAGGAAAGCTGTGTGATGACTCTCCCTAGCCGGTCCCAAGCACCCCAGGCACTGCCTGTTCACTGTTTCCCACCTCCTGCCTAGCTTTTGTTTCCAATGCACATTTTCTTGAAACTATCTCTTTCCTGTCTTCCTTCCTTCTTCTTTTCTCCCTCCCTTCTTCCTTCCCCCTCCCTCTCTTTTCATGTTGCCACCCTCCCTGGTTGTTAGCCCTTCTTGGCTCTTAGCCCTTGTCCTAACTTCGCCCTTGGCTGCTCTCCTGGGTCACTGTCATTACCACCAGCTTCTCTTAGTCTTTCTCCTGCTGCTACACATCAAATCATGTCATTCTTCGTTTAAAAATCCCTTAAAGGCCCCATCAGGAGGACGGGCTCAGTTTACACTTTCAAATGAAAGAATGAAAGACTCAAGAACAAAGCTGCTGTTTCTCCATTGCCAAGTCGTTCACTTTGCTCAGCTGACTGACTATCTTAGCCTGTGTCTCAGGTCCTTACCTGTCCTAGACTTCTGGTTGCTCCTGGTAAACTCCACAGAGGTGTCAAGGCACCCCTACCCACACACCAACCTACTTCTGCACCTGTGTTTTATCTCGCCCAGCAATCAGTACTCCTCCCTGTTACCCAAACTAGCACATCCCTTCCCTACAACCCCCATCCATCCAGTCATCTGGCGAGTTCTGTGACTCTGCCTTGGGGATACCTCTTCAACAGCACTGTCACCTGCCAACAAAACCTCTCACCTTGTCTAGACTAGGGCCAATAAGTGAAAACCTAGTTCCTGATCTATTACATTAGTCCCTATTTGCGTTCTCTTCATGAGTCAGAGATGTCAATCCTCAGCCAGAGAGGTGGCTCAATAGCAAAGGGCTCACAGCCAACTTTGACTGCCTGAGTTCAATCCCTAGAATCTACATGGTACTCCTGAAAGTACACACACATACACACACACACCGAGAGAGAGAGAGAGAGAGAGAGAGAGAGAGAGAGAGAGAGAGAGAGAGAGAGAGAGAGAGAGAGAGAGACCCTCTCAATCTTGTATTCAATTGTCTTCCTCCTTGCCACTGTTTCCTTCTCTAAGGAATAATTTTGGGATTCCTCTTCCCATTGCCATATGTCTACATGGGCTATGAGTAAGATCCAAACTCAATATATTTAAGGCATTTCTTTCCAGATTTGAACCCAAACTGACCTTCCACCATGCCATACACTTCAACCACAATGACCTTCAACCTGAACTTTTGTCTAGTAACCCACTGTGGTGGTTTGAATAAGAATGGCTTCCACAGGCTCATATGTGTGAATGCTTAGTCAACAGAGACTGACATTATTTAAGAACGATTAGAAGGTGTGGCCTTGTTGTCAGGGGGATGGGGGAGGTGGGGATGGGCTTTGAGGTTTCAAAAGCCCATGTCAGGCCCAGTGTCTGTCTCCTCAACCCCCACTGGCTGCAGAGCAAAACATAGCCCTCAACTACTTTCCCAGCAGTGTGCCTGACTGCATGCCACCATGCTCCCCACCATGATGATGATGAACTAGCCCTCTGAAACTGTAAGCAAGGCCCAGTTAAATCTCTGTAAGAGTTGCCTGGTCATGGTGTCTCTTCAGAGCAACAGAACAGTGACTAAGGCACCCACCCACCTGCCTGACTTGGGTAGTGCTAACAGCTTATACATCACTGCAAGCCCTACTGTACCTGGTATAGTGTCTAGCATCTTAGCTGTCCAGTCCAGCAGCCATAGCCCTTTCATCATCTCGAAAGCTTAAGTGGAAATCTAGTCAGGGCACATTTTTGTCCTCTTAGGAAAATACATCCTTGTTAAGTCAGCCACTGGAGGTGTGTGCCTATTGAGGTCAATTACCCCTGAAAAGATGACAACAGGCAGCAGTTCATTTGTTCAGGGTCCCCCCCTCCCTGCCTTGATTTATGTTATGCGTATGTGTGTTTTCCTGCCATGCATGTGCTTGGTACTTGCATTAGTCAGAAAAGGGCATTGGATACCCTGGGGCTAAGGGTGGTTTTAAGCCACCATGGAGGTAATGAGAGCTGAACCCGGGTCCTCTGTAAAAGCAACAAGGCTTTTAATCATTGAGGCATCTCTCCAGCCCTGAGACAGGAAGGCACTTCTGTCTCCCTGGACTTGCTGCTATGGTCTTTCCACAATAGCACGGCAGCTGTTAGCACAATACAAGACAACAGCTAAACAGAGTTCCAGGAAGACTGGTGGTGGCACTGGAGTCAAGCATATAGGACCAGTTTTCAGAAACATAATCAAGTCTACAAATATTTTATTCTGAGCTCAGAAAGACCAATTGCCTTAGCTACTTAGTTTCTGTGCTGTGAAAGATCACTGTAGAGGGGCTGGATGACAGACAGCAGAGGTAGGAGACCTGAATTCTCTCTCTCCTCCTGAAAACTCACCATCTGGCTACAGGCTTCTAGTAAGAGTTCTATAAAGCAACAGCCCAGACTCTGCACTCCACAGCGCTCCATACTCTATTTGGCTCTCAAGGACCTGCCATTCTTGGGGTCCTACTTCCCTTGCCCTACTTTACCCCTGAACACGAGCCTCTGTGCAACATGCCACACAGTTCTGCCCATAATAGGGGGCCAGTTCTCACCTTCCCTGCCCAAGCTACTCTGTGCCTAGGATACACCCACCACACAGAAACTGCCATTAGATCCAGGGGACAAGAAACAAGAAGAAAACTAACACTTACCAAGCTCCACAAAATGCCAGTGCCTGGGCACTTCCACAGGTAAGGCCTTTCTTATACTTGGCGATCTTATTAATAGATAGTGTTCACCCATTTTTATAGACAGGAAATCTGAGACTCTGGTCGGGCCTTTAAGTGACTTCCTTTGCCACACACAGTGAGCAGTGGAACAGTGAGTTTGCATCTGCATTGGTGATCTTTTCAGAGACCACTAAGTAGGCCTTCACCACCTAACGAGGGGCACTGCTGTGGCCTACTGCTTGTTCAGCCCAAACCCACTGCAAACTCACCTCCCTCCTCCCTGCGCCTTTCTTTTCTTCTACTCTGGCCTAATTGGGACCTGACAGAGCAAGATCCTGGCCTTCAGGGCTAGGGACTTTCTAAACTGGCTGGACCACTGGGAGACCAACGTGTACTCATTGGCAAGGGCCGGAGGCAGAGAAAAAGAGCACTGACCCATGTCATGCACTAGAATGGTGTGTCCCACCATGGGTCCTCACCTCAGGCTCTCACAACCTTTAAGAGTAGTGAGCAAAGACAGGGTCTGGCCCCTGGAGGGCAGTAGTTAGGGCAGTATTGCTATCTAGCTGGAAGGCTGATTTTTCAAATGTGTTCTGTTTTTTAGGGAGCCTGGCACTTTAGGTTTTCATAGCAAGACTGAGATCTGAAATGTGTGAGTACTGATTTAAAACATGCTAGAAACAACCTAGCAGTGAGCTGGAAAGTAGTCAGTTTAGAGAAGGACAGTTATGGTTTTTTTTAAGTGAAACAAAAAATATCATTAAACTTTTACTTTAGCAATAGTTAACACAAACCAAATTTAGGATCACAATGTAAAATAAGCACTTTTTTAAATTGATTTTATTGAGCTATATATTTTTCTCTGCTCTCCTCCCTTCCTCTCCTCTCCCCTTCAACCCTCTCCCATAGTCCCCATGCTCCCAATTTACTCAGGAGATCTTGTCTTTTTCTACTTCCCATGTGCATTAGATCTTTGCATGTCTCTCTTAGGGTCCTCATTGTTGTCTAGGTTCTCTGGGGTTGTGAATTGTAAGCTGATTTTCTTTGTTTTATTTCTAAAGCCATTTATGAGTGAGTACATTTGATATTTGTCTTTCTGGGTCTGAGTTACCTCACTCAATATGATGTTTTCTAGCTCCATCCATTTGCTTGCAAATTTCAAGATGTCATTCTTTTTTTTTCTGCTGTGTAGTACTCCAAATTTTCCTTATCCATTCTTCAGTAGAGGGGCATTTAGGTTATTTCCAGGTTCTGGCTATGACAAACAATGATGCTATGAACATGGTTAAGCACATGTCCTTGTGGTACGATTGAGCGTCCTTTGGGTATATACCCAAAAGTGGAAATGCATATTTCTTAGTGCAGGTCACAGTAGTCATTTAAAGAGGTCATCTAAGCCGGGCGGTGGTGGTGCACACTTTTAATCCCAGCACTTGGGAGGCAGAGGCAGGCGGATCTCTGTGAGTTCAAGACCAGCCTGGTCTACAAGAGCTAGTTCCAGGACAGGCTCCAAAACCACAGAGAAACCCTGTCTCGAAAAACCAAAAAAAAGAAAGAAAGAAAGAAAGAAAGAAACTGGGAAAGAGGTCATCTAAAAGGCACTGCTTAGAGTCTTGCAGCAGAGGCCCAGCAACAGCATGAACCACCTGGCCATCTTCTAGAGCGCTAAGGACAGGGCACTCGCTGGGTGCTTCCCCTCAGATGAAACTAAGCAGCAGGTTCCTCAGGGAAACAAAGCTGTGCCAAGGGAGGCCAGACAAGAGCTTAGGAAATGGACAGCTGTCTACTGAACTGGCCCAGTCAGGCGCTACCGGTCTGGAAATAAAGGAAAGCCAGAAGGACTAGGTAAGGTCCCTCCCAGGCTCTCCCACAGTCAGCTGGGCAGGTAAGGTGATTAGTCACTTGAGGCATCCAGGCTGCGTGTACTGCGTGACTTCGGTAGGTGCTGAGGAGCCTCTGAACCTGCACCTACCTGGCCTCCTCCTCACACCCTATATCTGGCAGCTCCCTGGCTGAACAGAAAGCTCCAGCTCATGTCCTGAATGGTCTCCCTGTGAGCTATACAGTAGCTAACCCCCAGGGTTCAGGGCTCACTATGGATGATGGCTTCAGCTGCTACACTGGGGTTCCCACAGCTTCCCACTTTGTATCGCTCACTCTGGGTCTGCACAGAGCATCCCCACTGAAATACCTTGTTACACATCCTGGAGGAGAGGACAAGCAATGTCTTTGCCAGGGAGACTTTCTACTTAGAGTGGTGACTGCTAAGAGCGTACTGGGGGATGTGGCAGTAGACACTGTTTTGCCACACTGTTCCTCAAAGCAACCTGGTCTGAGAACATGACCTGGGTCCTGATTTTAAGTGGTAACCATTTAGGAAGTGATGGGGAGCCTCGGAGTCCAGTGGGGGTCAGAGATGGGCACTCCTACAGACGAAACTGCTAAGTGATCAGACTTGTAGACTGGACTGAAACTTGAGGTCCCTGAAATCAGAGATACATTGTCCCAGGGATAATATTTGGCATTTCAGCCTTCAAAGGCATCTCCTGATTATTCTTATTGGTTATAGAGAAATTGCTTATGTAGCTGTCATTCTGTGGGCAGGGCTGAGCCCTGGGAGGACCCTTCCCCTAACTGCTACAACTGCATCATTTTGGACTCTTAAGAACCATGGTAACTGTCCAGACATTAACTTGTTGGGAGGCTGGAGAGATGGCTCAGAAGTTAAGGGCACTGGCTGCTCTTCCAGAGGACCTGGAATTCCCAGTCACACAGTAGTCCACAACTGTCTATAACTGTCTAGACTGTCTATAACTCCAGTTCTAGGGAATCAACACCCTCACACATGCAGGCCAAACGTCAAGGCACATAAAATTAAAAACTATTTTTTTCTCTTTTTTTTTTTGAGACAGGGTTTCTCTGTATAGTCCTGGATGCCCTGGAACTCACTCTGTAGACCAAGCTGACCTTGAACTCAGAGATTCACCTGCCTCTGCCTCCTGAGCGCTGGGATTAAAAGTGTGTGCTACCACAACGTGGATATTAAAAACTATTTTTTAAAAGAATCGCTGGTGTCCTGTGATCACTGACGGAGGATCATCAGAAAGCTCATGAGAATGTGTACTGCCAGAGCTGGAGTACGAGGACCCGCATGCCTTGGATGTTGGTGACTTCTGCCCCTGGAAGCTCTGCCATCTGAATGAAGCACTGCACATTTTGACTATGGGGGTGAGGCAATCCCCTAAGCCACGCTGGTGTATTTCTGTGTCAAAGCTTTTCCTTGATAAGGATGAAGTATCCCAGTGTCTCTGAAGAACAATAGGCCCAGAGGATGATCCTGTCTACAGAAAGGTTGTAGAGTATGGTCAGGCCTCCAAGAGTGGGAGGTCAGAAGTGAGAACTAAAAATGACCTTGAGAGCTAGCAGCACACTAGCCTGTGTGATGACTACATTACAACACAACGCAGAAATCTTCCCACCCCAGCATTCCCACGTGCCATCTCCGTCATAAAGACAGACTTTCTCAGGACGAAGAGCCCCTCCTTTTCTGCCTCTCTCTAAAACAGTGCACCAGAGGGTGGACAGTGCTCCAGAAGCCAGGACTTTAAAGACTCAGGCCCAGAAGCATCAGAGAGCTCATTGGAGCTCAGAAGCCCAGGGAGGTAGCAGGGAATGCAGAGCAGGGGCTACCTGCTCAGCTGGAGCCATCACCAGCTCCCCTCTCCCCTTTGTCACATACCCTCACAGTTGGGAAGCCAGCGATGTTGAAGTCTCGGCAGACATCATTATTGGTCTCATCAGCACAGTCCAGGACAGCAAGATTCAGTGCTGGCCTCCAGTCTGAAAGGACAGATAATTCCAGTAAGTGAGAGAAGCTAGCCTTCTGCTGCTCTTCCATCTAAAACCCCACAGCCATTAATCCCCCCAAACTCCTCTGAGGAAGGGCATATTCTCTTCAAAAACTGACCTCTGAGACAGTTCCCTCAGTCTTCATTTAGGCAGAGCCTCATGAGAAGGCCCTAGACCTAGGATGCAGTTAAATAGCATGGTATGTTGCCTGGTAAAGGCATCTATGCTCCCTTTGTGCTTAGCGGGTGTGACATGGGGCTGGAGGAGCTAAGAAAGACAAATAAGGAGTGTGGCCCCCAGAAAAGGCCCTAGTATTGCCTTTGTCCCTGAAGAGCCACCTAAGATGGGGATCAGCTCCCAAAAGTAGAACATACCTTGGGAGCTAAATTCCCAAGAAAGCTACCCCAAAACAGAGGCACAAATTCCAGAAAGAAATTTGTGGGGAGAAAGAAAGCAGGAGATCCAGGAACCCCAGGAGAGGAAGCCGCAGGGCAACCAACAGTCAGGAAGACTGGTCAAGTTTCCTCTTCAGGACCCAGACCTAGCGACTTCTCCCTGAGAAGTAACTAGCAGAGCAAATAATGGCACAGACCAGAAACTGACAGAAAATCATACTAACATCTCCCCGAGCTCTAACTCAGGTCAGGGGTGCCAGGTCTATTCCAGCACAGAGCAGGACACATATCCATGAGACCACATAAACCTTGGGGAAGCTGTGGCCAGTGTCAAATTACATAGCACAGACCTCCAAGCTTTGAGGCATTAAAGAGATTAGTCCTGTGGGTCAAGCCTCACCCTACTGTGGTAGGAACAGTCAACAGCCTGTCCACAGGGATTTGCTCACCTGACTCCAAATCCTGTCTACGCTCCCTCCTGAGTATCTTACCCTACTCGAGCCATCACTTCCTTGTCCTGCTCTAAGTGGCCTGGATACCTGATCTGGTTTCTTTACTCATTTCCCTTCTAAGCTACCCTCCACACCCAGTGAGCTGGTACTGCATCTCCCACAGGGCTCTTGGAATAACCACATACAACTTACTTCTAATGTGGTTCTGCGTCACCAGCCTCTCCAGCTGCCAGCTCGTCCTTTCTCATGTCTCCAGGTACTCCCTCTCTGCAGACTCCCCTGTCAGATCTGACTCAGATGGACTACTACTTTCTCCCAAGGAGAGCTGCCTCATGTGTCCAAAGTTCGGACCCACACAATGACTGGTGTGTACACCTCTGTCTTTCGTTTTTTTAGACTCCTTGTTGCCAAACAACCTTTACCCAGCACACAGTAGGCACTCAACCCAGACCAGGGACCAGCTTTCAGTTCATGACTGCTCTGATCTTGGTACTTTCTCTTTATGTCCAGCCTCAGTTTTATTACAGTCTAGGTAGCAGGTGAGGTTAAAGAAGTCTGTGATAATGCCTGGATTCATTCAATATTCCCTCATCTTTCAAAGCAGTGGTTCTCAGCCTTCAACCCTTTAATACAATTCCTCATGTGGTGATGACCCCCAACCATAAAATTATTTCATTACTACTTTATTACTGTAATTTTGCTACTGTTACAAATAGTAATATAAACGTCTGTGTTTTCTGATGACCTCAGGTGACCCCTGTGAAAGGTTAAGAACCACTTCTTTACAGATAAAGGGTCACAGAAGAGCTCACCAATTGTCACTTCCAGCTCGAGTTCAGAGTTTCTCACGGAATAACAGATGACGGCACACTAAGTCCTTTCTGTGTCCCTGCCGGAGGGAGACCAAGGACTAGTGAGGTATACAGGTCATCTTCTAGGGCCATCTGGCACACTCTGAACTAGGCCCTTTTGTTCTGCCTCTAGGGAAGAACTTTGTTCTGGAGAGACTTACAGGAAAGGCCCAGCTATCCTTAAGAAATATGGGTACATACCACATAGGAAGAGGAAAGAACGGGACATTCTGTATCATCACACTCCACTGCCACCATGTGATGTGGCCACCACGCCCCCTTATCTGCAAATGAAGATAGGGACTCAGAAGCCTCCTACCTTGAGAGCCTAGGAGACTTGACAAACTTACTTGTTCCTCTGCCCACTGTACCAGGGTCAGGGCATTACCCTTATATGCATGCTCTTGCTCCAAATATAGCCGCCTTAAGAGAAAACGGCAGACATAGCAGAAATAGCTGTGCCTTCCAGTTAAACAGCCTCAATAACTGGCAGTAACCTGGGCTGCAGCCTTACTTAGACGACTGTGCTATCAGCACGTGGAGTGAGTTTACTGTGTGCTCAATTTATTTAGTTCAGTGTTCTCAACAACCTGATCAGGAAGTACTAAGGCATTTATCTCCAAATCTGCTTTCCTTAACTATAAAACAGATCCGATAACCAAGCCTAAGACATGGTAAGCTAATTAGTGGTGAATCTAAAATCTGAACCCAGGATTTGAGCCTTGGAGCTAATTTCAAAAGGATTCAGACCAGAACAGACAGCTTCTACACTGGTTTTTCAATAGGGATGCAGGAAGACAAGGATGCAATGTAGATCAGAGGTGGAGGACCAGAGGGAATATGATGCTTGCGTTGGTTGACTTTTGCAACACCCCCCACATTCTCTTTGTAGACAGGGCCTCACTATGTAGCCTTAACTGACCTGGAACTTGCTATGTGGACCAGGTTGGCCTCTAACTCAGAGATCTGTATGCCCTTGCCTCCCAAGCGCTGAGATTAAAGGCATGTGCCACCAACTTGCCTTGCTTTCTTTATACCGTGATTAACTGTGCTCTATGAAATGAAACCAGTGACTCTTCTGACCAGCTTCAATCTCAACGGGTGGTGGAGGTGGGGGCTGGGGCAAGTTAGATGATGGTTAAGTTCTGACCAAGGGATGTGGTGTGGGAGGTTCTTCAGCCAACAACCTTTAAGATACCAGCCCACTTGGGCGTGGTTTCTTATACTGTAAATGTAGCTGTAAAGTGTGTGCTTGCTCTCTTGTTCCCGGCTCTGGCTTCCAGCTGCTAGACTCTATTCCTGTCAGTGCAGAGGACTGTTATCTAGGACAGTAATCTGTAAGTTTCCCTTAAATAAATAACCCTCTATTATTCATAAAAAAGAGAAAGAGGGTGAGCGCATGCTTTACAGCTGCATTTACAGTATAAGAGACCACGCCCAAGTGGGCTGGTATCTTAAATGCTATTAGCTGAAGGAGTGAAATATCCCACAGCAGGGTTTTTTTTCACAATGACATATACAGCTATGGTTCGCACTTTACACTAGATACTGCATGCCTGGGATATTCATGATCCTAATGTGTTAAATATCATTTCCAGGAGCCCACTGGTTTGGACTGAGCTAAAGCACCAGGGGCAGGCAATAAGCCAGACAAGATAGAATCAACTTATGCTGAAGTTCTAAGCTACTAAGTTGAAACCAAGTTATCGGACCTCCCAAGAGAGCAGGAGACAGATAACAGCCACATCCACAAAAGGCCAGCTTTAGCCAACATTATAATGAAGTCTCTCTAAGGCAGTGGTTCCCAACCTGTGGGTCACCACCCCTTTGGGGGTCACATATCAAATACCCTGCATATTAGGTATTTATATTATGATTCATAACAATAGTAAAAATACACTTATGAAGTAAGTGCATGAAATAATTTTATGGTTGAGGGTCACCACACCATGAGGAACTGTATTAAAGGGCTGCAGCATTAGGAAGGGTGAGAACCCCTGCTCTAAAGCTTACAAGGAAATAATTATGAAATGACCAATACATTTTTTTGGTTTGTCTTCTGTGTTCTCTTGTCCTCAGCCCTTTTGTCAGTAAGGCCACACCCTCACTCAGCTCATCAGGACTTTACAGGATTCTAGAATCACAAATAAAAGCCAATTAAGATATTTAAACTAAATTTTCTTTCTCTGACTGTCTCATTGGTGCAGCATAGCTATGTGGTGGGACAGACAAGTGCTCTGACATCAGTGAGAGGGGCTTTCTGGTGTTTGGTTTCTCTCACCCCAACTCGCTCTTGAGAAGCACTCCCCACTACATTTTGACTTGGGTAGAATAATTTCTCTAGTAGCAACACAGTAAACTGGAAAATGGAGAGTAGAAAGGACGGATGGCAAGAGAAGCCAAGAGAGGTATAAATTTTGCAATGGTGGGTGAGGGGAAAACCTCCAGTGGGAACTCTGCTGTGCCTGTACATAAGTGTCCTCTGGAGTCCCAGGCAGAGTCACCCCCTCAGCTCCTTAGTGCAAGAAGAACACCGAGCCCAGAGGCAGAAAAATGACCCTCATAACTCCTGGCCAATGCATGTGTGCTCCATATGCCTCCTCTCTGGTACTCAGATCCGCATCGGTCGGAAGGCCAGGACCCTTGGTCTCCAATGCCCTTTGCAGCTCCAACAGAAAGTTTCCTTGCTCATGCTCTCATCTGGACTCCTGCGAGGCTTTGGTCACTGGCTGTTATGAGTGTGCTCCCACACTCTGTGGTAGGCATCACAGGGACACAAGGACAAGATGTCATCCATGCTCGCAAAGCCAGCAATGCTCACTGAAGCCAAATCTGCGAGCCTTACAAACGTCAGTTCTGTATGCGCTGCTCTCCTGCACGGAGTCACTGCTCCTCCTGCCCAAGCTGTGAAGTCAGACACTACTAAGGCAAGAACCCACAAGGGTTGGAGAGATGGCTCAGGGGGTAAGAGCCATTGCTCTTCTTGCAAAGGGCCTGGGTTTGCTTTCCAGCACTGATATGGCAGCTCACAACCATCTGATACTATGTCCCAGAGGACCCAATGTCCCAGAGGGCCCAATGTCCTTTTCGGTCTCCGCCGACACCAATTATACATGTGGTACACAGACACACATGCCGGGGAAACACTCACACACATAAAATAATAACAAACAAATCTTTAAGGAGAAAAATAACCTTCCATCAGCATTTTTATAACCGTACTTGCCTGCTGATTTTTTAAAGGACACATTTTTCTGTTTCTGGGCTCAAACCATAAACACTCACTCTGACCTACACTTGTGCCTTGCCAAAGACCCAAAACAATGGCCTACCCTATCTTGAATTTGAGCCTTCATAATCAAGAGCCAAAACAAATGGAGGATGTAGAGACGAGGAATCTACTTTCTCAGGTGAAGATGAAATGTTCTGAGCAAAGAGCTGGCACGAGAGAAATGGGTAACAACTAGGCTGTCCTTCTGTGACTGTTCCCTCACTTGAAACAGGTGAAGCACGCTTGTCTTTTCAAACACGGTTTCATGCGTTTGCCCATTTTCCTGCTATGTAGAGTTCACTGGCCCAGCTGCTATGCAATCAATGTTTTGTCATTAAACAAATATTTGCTGAATGATTAGCCAGGGAATAGTAATGAAGGTCCCAATTAGACCCAATCATTTTCTCAAACATATGGTAAGACAAGAGAATCTGCTCAGGAGCAGAAAGGGGCGAGCAAGCCCCCAGAAACAAGTGCTCTGCCCCAGGCAGTGACTTCCCAGAGACCCTCCCATCCAACTCACTAAGAAATGAGCCCTGTCCAGTCAGAGTAAATCCTAAAGCCAGCTGGTCAGGGTTATAAATGTCTCCCCAGCTCCCATGAGCTTCCATACACTCTCTCTGTTCCTGTTCAAAACACTTGTAGCCGCACAGGGAAGTCTGCTCCTGCCATGACTCAGAGTAGTGAGTGCAGCCCTCTGCCAGCCCACAGCCACACTGCTCAGAACACAGAAGCCAGCACTAGCTTCTCAGCAGGGAACTCCCCTCACTGTCATGGGTCAACTCCAGATTCGTCCCTTCACCTATACAATCTCGCTGAAGCAATGACTTACCCCCGTGGCCAAAAGAGGAGACCCCCAGTTTCCATTAAGACCCCCCTACCTCTTATTTTCCCCTGATTCATCTCCATAGACTTTGATGTCTCTGTTTCTCCTTCCATAAGTTA
This sequence comes from Alexandromys fortis, assembly GCF_014885135.2. Classification (NCBI taxonomy): domain Eukaryota; kingdom Metazoa; phylum Chordata; class Mammalia; order Rodentia; family Cricetidae; genus Alexandromys; species Alexandromys fortis. The sequence continues at coordinate 13,235,434 of NW_026067905.1, read as the reverse complement.
AGGTTTGCTTTTGGTTTTCCTTTCAGAGAAGGACTGTCTCTCCATGCAAGACCCTTTTTGGAAATGGTAACTCTCATACAGAAACAGGCTACGTCAGTATGTACCTGTATGTGCAACTCATAGGAAAACTCCGGGGCACAAGAGGCCAAACATGTGAGTCAGCTGGAAGCTAATCTTTCCTTTCAGCACACTTAAAATACAAGAATCTTCTAGAATGAGTCTATGCGCTGCCATTAGACGGCTCTTACGGACTCCACTTAGAAACCTGTGGGGAGTTTTACGTTGTTTGGGACCCGACATGACCTTCCTTCAGCTTTTCAGTTCCACAGCACACATTCTTTCTTCCTACTGCCCTGACCAGATGTGTTGACATCATTAAAATAGTGTTAAGGGCTGCTCATGTGGATGATGGGACCAAGAGGCATGTGGGCAAGTATAAACTGGAGGTAGGGGAAAAGCTTGTAAGTGCTGTTAAAAATTGTTTTTGAAAACTCCACACCATTCCATGTGACCACTTCAGTAATGGCTTTGCCAGCTGCTCACAGGAGGGGGAGACTAAGTCTGAGAATTAACATGGATAGACAGAAGCACTATTTGCACACAGTTGAACTTATCAAGAACCACCAACCCCACAGAAGGGGGACCGCAGTTCCAGTTTGCCCATCTCTAGAAATGCCTGTTCCCTGAGATGCTTACAGTTCTCATCCATGGTTACTTCAGATGGCCAGCTTTGTGGTACCCTGCCTGGCACCACAAACCAGGGAATAGTCCACAGAGAAGCAGCAAAATCAGAAGCCAGTTCCTGTCCATCCCTGTGCCACTCCTGCCCCCACAGACGGCCATAACTTGGGTTAGGCAGATGCTGCTACAGCAGGGAATCTTTAAGCTTACTGTTTAAGCACTCAGTATAAAATCACCATTATTACCATCTCCCCTCAGCTCTCGGTCTGAAGTATTTAAATATTTTAGCATTGCTATAACACAACACACCTTAAGAATCTCTATACATTTCGTAGTTTTTCTATCCTGCTACCCCTTAGGCTGTAATTAAATGATCGGTGGGTCCCACAATTGGTATTTGAGAGTCACAGAAACATGGTCTTAATGTCCAGGACAGTGACTGGAGCACCGAGCAAGGGCCAACGGCATACGACAGGCCTATGTTTAGTTTGGTTTTGTGGGATTAAAGGCTAAGGATGAGCGAGACCAGACCCAAGGGAAAGACTGATACTGATGTGGACTCGAAGCTAAAGAGCTAGAGGCAGCAGCTGGATTGGAAATGGGCAAACAGGAAAGCATCCAGTTCAAAGACAGGAATGAGAAAGGAAATGTGTGTGCCAGCTATGCAACTAGCCATGGAGGTGGAGAAAGGTGGTGGGGGCGGTAGAACGAACGTCAGCTCTCTTTTCTCCCCAGCACTGTGCCATCGCGACAGCTTGAGAAGTTGGCAAGAAGGGGTCCCTGCACAAGGAAGGGTACCGCCACAAAGCCGGACTGGAGTAAGTCCTAGGGGACAAGGAAACTGCTCACAGCTAAGACAGACTTGACAGAGGACAACCCAGGAGCAGAGGACTGGGGGCTGCGAGCCCAGGAGAACTTGAAGGCTATAAATTGGGGGGAGGGGATGGGCCAGGGAAGCAGCGAGAGGAGGGGGGCAGGCTAGCGGGACAGCTCGCGAGACCTGCCCAGGTGGGTCGGGGGAGGCCTCCACTTCTCACCCCGCACGTCGTTGGCTAGCTCCCTCCACGTCGGGGCGAAGGCGATGCAGTGGCCACACCAGGAGGCGAAGAACTCCACGGCCCAGGCGCTGCTGGAGCCGAGCACGGTCTGGCGCACCGTGTTCGCATCCAGCAGCGTCAGCTGGTCTGAGGACGAGTAGAGCACGGAGAGCTGGGCCGCGCCAGCGCCGGACAGCGCGAGCAGCAGCGGCGGGAGCAGCAGCAGCAGGAGCTGCGATGGCGACCCCGAGTGGCGGCCGCACCTCCTCATCCTAGGCGGCTGGAACGTCCACCTCGCTCGAGTTTGTGACCAGTCTGTACCGGGAGGCCGCCGCGAACCTCCGGCCTCCGCCCGCGAGGAGGAGCTACGAGGCTCCGCCCCGAGGCCGGCGCCGCCTCCCGGGCCGCCCCTGCGGGCCGCGGGCTCTGGAGAGGCGGGGCGTGAGCTGCCACCAGCCAGCCGAAGTCTCCGCGTAGGTCGGCGCCCGCCGCTCCCGCCCACAGCGGTCTAAGCCCCGGGCCGGGTCTACAAACGGGTGCGGGGGGCCTCAGGACGCGGCTCGGGGTCGCTGCGGTGGCCGGGCGGCGTTTGGCCACTCTCGGCCCCGGTATCGGAGGGAAGCGGAGTCCGTTGGCATGGTCGTTACGCGTTTATCTTGTTCCTGGAAAGTTCCAGGGGCTCCCTCACGCAGTTTTGACAGTGGGAATTCGAAGTAGGTGGGAGAAAAGAGCCACGAGGTAGGAGATTGTGATTGCCAAGGCCCACAGGAGCCAGAAGTACGCTCGCCTCGGGAGGCCAGTGGCCATTCAGTATAGGGAGCTTTTGCTTGAGGGTTTTCCACCCACAGTCGGCTGGGCTCCCTTGCCGCGGATGCGAGGTTTCTTTAGCGTTCACATCCCACCGCCTTCGAAGTTGTTGCGATGATTCCACTAAGGAGGGGCTCCCCACAGCCCAGACCCTGCATCTGTCTCTCTTAAGCCTATTCAGACAGTCCCATACCCCTACCCTCTCTCAAGCCATCTGATCAACTAACCCTGTGTTCGCAGTATGGAGGTGGTAATGGGCTTTCTGTGGTCACCTTTTGTACCTCGGGTGTCTTGTGCGATATCTTGAAGGGTTGTCACCCTGAACATTTCCTTTTGTGTCTCTGGATGAGCCCCTCCCTGTGACCCCTTGGGGGAACTCTTGAGTTATTACTCATTTTCTTCGCGAGAAACTGAGTGATGTCTTGGTGCCGGACATGCACCAAGCGATAGAAGACTGAGGGGTGTGGACCTTCCACTGGGGATAAAGGATGATACGCAAGCAAATGTAGATTGGCCCATGCCAAACACTATGGGGTGCTCTCTCGGTCGGTGGTCAGGGACAGGTACATTTTGGTTTTTGCAGGGACTGAGTCAATAATACCACTGAAGACCACATATAGGTTTGTATACTTAGACAATGACAAACCACTGAGTTGGGTGAGGCGTGCCCAGCCCTAGCTATTCTGCAGGCTGAGGTGGAATAAGAGGAGTTCCAGTCCCAACTTGGGCTACACGGTGTCTCAAAAAAAAATGTTATATAAAATTCCTACCCTTTCATCTAGTCAGGTGTACCTTCATAATACTCCGGAAGGCTAATTTCTTTCTCTGGAGTTCTTGAGCTCCGCTGAGATGTTTGCTCGGATATGTTGGCTTTGAGGATAACTGGTCCCTGATCTTCTTTTTACTGTTTGCACTCTGCTGTGTTCCATTGTGAATACAACTGTAACAGCTTTCTTTGTGTATCTGAACTTCGTACACTCGTCTACAAACTGAAGAGCCATGACTCTTCAGAAAGAGACCTTGGGAAAGGGTCAGTGCAGGCTGTGCGCCTAGTGCTGGCCTGTTGCTCGAAAGGCAGTGTTTTAGAGTCTCTGGTATTCAAAGCATAATTTTTCTCCAAGAAGCAGGAGCATTGGGTGGTGCACATGTTTTTATTGTTGTTGTCGTTTTTGTTTTGAGACCGGGTCTCTGTTTTGTAGTCCTGGCTGTCCTTGAACTCTCGCTGTAGACCAGGCTTGCCTTGAATTCACAGAGATCCTCCTGCCTTTGCCTGCCCAATGTTGGGGTTAAAGGTGTATGTTATCACCACTACTCCTGGTACACATGAGCTTCTTGCTCTGTGGAAATGAGGTAGCTAAAAGAAGACAGCCCCAGGGATGGGCTTGGGGTGCCCCGATATTAAGGAAGTTCTTACAAGGAAACATTTGAACTAAAGATTAGATTGATGTTTGGGAGGGAACTTTGTGACCGTCTGAGGTAAGATCATCCCAGGCAGTGGTCCAACAGTTGGGGCTTTTGCTTCTTTCAAGTATTAATATTCTTATATTCTATAATAATTATAACTCATAAGGAAATTCCATCACCAGTTGGTGGGAAGTGAGCTCCTCTCTAACCCTAAACCAGTTCATGTGTTGCTAATCATCCTCCCTGGGCTTCAGTCCTGTTCAGCTTTGGTGGCCCCACTTCCATCCATCCTGGCAGCTACTGGTCTTAAGGTGTCTTCTAGGAATTTTGAATTCCAGGGAACGAAAGTTCTGTAGCTGCTGGGTCAGGTGCCAGTAAAATGTACCTTAGATGTTGCCACTGTTAAAAGTGTATAGTTACTTCCCCAGAGGGAGGAGGATTAAAGAGACATTGTGTGGAGGCCAGTCTAGTACCTGGAAAACAGAGGGAAGAGAGAAACACAAAGATGGGCTTGTTTCCATATCTTAGAGAATCAGAAATGGGAAAGAATACAAAGTTTTTGAATAACGTAGAGAAAGTTTCTTGGCAGAGAGGCCAAAAAGATTAAGACTGGAGGTTATAATGTCTGAGATTTCAATTTTTTAATCTTGGAAGCCCTTCTTCAGTTTTGAGAGAACGCTTACACAGGTAACACACAGAATCACCTAGAGTAGTTCCTACTTTGTGGTCTCTGGGGTTTCTTGGGGACTGTTGGTCCAGAGTTAGCAGAAAATAGGAGCCATGAGTGCGTGATTCAGCTGGTCAAGGTGATTGCTGTCAAGCCTGCCTACCTGACTTTAATGCCTGGTCCCCACATACTGTCACTAGACACCCAACTTCCTTTTTTTTAATTGATATTTATTGAGTTCTACATTTTTCTCTGCTCCCCTCCCTGCCTTTCCCCTCCCCCTTCAACCTTCCCCCAAGGTCCCCAGAGACCCAACTTTCTACAAGTTGCCCTCTGACCTCCACTCCTTCACTGTGGAGTCCAAATAAATAACAATATGTCACCATCTGAGCTTACTGTGCTTCCTAAGATGAACAAGTGACAGAAAAAGAAATCTTTCAGAAATGAGAAGTGGAGAGTGGATGGGGTGCTGTGGAAACCATTGAGAATTGGGGGCAGTAGAAATTTCTAGGCAGGCCCCCTGTTCTCCCTCTTCACAAATCTTAGTAGAATGGGCTGAGCTGACTGAGCTGAGAATACAGACAATATTAGATATACATTTGGCACCTGTCATTCTAAGCACTGTGTCTATTATTCATTTGGTCCTCTTTCTAACTGTGAGGTTGATACGGCCCCATTTTACAGTTGAGACTAACAAGGGACCATGTTGACTTTCCTACCTATGAGTCATTCCTGTATTATGCATGAATTAAAGAGGGAATTTGGAGATCTAATAAGGTAGATGGTGAGAAGAATGCAGCTTATCCGCAAAACCAGATAATTATGGTGAGCAACCAAGGAGTGTTTGGTCAAACATGTCACCAGGTAACAGCATTAGGTGACTGTCTACTTACTCATCAGCAGGAAGGATCAGAGGGGTGTGTGCGCTAGGAGGGAGTGACAGCAACAGATAAGGCACACGTGTTTCGTCCTTGAAACTTACCCCTAAGTCCTCCAGATGAACTTTGGGGGTTAGTGTGTTTCTTTTCTTTTGCTGAGTAGATTGTAAATTAAAAGGGAGGCATTATTTTTTGAGGATTCTGAAGGTCCACTGCTGGCCATGGCCTTCCTGCTGGCAGAATACATTAAGAAACAGGGCACACTGGTGTGCATCTGTCTCCTTTCCCTCGAGTTTTGAGGTGCTGGGGATAGCAGGGCCTTGAGCTTGGTGCTCTCCTGCAGGGCTGCAAACCCAGCCCTTAATTTTTCAAGACTACAGCCTTGGCTGTCTAGAGAGCCTCCTGTTTCTGGCCCTCCCCTCCCTTGGGTGCTGGGGTTATAGTCATTCACCATCACACTCAATTCTCCCACTTGTCAACTCAGAAGTCATCCTTGCCTAATCCAGACCACTTCTCACAGGCCTCACCTCTTCATGCCACAGTCAGATTGTTGCCTCTCCCTCTTGTTTTGTCTCACTGCTCTGATTCTGCTTCAGCCTTCTGAGTGATTCTATACAAGCATGTGTCACCCACTGTACCAGGCTAAGTTTCTGTCCTTTTAGTACTTCACAGTGGACACTAAATTTCATCACAGGGAACATTGGGGGTATATATACTCACAGGGAACATTGGGGGTGTATATACTCACAGGGAACATTGGGGGTGTATATACTCACAGGGAACATTGGGGGTGTATATACTCACAGGGAACATTGGGGGTGTATATACTCACAGGGAACATTGGGGGTGTATATACTCACAGGGAACATTGGCGGTATATATACTCAAACTATATTCAAACTAGTGCACTTTCCACAACTGGAGGCATTTGGAATTCTATTCTGAAAGTCTCAAAAGAGTTCATGGCAGCAAAGAGAAGCTACATTCAAAACCATTACGTTAGTTTCTTATTGCAATGACAAAACAACATGAAGGAAGGAAGGAAGGAAGGAAGGAAGGAAGGAAGGAAGGAAGGAAGGAAGGAAGGAAGGAAGGAAGGAAGGAAGGGAAGGAAAGGTTATTCCAGGCAAGCTGCTCATGCACTTTTCTGTGGACACGGTGGGTTGACCAGAGTCTGGCTGGACTTAGCCACTCATTTTTTTTTCTTCTTCCTGGATGTGGGTTGAACAGATGTCCCAGCTGGCTGGACTCTTTTTTTTTTTTTTAATACATTGTATGTGTATGACCAGTTGGCTTTGTGGATGTGGGTTGACCAGTTGGTAGCTCACAGTTTTAGGATACAGTCATGATGGGAAGATGTGGCAACAGAAGGCTTAGGCAGAGGTCACGTTTTATCTTCAGTCAGGAAGTAAGAAGAAATAAGTGTTCATGCCCACCTCCCTCCCTCCCACTTTTATTCATTCATTCATTCATTCATTCATTCACTCATTCAAAGATTCCATCCTGTGGGGAGGGTGCTCCCACATTCAGGATGGGTCTTCCATCCTCAGTTAAACCTCTGGGAAAATGCCCCGACATATACCCAACGGTATGCCTCCTAGCTAGTTCTAAGGCCAGTCGACTTGACAGTATTAGCCATCACACTTCTTGAACAGACTTATGAGAAGGACTTTACAGAGGTATAGGCGTGCAAAGAGAGCTAATTTAGAGACTAGACACAGCTCAGAGTCCTTTGAGCACTCCTAAACCAGAGGGGAGAGAGGAAAGGTTTTTACTGAGGAAAACTAACAAGGGCTAGAGTCCAGCAAGAGAGGCTACCCAACTGGAATTGTAACCACAAAATGCCACTGTGGCTAGAATTATGAGGAAGCTGGAGAGGGCTCCAGGAAAGTATGATGTCCAACCCTTTCTTCTCCAGTCTGTGCTCTCTGGCCAACCAATCAGAAAGCAAAGAGGGTGCTTGGTTTATATAGTCCCCAGGAGCCAGGTTTCAGGGTGAGAGGCAGGAGAGGAGGGCAGGGGGTAAGGAAAACAATGTCTAGTTTAGAATCCTTAAGCTTGGGTCTTTCCAAGTTTCCGAAACAGGTCTAGAAAACACAAATTCTTGAACAATAGGAGATCTGATCATATAATTATCTTTCTAGCTAGTCTTTTTCATGACTATTCTTGATTCCTTTTTTCACCTTTGTGACGTGTCCACTGAATGTTTTGCTCCTATAAAAGGTTAGGCTGTCTTATTACTAGCATAGAAAAGTTCTATTTTTATAAATGGCCGGATGCAAGTCCTTGACAAACTCGAAACATCTCTTGGGCAACAGCCCGTGATTTTCTTAAGGTGTGTCTTCAATGAGAAGTTCTAACCATTCCTAGGAAGGCTCTTGTCATGATTTATGTTTGTGTGTGTGTCCGTAGAAGTTTTTTTTGTCTATTCTAATCCCATAAAGATTTTCTTATATCTGTTTTCGTCTAGAAGTTTTATGGTTTTAATTTTTACATTTAGGTCTCGATCCATTTCATGTTAATTTTTATGTAGGAAGCTAGAGGTCAGAGTTCATTTTTTTTCCTTAAAATAACCAGGTGTGTTAGCAATATTTGTTGAAAAGACTATCTTTTTTTTTTCCTTATATTCGGTTTTTCAAGCCAGAGTTTCTTTGTGTAGCCTTGGCTGTCCTGGAACTAGAAAAGACTATCTTTTCATATCTGAATCAACAGTTTTGTTTAAAAAAAAACAATTTGCCATGTATAAATCTATTTTTGAACCATTTTAAAGTGTGTGTGTGTGTGTGTGTGTGTGCACATGTGTGCGTGGGTGTAAGGTGTTTGTGGAGGTGGTTTTCATGTCATAGATGGTGTAGAGATCAGGGGACAACTTTGTGGAGTCATTTCTCTCCTTCCACCATTACATGGGTTCTGGGGATCAAACTCAGGCCACCAGGCTTTCTCAGTAAGTGTCTTTGCAGACTAAGCCATCCTGATGGGTCCTGGACTGCTGGCATTCTTATGACAATGACACAATATATAGTTTCTTGAAATTGAGATTAAAATTAATTTTCCATAATTTCATCCCTTTTAAGTATACAATTAATTTTTGTATATACTCATACAATTGTGCAACCACCATCACTATCTAATTCCAGTACATTTTAATGGTCCCAAAAGAACCCCATACCTACTAGCAGTCGCTTTGGTAACCCCTCCTTCTCAGCCCCTGGAAACTATTCATTTCTGCCTCAATGGACGTGACTGTTTCATATAAATGGGATCATAAAATATGTGGTTATTAAGTTTGGAGTCTCTCAGCAAAGTTATCTTCAGGTCTATTTATTCATTCTTTCATATACCCGTATGGTATTGTTTGGAGGGAATATATTTTATTTCTCCATTAGTGGACATTCGGGTTCTCTATCTCCTGGCTACTATGAACATGCTGCTGGGAACATTCGTGTGCAAGGGCTTCTGTTTTATTTTGTATTTTGAGACAAGGCCTCATTATGCGTCCCAAGCTGGCTTCAGACTTACCACATAGCCCAGGCTGCCTTCTAATTCCCTCACTTTAGCCTCCTGAGTACTGGAATCAGAGGGTGCATGGCCAGGTGTGGCTTGCAAGCACGTGTAAGCATGCTTCAGTTATGTCCAGTGCATCCTTGGGGCTGTATTGCTGGGTAGAGGAAACCGCTTTCTTCTGACAGTAATTGTCACGTCCCCTGATGATGGACGTGCCCCACTTCTAGTTCCTTCTCTTACAGGTTCTCTTGGTTATCTAGTTCTTTTATGTCCATATGAATTTTAGGATCAGCTTGTCTGGTTTTTCATTTTGTTATTTTTAAGTTCATGACTTGATATGTTCAAATAGGCCTTAACTGTACTGCACCTGGCTCAACTTGTCGGGTTTTTTTTTTTTTGGCAATTTTTATTATATTTTATTTTTTTACCATGTATAGAGAAAGAACAACTTTCAGGAGTTGGATCTCCTTCCACCAGGTAGGTCCTGGGGATTAAACTCAGGTCATCAGACTTAGCAGCAGGTACCTTTACCCACTGAACCATCTTGTTGGCTCGCAACTCATCTGTATTTAAAAATTATATATATTTCAAACCTGATAAGATTTTGTTTGGGATTGTACTATTAATCTGATTTTCTACATTTTAAAGTGAGTTTATTTGTTATAAGGTCTCTGGGAGTTTTGTAAGTTGTGTTTCGACCATATTTATACACACACCCTAAAATTGGTAATTTAAAAAAAAGCTGTTCATGCAGTCTCAGACTCATAGGAAGGAAGAGAGGAACCCAGGAGGGATTGCTTAAAGCTTTTGCTTCATCTTCAGGATTCGAATGAAGCAATTTCAAGATAACTTCTGCAGACTAGCTGAAGGATTCCATATGTCTGTGTTTTAGACTTATGGTATTTATTTCCTGGCTGTGGCCTTTAGAGCTTTAGCTAAGCCCTTAAAGTTGGCTAAAAATTTAGCCTGCTCTCTGATTAAGGTTTTGTTATGTATTTGGTCCAGAACTGAGCTGAAGCCAGTGTGTTGGAGTAGCTCTAGAAGAAAGAGAATTTCAAGCCTGATGTCAAAATTTGGGGTATCACATCTGAGCCTGTTGGTAAGTATGGCTGCTTCCAGAGGTTAGAACTCAGGTTTGAATGCTTTCAACTAAGGTCAGGGAGAAAAGACAATTTCTCTCCTAACCCTACTTAGAAATATACTGTGGGAAAACTGAGGCCAGCCTGGACACAGGAGTCACGGTTGGCTCTCTCCAGACAATTGACAGCCCCAACCCAAACCACACGGTTACTGAAGAAGGACAGTTTCCCAAGAAAAGGGAAAATTGTTACCAGTGACAAAGATCCGCGGTTGTGCAAACAAAGCAGACAGTGGCCACCATTAACAGATTGCAGGGAGCAAGGAGGAAAGGCGAAAGGAGCACCGTGGCTAGACAGAGGGGATGAGGGATGGAGAGGTGACGTGCGAGCAGGTCATGAGCTGTTCATTCATTCTCAGTCGTGTGTGTGTGTGTGTGTGTGTGTGTGTGTGTGTGTGTGTGTGTGTGGCTATGGATAAGATGTGTGGGCTTTGGCCTTAAAAAGCAAAATAGTTTGGCTGTGATGTACCCAGAAGCAGTTTTCTTCATTTTTATCAGATATCTTACTAGGTTAGAATAAAGGATAGAACTTTAGCCTAGGATATGAAACGCCCTGGATCCAGTATCAAAATGTGTGTCTGTCTTCCAGCGTAATTAGGAAGTCGGGATTGCTCAACTTTTATCTTCCATTTCTCCTGTTAGCCCAGTTACAAGTGTGCTTATTTATAGGACTGTCCTCTGAGCCAGACTACCACCATCTTCAGTTCAGCTGGCCTGATCATAAACTGTCACAGCTGAGACTGTGAAAGAGGGGGAAGAGTCGTGAGACCTTCATCTGAATAGCCAGCCACCCCTGCCGGTCAGGTACACCTAAGCAATTCTTCCCTAATTGTGTGCTCTCTAGGTCTCTGGGAGGGGCCAGGGTATAGGCTAGGGAGGGGTAGGGGAGGAGTCTCGCTCTAGCCACAGCCAGAATTCCTGGGGAAAACTCATCCCTGCTGAGTGTGGATTTTCCGGGGTGTCTCCATTCTGTTAAGCCCATTTCCTAATTAATATATTTCAGATATTATACTTTTGTTTTTGTTTTTCTGTGTAATAGCCCTGACTGTTTTGAAACTCTCTTTGTAGACCAGGCTGGCCTTGAACTCACAGAGATCCGCCTACCTCTGCCTTCTGAGTGCTGGGATTAAAGGTGTGTGCTACTACTGCCTGGCTGATGTTATACTTTTAATTTATGTTATTATAGATAATATAATTTTTAGTTCTAGAATTTCCATTTATTTTAAAAATAATTTCTGTTTTTCCTTTGCAATTTCCTGCTTTTTCACTCATGAAACTCACAGCTTTGTCTGGTCACTCTTTTCTGGGATTCTCCCCTCATTTTCCAATGGCATTGAGCCCCCTAAAATCTAACCTGTGGTCTTCAAGCCAGAAAACATTGCTGATTTTCTAATAGAAAAACTGAAACTGAACTCTTACAGAGCTTTAGCTGCTCTGTAACTTGACGTGCACAGTGACGACCGTAGCACCTTCCCACGGTCATAGAAACAGGCATCCCGTGAGCCTTCCCACGGTCATAGAAACAGGTGTCCCGTCAGCCTTCCCAGTGTCATAGAAACCGGCCGTCCTGTCAGCCTTCCCACGGTCATACAAACAGACCGTTCTGTCAGCCTTCCCACGGTCATAGAAACAGGCATCCCGTCTGCCTTCCCAGTGTCATAGAAACAGACATCCCGTCAGCCTTCCCACGGTCATAGAAACTGACTGTCCCGTCAGCCGCTGTTTGCCCTCCAGAGCCTTTCCTGTGTGAAACTTCAGTGTTTGCCCGCGGCTCTTTAATGTGCCCGCACCTAGATTGCAGCTCTTATAAGTAATACGATGAACCCCTAGGAGCTTACTAGTCATAGTGGGACAGATCTCCAGCTTTAAACATCTTAAAATTTGTAATTCTATGACTGAGACTATAGCAATAAATAGAGCTTTAAATGAACTAATTTATCACAGTGATCTTTTTCAATTTGTCTGTATTCTATTCAGTATTTCATTGTTATTTATATCAGTTTTTAACATTGTTGATAATAGACATTCTGCTTGCATAACACTATAAACAGTTGTGTGGTAGAATCTTATTGTTGTTATTTATTTTTTAAAAAGATTTATTTGTTTATTTTATGAATATTTTGATTGCATGCATGTGTGTGCCTGTTGGGGACCTAGAACTTGGATTACAGCTGATGACTAGCCACCATGTGGTTGTTGGGAATTGAACCCAGGTCCTCAGCAAGAACAACAATTACTTTTAACCACTGAGCCATCTTTCCAGCCCCTATTTAGGTTTTTTGAGACAAGCTGTCACTATGTAGTACAAGGTTGGATTACAGTGAGTGCCACCGTGCCTAGCTTAGGAAATGTTTAACAGCCTGCTCTTTGGCGGTGGGAGCGCTGCCTGACTGGTAGTATTTGCTAGTTTCCCCAGTACAAACAACCCAACTGTTTGGTTTTAGGTTACTGGCAGAACGTCATTGACTGCTGGCCTGGAAAAACACATACAATCAGGTCCTAGTCAGTGTGAACTGGCTCTACACACACACCACCAATTATAGTGGCTGTATCATAGTCCATCATATGAATGGCTAACAGTATACTCAGTTATAGCTAAACCTTGAATATTATGCTTGCTTTAGTGTTTTACATCATAAACACTCACATGGTTTTAGTGTTTGTATCTTATTCCCTCCAAAAGTTCATTGGTCTAAACTGCTCAAGATACGAGTACTTTCCTAAAGTACTGTATCAATGTATTCACCCGTAGCTATATATATAAATGTCCAAACTTTAACATACTGTTCCCATGCATATGCCCACAGCTGTGTATAAGTGTCCAAACTTTAACATACTGTTCCCTGCATATGCCCACAGCTGTGTATAAGTGTCCAAACTTTAACATATTGTTCCCTGCATATGCCCACAGCTGTGTATAAATGTCCAAACTTTAACATACTGTTCCCATGCATATGCCCACAGCTGTGTATAAATGTCTGGGCTAGAGAGATGGTTCAGAGGTTAAGATCACGCTGCTCTTCCAGAGGCCCTGAGTTCAGTTCCCAGCAAACCACATGGTGGCTTTCTACCATCTGCAATGAGATCTGGTGCCCACTTCTGACCTGCAGGCAGAACACTAGATAGATAGATAGATAGATAGATAGATAGATAGATAGATATAGATGATAGATAGAGATAGATAGAGAAAATAATGTTCAAGCTTTAAAGTACTGAACCAATGCATGTGCTCATAGTTATATATAAATGTCCAAACTTTTTCTTTTCTTTTTTTTTTAAAGATTTACTTATTATGTATACAGTATTGTGTCTGCAGGCCAGAAGAGGGCTGAGCCACCTCTCCAGACCTTTTTTTCTTTTCTTTATTATTATTTTTTTTCATTTTCCTGAAGCTCATGTAATGGGGATTAAAGCCAGGGCCTCACCCATGGTAGGCAAGCCCTCTATCGTGAGCAACCCCAAGCCCCAACTGTTATTTTAAAAGGGCACTGATACTTACTCTCAGGGGTCAGTGTGAATATAAAGAAGTACTATCAGTACCTCCTCTCCCCATTTCTTTGTGAAGATTCTCACGGAAATACTTTATATCAGAGGAGAAGGTCTGGGGTCAGTGATTGTCTGGCCTTCTCTTTGAGAACTTGGCACTGAACAACCTCGTGAGTTCATCAGGTGCCTACCAGTGTGGTAAATAACAGAAGTGTCTGGGGAGGTCTGCCTCTCTCTAGCCTTCAGCCCTGCTTTTTTCTGCTTCTCTTGGATGTTTCTCTGACTTAAAGGAGTTCTGTCTGTCCCACTTTCATTCCCTAGTGACTTTATTTTGTCTCTTACATCCCATTTTTTGATAAAATGTAATAGCCACTATTGTTTTCTTTGGTCCTTCTGTTCTCCAAATGCTAAACTCAACATGACTTCAAGCAGAATTTGTGTACTTCCTATTGACTTGTGATTGTCAGGGCTTAGTCCCGGAACAGCCTCTGAGTCCATTCAACCTGAAAGATTGAGTCCTGGCAAGCAAACAGGTAAACATCCCCCGCTCTCTTCCTAGAAGCAGGCAGGCTGACTGGAAGAGGCAGGGTTGTATGGGAAGAAAAAACAAAAACTCGTTGCTGCCGGACTCTTCAGTGACCTTTCTCTCACCCTGGGCAGATTCCTCAAGGTCTTTGATTCCTGTTTTCCAAAGGGAAATTCCCATCTCTGTTTGATCACAGTGAAGCATATTTAACTAAGTGTTGTAAGGTTGTTCTTTCCCAAACCACCCACACAGGAAGGCCCAACTCACCTGATGGTTTTTGCGGAAACCCTGAGTGGAGAGTCTTTGTCACTTGTAAGGTAACTCTGAAGACAGAGACATTCAGCAGGAGAGAAGGCAGAGGCAGGCCCTGGGTTTCCCCTCCCTCGTGTGGTCGGAAGACAGCTAGACCTGCTGTACTTGGAAGCAGCACCCACGGAGAGCGAGCCTAATGATGAAGTTTGTTGCCTTTGCTCCCAGAGTTGGGTGAAGCTGTATTTCTCAAGCCCTGTGGGGACGGAGTGGAGGTGGAAGGGAAAGGCCATAGCTTGGAAAGGTGTGATCTTCCACTGTAGAATCTGCTGCTGGCCACGGGGCCCAGCCCCCACACTCATCCCCAGCCTTCTGGGAACGCTCCACCTTTCTTGACTTTCTTGATCAGGTGTAAGAGGATAGAAAGAACCATGACTTCCCCAGGGACGGTGCTTGACAGTTCTAGAGGCACCTTGACTCACGCGATCTTTGGAAGCAGGAAGAACAATCCTGCTTGAAGTGATAAAGCTGAAGAAACTGAGTTCCAGGGCTGGAGAGATGGCTCAGAGGGTAAGAGCACTGCCTGCTCTTCCAAAGGTCCTGAGTTCAATTCCCAGCAACCACGTGGTGGCTCACAACCATCTGTAATGAAGTCTGATGCCCTCTTCTGGCCTACAGGCACACACACACAGACAGGATATTGTATACATAATAAATAAATAAATAAATATTAAAAAAAAAAGAAAGAAACTGAGTTCCAGGAGGCTAAGAAAGTTGCACTGGGTCATACACCTAGTAAACAGAACCAGGTCCAGAACCACCCATGGGAAGTGAAGAGAGAGACCGCAAACACCACTTCTTTCCTGGAGCATCGCAGCTTCATGCTGGTGCTGGGCTGCTTCTCATGCTCCAGGATAAACCATTGCACACCCTCGTCTCTTTTGTGCCCTTAACACAAGGCATCAGAACAGAAGCCACCAGCCAGGGACTTTCTTCCCCTACTCCACTACAAGCTGCCGTGTGCCTGCATCACTCAGCTGTTGTTTTTGTCCAGCACCTTTATCTCAGTACCCACTTCTCTGAGCGTGTGCTGGCTGGCTCCCAGGACCCTGGTCTCTCAAGGACTTTGTGCCTGATCCCAACCCTATGCCCCACAAGAGCAAACCTTTCAGCAAACATGCATGCTGTCTCCAACCAGAAAAGCAGAATTCCTGGCTGAACTTCCCACCTCTCCCAGGGACTGTCCCATCTTCTTCCTTCCCTCACCACACCAGAGCCATCTTTGAAGACTGTATCTACTTCCTTGTTTCTCACCCCACTCTAATCTGCCTTCTGACCTCACTACCCCACTGACACTGCTTGTTAGGGGTGATGGTAGAGGGTGGTGGCCTCAGCCTCCACCACTTCCATCCCTCCACTTTCTCCTCAAAGGGTCCTATCTGGTTCTATACTTTGTAAATGCCATCGGCAACCCAGGTCTCATAGTACCGTAATCTCAACTATTTGGAGGACTGTGGAAAAAGAATTACAAGTTCAAGGCCAGCCTAGGAAACCTAGTGAAATAGTTGCCTAGCATGTGCAAGGTCCCAAGTTCAAGCCCCAGTGCTGCAAGGTAAAACCTGAGTTCCTAAATTTATACTTTTAGCCCTAACTGCACCGAGGTCAAGATTCACCCATCTGACACTATCACATGTTATTGCCTCTCTGTTCTTAACATGTCCAAACAAGTAGTGTTAGCCTTACTCAGAAATGTGGAGAATTCAGAACCCCAGGCTCTGATCTACTCAATCAAACCTAGAACAAGATCCCCAATGGTAGACATATGAGATTTTGGCAGGTGCTTGGTTGGTCCCTCTTTTCCTTCCTGTCACTCTTCTTGTTAACTGCGTTTATGGCACACTGGCCTTCTGCTCCTCATGTCAAACCCACAGCACCTTAAAACCCTTGCAGGGGCTTATTTTTCATTACTAATGTCACCTCCTCAGAGGGGTCTTCTTTGACCATCCTATTGAAAGTAGTTCTTCACCTGTCCCCAACCTGTCCCCTCCTGTCCAGTCTGTCCCCACCTGCCCCCAGCATGTCCCCACCTGTCCTGGCCTCTGTTGCTTTATCTACTTCTTCATTTACTAAACACCTTCCTCCCCTGCCCAGACAGGGAGAGATGGAAGAAGACAGGCCTTGTCTCTCTTGCCCACTCTCATTACCAGAGTCTAGAAAATGTCTACCCAGCTAAGTGTAGTGCCTCATGCCCATAATCCCAGCACTTGGAAGTCTTGAGGCAGAAGGCTCATGAGTTCAAGGCTAGGATGAGCCATGTAGCAGGACGCTACCTAAAAAGTGGGAGAGATGATTGGGACAAGAAACTACCTGCCCAGTGAACTTTACAAATGATTGGCAGCAAATGCCACTCTCTTCCTTTTCCTCCCTCCTCCCTCCTGTTCCTTGCCCAGCCCCTTCCCATTGTTTCTGTTATTACACACTCTGGTCTAAGGAGAGAATTCTCCAAGCCTGTAGGAATAGCTCTGCCATCACCAGTCGGGAAGTGTTTTCACATGCAGCCTGTTAACAACTGGAGATGCCTGACTAATCCCAAGAAATAGTCACACTTAATTGCTGGTATTTATATAACACTTACTGTTTGCCAGGCACTGTTCTAGGTACCTTAACCATGGTGAATAAGCTCCCTTATTCCCCTGCTCCTCCTGACTGCAATTATCTCAATTTTACACATGAAGAAAGCAAGACACAGACAGATTAATTAACAAGCTCAAAGTTTCATAATAAGGAACTGGTGACATCAGCATCCTTAGGCCCACACTGAGGGGCCCCTAGCACAGGGCCCAAGCTTCAGAAGACCCTATTCCAGTTCTTCTCTGACAGCCCCTCCCCTAAGGATCAAGGAGGAGCTGATGGCATTCTCTAGAACACGCCTGGCACTGCGGCTGTAGAATCCCTGAGACAAATCTGCCTTCGAGGTGCTTCTCAGTGCCCGTTTTCCTTTGGGTGGATGGTGCTACTTGCATGGGCCCCAACGGTGACCCAAGGCAGCTTTGTATGAAAGGTGTGAGCAGAGCGTAAATATTTAAGTTCAGTGTCCATACTGTAGGAGTCCCTGAGGGGGAGGAGCAAGGAGATGTGAAGAGAAGGGTTATGTCATGAGCAGGAGCCCACTCTTTCGCACCCTTCTCTGACATTCTAGTTTCAAACCCAGACTTCCTTGTCACTCTCGAGATTTGTTTCTGGGTAGAAGGATAAACATATTTGACTTAATAGTTTACTAGTTTGGTAACTTTAGGTACAATATTTAGACAAAGGGTGTGTGAGCTCCATTTATCTTCCTGCCCAGAGTCCCATAGGTGTGAGGATAGGCTGGGTGGCAGAGCTAGGGTGTGGGCCTAGGTGACCTGTCTGAGGCTTGCTAGTCAAACGGTATTGGGTGATCTTTGTGTTCTGGGGCCTAGACCATTCCAGCAGAGGTGTGTTCTGCGTGGTGGCTGTGCTTTCCTGCCTTCTGGTTGTCCCTCTAGCGTAGCTTCAATAGCGTTAACTCCAGAATCACTTCCATTAGGGTCTTTGGCTGATGTCCATCAACTGTCCACCACTGAGTCCACAGAGTGGTTCAAAGTGCCCCATCTTAGTAGCTGTGCAACAGGGGCAAATTACTTAATCTCTTAACCTGTTTTGTGTCCTAACTTCAAGCATTAAGGGGAACATGTGCCCACCCAATAAGTGGATGAATGTTTCTTACCGGTACCATACCCTCTAGAGTTTGCTTGGGGACAATGCCCTTCAACACAGCTGTCTCAGGGAAGCACAGGGTGGGCAAAAATGGGACCAAATAAAAAGTAATAGACATCTCTAATGGTCGGTACCGATTTGTAGGTAGAGATGAGCTAAAAGGGACAGGTTGGCAGTTTTTCCTGTTAGTGCTCAAAGCCGGATTCTCCGTGCAGCCCCGGAACTTGGTTGATCAAGCACTGCTCCACTTCTCTCTAAATTCTGCCTGTGACCTGCGCCAGTCCACTGCCTACCAACGGCTGTTACTAGATACACACAGACATGCAGACTGTTTCTTGTTGGGTTCTTTGTGATGGCTAAATATAGGCCATTCCTTGGCAAGAGTTGAATTCCTCACATTGAGAAATCAAGGCTGCCTTTCAGCTCATTATGACAGTCATCTTAAGCAAGACGCTGCTCTAGGTGGAGCTGAAGAAAGCCCCGGGGTTTCTAAAGGACTGGTGTCAAGATCACCATTCTTCCTGTGCTCTAGCTGCGCATGTGTGGGCGGGTCAGAATCAGCGTGGTGGAACTGAACCCACATGGTTTATCCTGGGCTCGTGGCCCTCGCCAGTGGAACTGTGGCCTGTTGACTTGTTTTCTCTCCTGTGCCGTGACATCAAAAAGTCAGGCCTAATAGTCCATTTTCCACAGAAACAACCCAAATTTGGGATTCAAGCCTCTCTGTATGAGTGCTGGGGCCTAATGGTGGTGGGCTGTATATATATATGGATAGTCACAATATTATAGTTCTTGATCTGATTATGTGAATTCAAATCCTCTATCATCTACGAGCTACTAATCTGAGCAAGTTAATTATCTTCCTATGCCTCAGTCACCGCATCTGCTACACAGGCAACTAATAGTATCTGTTTCATGGGGTAATTGTGGGCTAAGTGAATGAATATGTAAAACACTTAGGGCTGTGACTAGCAAGATAAATACTCATGTCACTTAACATCTTATTAGTCACCTCAAAGGAAGCAGGCCAGAGGCTGGGGAAAATGATGCTACCACATGGTCATTTTTAATAGCCTCCAAGTGGTCCTGATGCTGGCCTGGGCATAGGTATGTGATGAGGACACAGCCCAGGCCTTTCAGCATGTGCTCAGGGGTTTGCCTCTCTTCTGGACAAATGGAGAAGCATCTGTAGATTGTAGGAATCTTGGGATCTTAGCTAGAATTTTGTGGTTTGGAAACTGAGGTTACCCTTAGGGCTACTTCAGAAAAGGTGAACTGTGTTCTCGAAGAGAAATGACAATGACCATAGGTAAACATAGTATAGAGACTTCTGGGAAAGAGCTTGGCTTTGTGGGCCAGAGTGATACAGATTAATCCAGTTTTGTTGCGAGGTCTATAGCATTCTGAACTTCAGTTTCATCCTCCCTTAAATTAGTAAGTGTTTGTAGTAAGGACTAAGTATACAGTGAATACTAAATGTTCAGTGATCATGGTCTAGGGCTCAGTGTGAAGCCCTCTGAGGAGCACATAAGGGATAAGGGACAGTCTGCCCAGGGGAGAGCCGAATAGAGCAATGAGACAGGAACAACCCAAGTGGAAGACGGCACCTACACCTCTGGGAGAACCAATACTTAACAGTTTCTTTTCCTCTTCTTTCTTTCCTTCCTTCCTTTGTCTGTGCTTTGAGACAGGGTTTCTCTGTGTAGCCCTGGCTGTCCTGGAATTCTCTCTGTAGCCCAGGCTGGCCTTGAACTTAAAGATTCACCTGCCTCTGCCTCTCAAGTGCTGAGATTAAAGGTATGTGCCACTAAGGCCCAGCACTTTACAGTTTCTGAACCCATAGGGACTGAGAACATTCCCTGGCTTATGATTAATTGCCTCAAGTAGCAATGAGGCCTCATGACAGGAGCCAGTAGACCTGCTGAAGCACCAACCTCCTGCCATCTGGAGGTCATCACAATGGCCACCACCTAGTTGCCAAAGGACTGTCATGAGAAATAATTTATTTAATGAGGTTTAAAATATCCATAGTGTGATCTTACCATCTTTTCCTATCTCTGCTTCTTTCTCCAAGTCCTTCAGATGGCTTGTAGCTTCTCTTCACACAGGACGTCCTCCTGTGCCTCTCAAGGTTTCTCAAGTGCTGTAGGACTTAACTGTCCTTCCAGTCTATCAATAATCTGGGTCTTTCTTTAAAAACCATGGGCAATGTGCTGGTTTAAAAGGAAATGATCCCCTGTCAAGGTCTAGACCCGACATAGATTATTTCTCGAACCAAGTGGAGGTGTGGGAATAAAGACACAACTCACATGACTTTATCGGAAGGGAATTTTCAGGGATCCTTTATGAAATCCTGAGTTCACATCCTGAAAATCACCCACGTTTATTCTCCAAACGGCTTTTATACCAAAACATAAACTGAGGGGGAAATTCATTGCCTTCTGTTTCCTAGGTAACCAGAATGGCTGTGGTCACATCCACACCTTCCTATGCCCATGTTGCCGTCTTCCTGCCTATGCCTGCTCTGTGTGTCTACTCTGTCAGGTAGACTGAGTTAACACCTCTTCCCCAGGGGACCTCCCAAATTACAAAGAAGGAGCAGAGCGACATTGCCAGATCCTGACCCTTTGTTAGAATGGCATCAGTTTGTCTCAAAAGGCTAGGTGACCACCTTCTGTGTGGCAGGTGCAAATTGTGCCACCATACAATGTAGAAATATGGGCCTGTATAATCCAGTCCCTGTAGTCCCCAAAGGGAGTGACACGAGAGAGAGAGAGAGAGAGAGAGAGAGAGAGAGAGAGAGAGAGAGAGAGAGAATCATTAAGTTCTATGTCTCTAGAGAACCCTAACACAGGTATCTAGTTCAGAGCCTAGGGGTCTAGTGGTTGTGGTGGCATGGGCAGAGCCAACCAGATTAGGCTGAAGTGGGACCAGGGCTAGATCTAGCGATAGCGAAGGGTTTGTGGAGGGGAGAGTCAGATTCATCAGGCTGAGCCCTACCTAGTACAAGATGTGCAGGACTGTGCCGGACAGAGAAACTCGATGTGGTATCTGGGAGGGATGAAGTCAGGTGGTAAGCCTCCACCTTAGGTTTTTGAGACAGGGTCTCTGGCTGAACTTGAAGCTTACTATCTGGGCTAGATTGACTGGTCAGTGAGTCACTGGGATCTGTCCATCTTCTCCACTCCCATGTCCAGTGGTTATAGGTGCCCACTACCATGCCTGACTTTTACATGGATACTAGGGATCAGAATTCGGATCCCCATGATTGCATAGAAATCAGGAAACCCACTGAACCATCTCTCCTATATTTGAAGGCTTTAAAATACTTTTTCCTGTCCTGTGCATTGTCGTGCAAGCAGAATTCTTTGTCCTTTCTGATTTAGTCTGTCATATTGGTGGCTCCCCTCGGTGTCTGAAAGTGGCTGTCTGTCTGTCTGCCGGTGTGTGATGTGATGATACTTTGATGAGCAACTCAGCTTTTGACTGAACTCCCTGGAAGAGGATCTGGTAGCGGCTGTGTTTTCTCTGTAGACTTCCTCATGCCAGGTCACTCTTCTGAGGACATCTTGTTTTCCTAGAATTTAGCTCTTCCTCTTTCTGGCACGGGGTTATGATAAGTTTGCTAGGTGACTCTGTTCAGTATTCAGACCTTAGCTCAACCTTGGTTTTAAGTTGCTTGCCTCCCTTGCAGGCTTTCTGGTGTCTAGAGTCCTCATGATCTGACTCTCTGGTTCAGTTTCTTGAGAGAATAAATTACCTCTCTTCTTGATAGTCAGTGCCCTCATGTTTCTACACCATGAGCTATGTAACTACACTTAGGGGTTGCAAATATTTTGACAATAGTAAAATGTTCCTGAACACACAATAACCAGAATATTAGTTCAAAATTAAATGCAGATGAATCTGATGTATTTCCGGCAATGTCCGCCAGTGTTGAGCTCTGCCGCTTCCCCTAGTTCTGAACACACGAGAGGCCCACTCTGCACTGCATACTCCACCACTCCACACTGCTAATGAACACAGCTGGAACATGTCCACTCAGATCTGAGGCTGTTGTATGCTAGCAATTGAAGTGTTGAATACATTTATAAAACTTCTGCTCTTTTTGTTTTTGAAAATTGATTTTATTGAGCTGTATATTTTTCTCCACTCCCTTCCCTTCCTCTCCCCTCCCCTTCAACCCTCTCCCATGGTCCCCATGCTTCCAATTTACTCAGGAGATCTTGTCTTTTTCTACTTTCCATGTAGAGTAGATCCATGTATATCTCTCTTAGGGTCCTCATTGCTGTCTAGATTCTCTTGGATTGTGAATTGTAAGCTGGTTTTCCTGACTTTTTGTCTAAAAGCCACTTATGAGTGAGTACATATTATATCTGTCTTTCTGGATCTGGGTTACCTCACTCAATATGATGTTTTCTAGCACCATCCATTTGCCCACAAATTTCAAGACAGCATTTTTTTTCTGCTGTGTAGTACTCCATTGTGTAAATGTACCATATTTCCCTTACCCATTCTTTGGCATTTAGGTCACTTCCATGTTCTGGCTATGACAAATAATGCTATGAACATAGTTGAGCAAATGCCCTTATGGTATGATTGATATACCCAAAAGGGTATTGCTGGGTCTTGAGGAAGGTTTTTTTCCTAATTTTCTGAGAAATCGCCACACTGATTTCCAAAGGGGCTGTACCAGTTTGTACTCCCACCAGCAATGGAGGTGTGTTCCCTTTACCCCACAACCTCTCCAGCATAAGTTGTCATCAGAATTTTTGATCTTGGCCATTCTTACAGGTTTAAGTTGGAATCTCAGAGTTGTTTTGATTTTCTTTTCTCTGGTGACTAAGGATATTGAGCATTTCCTTAAGTATCTTTCAGCCATTTTAGATTCCTCTATTGAAAGTTCTCTGTTTAGGTCTGTACCCCATTTTTTTTATTGGATTATTTGTTCTTTTGATGACCAATTTCTTGAGTTTTTTGTACATTTTGAAGATCAGCCCTCTGTCTGCTGTGGGATTGGTGAAGATCTTTTCCCGTTCTGTAGGCTGCCGTTTTGTCTTGTTGTCTGTGTCCTTTGCTTTACAGAAGCTTTTCAGTTTCAGGAGGTCCTATTTATTAATTATTCTCTTAGTGTCTGTGATACTGGGGTTATATTTAGGAAGTGGTCTCCTGTGCCAATGTATTCAAGTGTACTTCCCACTTTCTCTTCTATGAGGTTCAGTGTGGTTGGTTTTATGTAGAGGTCTGATTCATTTGTACTTGAGTTTTGTGCATGGTGATAGATATGAATCTATTTTCATTCTTCTAGATGTTGATATCCAGTTATGCCAGCACCATTTGTTGAATATGCTTTCTTTTTTTATTTTGTATTTTTTACTTTTTCAAAAATCAGGTGTTTGTAGGTGTGTGGATTGCTATCTGGGTCTTCTATTCAGTTCCATTGGTCCTCCTGTCTGTTTTTATGCCAATACCAGGCTGTTTTCAGTACTGTAGCTCTGTAGTAGGGATTGTGATGCCTCCAGAAGTTCCTTTATTGTACAGGGTTGTTTGGGCTATTCTGGCTTTTTTGCTTTTCCATATAAAGTTGAATACCGTTCTTTCAAGGTCTGTGAAGAATTTTGCTGGGATTCTGATGGGCATTGCATTGTAGATTGCTTTTGGTAAGATTGCCATTTTTACTATGTTAATTCTACCTACCCAAGAGCATGGGAGATCTTTCCATTTGCTGGTGTCTTCTTCAATTTCTTTCTTCAAAGATTTAAAGTTCTTGTTATACGAGTCTTTCACTTGTTTGGTTAGTTACTCCAAGATATTTTATGTTATTTGTGGCTATTGTGAAGGGTGATGTTTCTCTGATTTCTTTCTCAGCCCAAAACTTCTGCTCATATAAAAACAGTTTTCCTACTCTTTCTAGGGCCCAATCCCTGAATCTCTATCCTTACACATTTTTTTATTCTCCAAGTTCACGGGGAGATTCTCAGTGTCCCGGTTTTGTCTTTAAGCAAGACAAATTATAGAAGAAAAGACTTCTAATAGTTTTCTGTTATTGCCCTTCAGTGTCTAAGTATTGAGTTCATACTTATTTGGATTGTATTAGAAGCCTTGGTTTAAACAGTTGCTATTTGAGAGACTGGAGAGATGGCTCAGTGGTTAAGAACACTGGCTGCTCTTCCAGACAACCATGTGGCAGCTCACAGCCCTTTGTTAACTCCAGTTCCTGGGGATCTGATCCCTCCTCTTGGCCTCTTTGTGCTCCAGGCATGCATGCGGTAGACAGAAATACATGCAGGCAAAATATCCATCCACATAAAATAATAATAAAACAATTTTAATTGCTATTTGAGTTGCTGACTTGAATTTCACTTATAAAATCAAAAAGAGGTTGCAAGTAGACAAAGCTTATGATTCCCCAAACTGCTCCCTAACTTCCTCTGTTTCTCTACATTCATTCTTGTGGGGGAAGGCAGTCATGTTCGGCTTCCTGCTCATGCTGGGGAACATTAGATAAAATTCCTGTGAAAGGTCCTACAGCCGGTACTGACCTAATCGCACGAGGGTTTATCTCCCACTGCTGTAGGTCAGCAGAACTTTTTGTTCTGCTTGTACTCATGTCAGTGGCTCCAAGCATGCCTCCAGCTTTCTGCTGGAGCAGGGCCAAGCTGAGAGTCTTCCACTGCAGCCAATTGCTCGGACTAGCTCCAAAATGCAATCTTTTGGCCATGGAGGATCAAGGCATTTCAAGGAACTCTATCTAGTGCAGGGTCTCTTCTCTGGCTGTAAATAAATGCTATGCTACTTTAAGAGTGCCGCCCCTCTCTACCCCCACCCCACCCTGTCTCCTGTGTGTTGTCTTACCCTGGACGACTTCAAATCGTGAATTGGTCTCTTCCTTGGCAAACATCATTTATCACTCTTATTATTGCCTCTAATGAAGAGCCCTTAGAAAGATGAGATGACTTAGAGGATAATAAAGGTGTTTGCTGTCAAGTCTGGAGGAGCTGACTTCTATTCATGGAGCTAAAGAAAAGCTGGACGGTGAGAACTGATTCGAAAAATCAGTTATTCTCTGAGCGCCAAATGCACGCTGTAACGTGTGTGCCCCTTTCTCACACCACACACAAATGCATGCTGTATCGTGTCCATTTCCTACACTACACACTGACACAAATGCACGCTGTGACATGTGTGCCCCTTCCCCACACCACACACACAAATGCACG
Organism: Alexandromys fortis; assembly: GCF_014885135.2. Lineage (NCBI taxonomy): Eukaryota > Metazoa > Chordata > Mammalia > Rodentia > Cricetidae > Alexandromys > Alexandromys fortis. Next base: position 13,210,099 of record NW_026067905.1, on the reverse strand, counting down.
CTGTAACATGTGTGCCCCTCTTACATCATACACTCACACAAATGCACGCTGTGACATGTGTGCCCCTTTCTTACACCATACACTCACACAACAAAAATGAAATTTTTTTTAAAAGTAGAACTAGCCAGGCAGTGGTGGTGGCACACACCTTTAATCCCAGCACTCAGGAGACAGAGGCAGGTGGATCTCTGTAAGCCTGGTCTACACAGCAAGTACCAGGACAGCCAAAGAGAAGCCATGTCTTGAAAAACAAACAAATAAACAAAGAAGAAAAGTGGAACTGAAGGAGTGAAGGATGGCGCTGCAGTAAAGGGTGCTCGCTGCTCTTGCAGAGGACAGGAGTTGATTCCCAGTATCCGGATGGGGTGGCAATGGCGGTGATGTGGTGGCTTAAATTACCAGTGACTCTAGCTTCAGGGCCTCTGACACCCTCTTCTGGCCTTCAAAGGATCTGCATACACTTGATCATACTGAGCACATGTACTCCCAACCTCCACACAGGTATTATAAAGCTTAACAAAGGTGGGTTTAAAGCTTAATTTTAAAAGAAATGGAACTGAAAAGCTAATCTAACTTGTACTCGGTAAATTGCTGTGACTGGCCCACCACAGAACAAAAAGTTCACCTTTATGTAAAATGAGCCAAATCATAACAACTGATTCCCCTCCCCTATAACCCAAGGAAATCCTAGAGCCAAACCATAACAACTGATTCCCCTCCCCTATAACCCAAGGAAATCCTAGATACAACACAACTATTGCCAGCAAGCCCTGGCCATACTGTAGGGCTACTTACTTAGGCTGTATCAAGCAGGTCATGGCCACTTTTCCATGTGAAACTCCATGTGACAGTTACATGGGGCTGCTGGGCACAGACTACAGAGGTGCCTCACACAGCAGACACATCTGCAAATGTAAGGCTACCTTTCTCATGCAGACGCAGAGATTCCACTGTGGCTTCAAAAACACTTTAGTCATATGCTTAGATAGCAAAAAAGACTCCTGTCTGAGCACGACACCACAGCCATGGTCCAAGCAATAGCACAGAGACAGGGTCATCACATGAAATGAATCTTCTGCAGTTTGTCCCAGATAACAGTGGGATGAGATCAAAAGTGTGAGGACCAAATAACTATACAGGCATTGAAAATCCTGCCTAACCAAAGCCATCTGAACATTAAACATCACTCTTGGGACAAAAGTCACTGGACATGTCAAGTTCAGTCAAGCTGTGACTTCCTGCCACCATTTGTCTGGTTGGGATGAAAAGGTTTGGCTCAAGGAGCAGGGGCAGTGGGTCCCTATGGAAGTTGCAGACAAGAGTGTCTCCTGGAAAGCTCATGGAGGGTGTGTGTGGGGACATTTCACCTGTTCTGACAATACCTTGACAGGAACTAGCACAGCCGAAGGGAGGATTTGTCATCCCACTCCCATTGTAAGGGCTCTGTCTCTACACAATGACTTAGAATTTCCCAAGACAAACTGGACTCCCCAAACTAACTAGTCAGGGTGCCGAAGGACAGCACAGTCACCCTCAGTTGTCTGTTGGCAGCGCAGGGAGGCATTTGTGTGTTGACACTGGTGTGCACATAATTTGAGGAGGGAAGAAACAGCTGGAACAGATGTCTGCTCAGAAAGGATGATTATCAGCTATACATCTGGTAGTCCCTCAACATCAATTAAAATGGACTTATTCTTCCAGAAAGTGGTGACACATACCTTTAATCGATGTGAGCCTGGTCTGCAGATCAAGTTCCAGGACAACCAGGACTACACAGAGAAACAGTCTTAAAAAACAAAACACAAAAACCAGTCATATTCCAGACACATGAAATTTCTAGTTGAGTGAATGTTTCTTCTTAATCTGGTTTTCCTGGTGATCCTAAGTTATCTCAAAATCAGAGGGAGGCCCTGTCTCCAAGGGGCACCCAAAGGGGAGGCTAAGCAGGCCCTATTAGACCAAGCTGCCCTCCACATTTGGAGATACTTGTCCTGCTGGATGTGGTGTGTTGTGGTGGCCTTTGAGGGAGGGCTAGACTGTAGTCACATCAGATCCCTACTGTGGGGATCATGTAAGAACACCTGAATGCTTCTCCAGCCTGTGCCGTGGGACTCTCCCACTGTAGCTCTGGTGTCTGGCTCTCAGCACACCCCCAGATCTTTGTCTTTCATCGTCAAATGGGGAGGGACGAAGAGAAAGTCTTTCGTGACAGCCTGAGCAGGGTGCTGGCAGTTGACCTCATCCATGCTGGCTGCATTTGTAGGTCTGCTGGCCATGGGGTGGGCGTGGCTGAGAAATTGCAGGGGCTGTAAGAAAACAAGTGTCACACTCACGCCTGGTGTGTCTTGTTTATTTTGGGTGACTTTGAATCAGGCACTGGCAGGTACTTTATCTGCCTGCTGATCTTGGCCACAGAGCCCAGGCACCTGTGAGAGACGCAATCTCTGGGCCTTGTCCACTGTTTTGAGCCACAAGCACTCGCGCTGATCTCTGGAGTTCCTGTCTGTGAGCTCTCACCATTTTTGGCTCTGCTATGTTGCCATCCTCTCATCTCATGTTTTGATTCAAGATTACAGCAATCCAGTCTCTCCCTGCCCCCAAGCATGTCCTTAGCACCAGTCACATTATCTGGCACACAGTGTGAGTGTGTGGTTATTTTTAATGAGTTCAACAATATCTTAGTCTGTTGCCATTTGGGGTCAGTGGTTTTCTGAAGTCCTTAATGAGGCAAGGGGCTGAAAGCAGAGCAGACTTTGCCATCAGGAGGAAGTGGAATGTAGTGAGGATGGTGGGTAATGAGGGCCACATACTTCCATCATCGGAGTTGATTCTTCTGCATACCCAGCTCCATTCTACACCAAGCTCTTATTTCCAGAAATAAATTACACCTTCCACACCCAGTCATTTTTGTGGCCCACTTAATTATGTGTGGCTTTATGTGTTATTTTTCAGGGTTGAGCAAGACTCAAATCATCTGGGAGAAATGGCATTTACCGTGAATTGAAGGAAGCCCATCAATGTTCAAGACAAACATATAAGCCAGATACGGTGTCATGCTTGAATCCTATCTACAGAGGAAGCTGAAGTAAGAGGGCTGAACATGTTCAAAGTTTGAGGCCAGCTTGGATTACATAGTGAGATCTCATGTCAAAAAACAAAATCCAGTTAAGATTTATCAGGGAACTAACTCTCTCCTGACCCAGCCCTACCATTTTAACACATTCCTCCCTGAGCTCCTTGGCAGTTTGACATGTACTGGTTTTCAGAAAGCTTTTGACAAGGTTTCTCTGTAGCTTGGAGTCTGTCCTGGAACTAGCTCTAGTCTGGCCTGCTTCTGCCTTCCGAGTGCTGGGATTAAAAGCGTGTGCCACCACCGCCTGGCCAGAAAGTATTTTTTTGATGATCTTGTTCACTAGACTTTAAGCTCAGCTCCCCATTGGTCTCACAATGGTAAGAACACAGTGGTGCTTAGTGATGACCCGAGGAACTAACAAGCAGCTAGAGCCAGGTGCTTAGCTTCCTGTGCTGGTCTCCTGGGCAGAGCATCAACAGCTTTTATAAACAGCTCCCCGTACTCTATGAACAAGTATCCTGGAACAAAACAAGAAATCAGAAACAAGTCAATTTCATGAGAACTCCTTTTCTAAATTTGGCTCATGAATGGACAAACTCAGACCTGACATGAAATTAATTTATAAATCAATTTATTTACAGATTTCATCTTAAAGTACATTTTAGTTAACAAATCTATTTACACAGCTATACATGGGAATCCATCCCAGTTATTGTACAGATTACTTACAAACCACACCCTCAGTCTTCTGTGCAGACTGCACGGGTGTGACTATTGGCTGAAATGGCCTGATGACCAGGCTATTTACACACACAGTAAACGGGTTTCTTTTCCATGTCTGCACAGCACAGTACACACAAGGAGGCTGAGCCCCCTAGAGAATGCTTTGCAATGTGTAACCAAGAAGGCTTTGCAAAGTCCAGAAGGAAAAGCTTTTAAACATAGGTTAATTAAAATGATAGTACCTCCTTTACACCAGTTTACATTTTTCTTCACATTTTTATAATACAAAGATTTTATTGAATTGCTGCACAACCAGTTTAAGATGATTTGTAAACATGTAAATTCCTACAATTTGCATTAAACATCATTGTAGTTTCTATCACTTGCTCTTTGAATTATGTTTTATTCACTAGTATTCTTAAGGTAGTAAAAGGAAGATGTAAGTTTGAATTTCTTGCAGAAAAGTTATGAGTCTCTAATGCTGTGCTACAGAAATTCTTTTGCAAGTACACACTTTATTCAAGTATTGCAAAAAGCTAAGGCCACTTTTTTTCAAGACAAGAAAGTGAACAAAATTGTTTTTATCAATAGGCCACAACACTCTTATGAGCAATGCAATCTCTTTTGAAAGGTAATTTCTCAGAGACCTGTAGTCACAGAAGGAATTCCCCTTCCTTATTAACTACTTTTTGAGCTCTTCCCACTTTTCCCTAGAGAAAAATTCCTGTTTAGACCTGAAGAGGGGATTGATACCCTGTACTTGTTTAACCCAGAGGTAACTGCCCTGGGTAGCACAAATTGTTTTGGACTCAGAAGTAAATCTGAAGCCTGCATGGTGGTTTACTACTAGGTTCTGACAGTGCTATTTTAAACAGTGTTACTGCTGATGCAAAGATCTTCGAGAGGAGTTAGGCAGAGAGAAGAAGGGACAGGTGTGGGAGAGGGAGCGAAGATTAGAAGAGGGAAGAGTAGGTTCTTGGTTAGGAGGCAGGGCTTCATTAAAAAGATCCCAGTATGGAGTGGCTGGGTATCCACATTTATCATTCCTGATCCTATCAACAAACCATCTCAGTTAGATCCAAATAGTTAAAACAGTAAGAAACCCTAGATTCTTTTGATTTTTGCTATCAAACTATAGATATGATTGCTAGCAAAGGATGAGACTGGCCTATTCCTATCTTTTCTGGAACGCGGGATTCTGGGATAGTGAAGACAGCTGGAGGAGGTTAGGATGGTCACTGCCACGGTCCAGCAGTGTCCAGATTGCTGAGTCCATGGACTTATTTCAGTATGTTTTTCCTTTTCTGGCATTTTAATGTAAAGAGTAAAGATACACCTTATTAAAAATTAACTTTAGGTCCAAATAATGAAGAGTGGAAAACAACCTATATTCCTATTATAATTTGATCTTCATTTGTAAAAAAAGTATAGCAGCTGTAAAGTTCAGTATCATAAAGACAATGTGATCCTACAAACAGTTAAGGGATGTACACAAGATGTTTCCTGTCTTCCAAAGAACATAAACTGAAGAGAAATCTCTTTGCTTTCCTTGGCCACATGAAAACACTATTTCCACACTACTGGTAAATAGCCCCAAGAAACCTTTGCTTCTCTTAGTCAAGTTGCTCGTTATGGCTAAAGACGACAGCTCAACAGCAAATGCACAGAGGAGATGCTGATGAGACACCCACCTGAGCATTCAGGAGACCCAGCTGTAACATTTCAGTGCTTTCCTGTTGTCAAGAGCTAGCACACCAGTCACTGTGCAAAATGCAAATATCCCAATGATGATTTCAGCAAATCTCATGTAATGACAGAATGAAACTGAAGAGAAATGACGTGTGCATAGTGAAATATCTGAGATGCAAAGGCAAGTCTGGAAGAGAGATGCAGAAAACAACAAACGTGCACACTTAAGGGTTACGCTGTCTTTGGGTTTTCTAATGTCTTTTGAAGAAGCCGTAAAGTCCAGGGTATCTGTAAGTGTGAACCTGGTGGATGTCTGACCATGCTGCTCTAGTCCGAACTGTAAGGTTAAGGCATTTCCATTCACGCCTAAGATCATCCACATTCTCCGGGATTACTTGAAGGACAGGACTGATGGAGAAACCAGTCTGGAAGGCAAGTGCTCAGGGCCCGGTGAGCACCGAGTGCTCGGATGCAGCAGCTGGAGTCTGGAGACTTTTCTCAGGTACAACTGTGAGATGCAAGGGAGGCAGGAGTAAACTTTCAGGTCCCCCTCCTGCTCCTGCTGTCACAGGCGATGCTGTAAATGCCTGTCATCGTTCTGATGAACTCAACTGATTCCTCAGTGTGTGTACACATTTATTATAACTGCAGCTTTCTTTCCTGTGCGAAGACTAAACTCTAGAAACTTCGAGACAGAGGTTTGCTATTATGAGAATTTCACTTCTCAATAGGGACACACATCTTCAACTTAATAATTTATCTTAAAATAAATTAAAAAATGTTCTACAGAGCAAAACAAGCACGCAGACTATAGACAATATCTTCTTGTCTTTGGTGCACACACTCATTTCCTAAATCATTCAAGTAACAGCATCTGACTTCTGGGGAGAGGTGGGAATTCAAAGTTTGAAGGCCAAAATGAACTCTCCCCACTTTCGCCAGGCCTGCACGCCTGAGATGGTCCTGAGGATCCACGATTCTGAGAGCAGCTGGTAGAGGTTAGGGCAAGTGAGGAAAGAGTAGGGAGGGGCAGGCAGAGGAACCAGCCCATGGCAGTCCTGGAGCCTCGTCTTCAGTGGGGCATTTGTTTTTCGCCCAGACAGGAAAATTAAACACAATGCAATGGGTTAGAGTTGTTTAGGTGGTGCCCAGACAGCAAAGCACCGCTTATTTCTGATGTCCACGTGGTGCTGCTCAGCCTCAGGATGGAAGGAACGTGTCTTCAGGAAATAATAAACTCCAGAATGTGAATAGGCAGAGAATCTTGAATTTGCCTATTTTAGAAGTGGTTATGGGTTTAATACTGTTCACAGACTACAATGTCCATTTATGACTTTCTTTATACAGACCAGTATTATATTTTGAAAGTTAAAAGATTAACTTATTTACCTCTCTTTCCTGATAAGACTCAAGGAAGTGATGGCCTTGTCTAACCTCAGAGGTAAGTCTGGTGTTCTCGGCCCTCATCTGAGCCCTAGTAGGGTGCTAAGGAGGTGAATGATGACACCAAATCTCAACATCAGGAGTGTAACCCTGCCCACAGGAAAGAATCACGCACTCCTGTGGGCAGTCTGTAAAGGCAAAGGCTGTAATACCAGATATACCACATTGTCCCATGAACTCCAAACCAGCAGTCCACAACAACAGGTGCGAGGTCCAGAAGCATTCTTGCTATGGTGGAGACGGGTGTATATCGGGAGGCAGAAAGGCCCAGGACTCGTGTTAGCACTCAGTGTTCGATTTATTTGCAAGATGTCACACAAGTAGCATTCTCCCCTGTTTTTCACTGATCTGATTGAGAACATCAATAGTATCTTTGATCAAGGTCTCAAAGATCCCATCAGCCAGCTGCATCTTCACACACAACTCATCCTCATCATAGTTAACCCACTGTGCCTCCTCCTCGTGGAGCTCCTGGACCTAGACATTAGAAGGCAGTAAGTTAGCAAATCTGTCCCACAAGAGCTTGGAAACATCTCCCATGTTATAGTCCCATCCACAATAATATGTCCCAAAGAAATAATGTCAATACACCTTTAAGACTGACATCTAAACTAAAGATAGCTGTGAAACTACATTTCAACAGGACAGTCCAGCACTTTGGAGACACTAAGAATTACATGTCCACTGTCGGTGTTAACATAAGGGAATGCATAGAGGAGCTTACGGGAAAGAAAACCAACAAGTTTAGATGCACTGCGATGAAAAACCGCTCATCCAACAAATGCTGGCTATGGTTCTAGAGTATTCTAAAAACATGAACGCCAGCCATGGTGGTGCATAGCTGTGAGCCTAACTCTTGGGAGGCTGAGGCAGAAGAAGACAAGTTCAAGGTCAGCAAAGACTATATAGGCTGCCTCTCAAAATAATTTTTAATATTTTTACAAATGCAACACTGCTTAAGCTTATTTTTTAAATTGTTATGACTTGCTTTTTTTGTATTTTAGAATTTTTGGGATTCCTAGGTAAATGAAAACTAATCAAATCAGAAGTAACTCTTCAAGGTTTACTGCTTGCTTATAATTTTAAATAACTATACTCCAAAGACACTGGCCTCCTTACAATTATAGTGGAATGGAAGCCAGGTAGAAAAGCCCTGACCTAGTTCCAAATTCATCAAATTAGCTACAGTTACAGGGTCATTCTAGTCTAACAACAAAAAAAGCCAAGTAAAGGTTTCAGCTGTCCTGGTTTTGGTGTCATCTGGGAGAAGCAGAGTAGGTGGGGGAACTACTTAGTACTTGAGCTCCTTTATGAAGCAGTAACATGGCAGAGACCCCAGCGTGGAGGTGGACAGAAGGGAGAGCAACACATTCCATGTTTACACACTTACGGTTGGGCTTGACACATCAAAAGGAAGCAGCCTTCTCTTTTCCTTTGAAGGAAGGCTTGCAGGCCTTACAAATATCCAACCCTCTGTTCCCTAATTTATACTCTGTGGAATAGATGGCTATTGAAGAAGGGTCTACAACCAAGTAAATCTAAGGGAACTCATTCTCAATGTATACAATGAATGTAGTATATTAAAGAGAAGTATGCCCTTAAATTAGTTTAATTCAGTTTCTTCTCTCTACTAGGCCACAGAATCCCGCCAACACAGAAGATATGGATTCAACCTAGCAAGGAACTGGTATGAAGGCCAGCCTACCACTGTATGGTGCTGGAGAACAACCATGCTCTGGGAAAGCTAACAAGTAGGTCTGCCTAAGAGACTTCACACTCTCAGTTTAAACTGCAGTTTTCCTTTTTGTAAAGAAGATTTCATCTTTAATATTAAATCTTTTAATCAAATATCTCTTTGCCAAAACCAGAATTTTAGAAAATGCTATCCTATAAAAATCTTTTTTATACTTGCAACAGAAATAGTTCATGATGGTATTATCTCTTCAGTGTAGTGTGGGTGCACCCCCCCACCCCAAGCAAATGCACCGTTTTAGCAGACCAGCTACCAACACTTAACTATTGCTTTCTTCCTCAAAGGGCAGCGGCCAAGTGGAGCTCAGTGGGCACAGCACAGCCAGCAGGCCATGAAGACCCAAGTCCAGTCCCCAGGACTACAAACCAGGAACCACTTCTGTCCCTTCCTTTTTGTCTGACTCTCAGATCAAAGCCCACCTTGGTACCACAATGACAATAGATCCATCTCTATTATTTCCTTCTAGCTTTCAGAGTCTGTTATATCCTATTTCACATATATCCCTGCAGATGTGTGTGTGCCTTTGTGTAAAGTATATAAACAAATTCATTAAATTAGGAATAAAAGTCTAACAGTAACCCCCCCCCAAACACAAACTGGGCAGCTGTAGACTAGAACAGTCTCTTAAAAGTGGTATCACATGTGTGTAAACACACATAACACAACAATGGTATAAGACTTCTGAATATGCAATGATCAAATATCAAATACGTAATAGTTTAGACATGTTTCTGTTAATAGTCACATGTTATATCACTGCAGCCTTGGTTCAAAACACACATGTACACTGTGTGACATCATGCCTGCTACACCATCAAAAGGTGTCCCAAACAGCTGTTTAGATTGATACCACTCACTGTATGAGCTAATGTTTTCTGATCTTACAGAAACCGTGATTAATTATAGAAAACAATTTCAGCGTTTCCCTACAGTTAACTCCTCAGCATGTTATTAAACTAGTTAGTTACCCTTTGGACTGTACTGTAATTTGTTGACTTGAGTTTCATATAAAAAAAATTAAATGAATTTCGGCTTGGAATTACAACAGAATTTTCAATGATTTTTGATATAATTCAAAATATACTTGTCACTTTGCACTATATAAAATGTTTTCAGCATTGATGACTATGAAATCAAACCAACTCTGAAAAATGTTGGAGATGCTCTGTCCTGCAGTATTAATATATTCAGCCAAGATTTGATTCTTTATGTGAAAACAAGTGAGCACATCTGTCTCATTTGCATGCAGATGTGCTTTAATCTCAATCAATGTTCAATTTATATCTGTGTATCAAAGCAATGCCTTAAGATCTTTGATTTATTATCAGTAAATGTTTGATTGCTATACTAATTTATATGCCTGAGGCTGCATGAAAATTTCTCAGACAAAAAAGGGCGACAAAGGAACAAAGTTTAACCTGTGCTGGTGCAATGTGAAGAGATGGTGGCCAGGGTTGTCTCCTACAACTGGCCTGTTCCCAGCAGAGGCAGCTAAGCTGCACTGTGACTAAACGACCTGAGAATCACAAGTTGCCTGTCCTGGGTGGAGGGGTATTTTAAATTCTAATGCCGTTAAGCTTTTATTTAAAGCTTTTAAAGGAGGGAGTACTGGAAAGATGGCTCAATGTGATATTAATACCTATGTAAAGCAGGATAACAGTGCTAGCAGAGGTAAAGACAGCCAGGCCAGTCACTCAGTGAGCTCCAGGTCCTATTTGATGAGACTCTTTAAAAAAGTAAGATGGGTAGCAACAGGGGAAGAAGCTGATGTCAGTGTCTGGCTCTACACATCTGGAAGAGAGCATCTGGATACACGTGCCCCACCCAGACACAGCTGGAGGTCTGGACCTGGGGATTCACTAAGCTCCTGTAACACAATGACCAATGAACCAGGATACACAACAAGGAAAGGATATCTCTTCAATAAATGATGCTAAGAAAACTAGATATGTGTATTTATAGAGGATAAAATTGGATCCTTCTACTGTATACAAGGATGGATTAAAGGCAAACATAAGATCTGAAACTATTACACTAGAAAGAAATGGGAAAACATGACAGTGGAGTAGAAATTTTTTTTTCTTTTTTCTTTTATAGGATACAAAGCAAAAAACAAGTGGGATCAAATCAAACTAAAGAGTTACACAACAAAGTGAGCACAGCACACAGACGGGAGAAAATATTTACACAGACGCAGTCTGGTAAGGGATTAAAATCCCAAATATTTAAGCTCAAACAATTCACAGCAAGAAAACAAATAACCCAACTTTAAAAGTGGGCAAAGGCCAGGTATGCTGGGCTAAGGAAGTAGGATCATAATGTCAGCTTTGGCTAAACAAAGAGGGCAAAGGGTCAGAACAGATATTTCAAAGTGATGCAAATGAATAACAAGTGCATGAGAAAATGTACCAGTAGACAGTAAAAACTCAATCCAGAGATACCTAAATTCATGCTGATTGGAGCACAAAAATCATTGTTGGTGGGAATGTAAATTGCTGTAGCCACCTAAACACTATGAAGTACCTCAAAAGAATGAAACCATAATATCCTTATGCATCCAAAGAAACAGACGTTGTCATGGGATTTCTGCATCATGCATTCCATGATCACAATAGCCAAAATATGAAACCAACAGAAGGGTTGATCATGGGTGAACAGACAAAGAAAATGTGACAGGATGAGAAAACATCACAGCCCATTTGTCATAGAGCAAACGAACCTAGAATAAGGAAAGACAAATATATATACTTATGTGTGATCATATTTCTGCAGCACAGGAGGAGAAAGTAGAATGTTGGTCAAAGGGTACATGTCAGACAGGAGAAGTACATTTTGAGATCTACTGTACAGTAGCATATCTGGAGTAAAAAAAATATTTTATGTTCCAAAATAGTGAGGTAAAATTTAAATGTCTCACCATAAAAAAATAGCTATTCCATGCCAAAGATATAAATTATCTCGATTTATTCATCCCCCACTGTGTGGATTTCATATTCCATATACTCTGGGATACTGTAATCTTCTCCCCCTAGAACATCACATTTCCTCTACTGAATCATGCCTGTTAGCACTCAAGGAATGAATTCTCTCAAATTAACACAACTGTTCTCATCATTACTTCCGCCTTGATTTTTCTATTTGCAACATAATTTTTTCTGCATGTTTGCTTTGGCTTTCCAAATCTGTCTCTCATGAAACTCACACCAACTTTATCCATTTATGCTTCCAAAGCTACATTGAGGTCAAGAATTAGTTCCTATTAAAGTCAGCGGTCATCTTTGAGTTCCTAGTTTACTTGGCCATTAGAAATCTTTGTGAACCATAGATCCCACCCTCTCCCGGAAGCACTCCCCCAGGGAGAGCCCTTCTACCCAGCTGATTGCTCCTCCTCACCTACACAACTCTGGGATCTGCTCATGGACTCCTGTCTACTCACCCACATGGTAGTACACGACTGTCTATAAATCCAGTTTCAGGGGTTCTGACACCCTCACACAGACATAACAATGAACAGAAAAAATAAAAATAAGTCATTAAAAGGGAAAAGTTTGTTTAAAAAAACAATAGAATTCTTGGACTCTATCAAAAACAATTTATTCTAAAAAAAAGACTACGGGGGGGGGGGGGGGGGTGAGATGACTGTGGGGGGGGGGTTGGAGTGTGTGGTTAGAGGTGCAGGCCTAACAGCCTCAGTTTCCTCTCCAGAACCCTTAGGATCAAAGGATGAACTGACTCTTGAGCTGTCCTCTCCTTACACACATTCCCCTCCCCCCAAGTAAGTAGAAAAAGACTAACTGGATGTGATGGTGTCGTAGTCACTGTTCTATTGCTGTGAAGAGACACCATGGCCAAGGAAAAGCATTTAACTGGGGCTGGCTTCTAGTCTCAACGGTCAGTCCATTATCACCGTGGAAGGGAGCACATCCTCACCTGCCTGGCTTGGCCACCCAAAACCTCAAAGTCCAGTTACACAGCGCCTCCCAATCCCTCCCAAACAGTCCATCAACTGGGGACCAACCATGCAAATATGTGATCTTATGGGGGCTATTCACATCCAAACAACATGACAGTGCACACCTATAATCCCAACACTGGGAAGGTAAGGCTGGAGGAATGGGGTAGTAAGAATAAGCTCAGCCTGGGAGACAACCTCTCTAACACACACTAAAACTAGCTGTCAAGAATGCCAGATCCAAAACATGACCAGGCACAGTGGTTCAAAACTAGAATCCCAGAACTCAAGAGGCGGAGGCAGGAGGAATGATAAGAGATCAATGCCGGCCTGGGTTACATCATAATAAGATCTAGCCTCAACACACACACACACACACACACACACACACACACACACACACACACACGGATAGGGTAACTCAGCTCACGCCCAAGGCCAGGGATCAGCAGCAGCAGCAGCAACAAAAAGCAAGAATTGAAACAAACAGTTAAAGTAAAGACCAAGAGTCTGAAAACCCAAAATTAATGGAACCCTAAAGTTTGAACTTTAGGATTAGGGCAACTGAACTCAGATGGAATGAGAGATATAGAAACAAAGGTCTTATGCTACTGTCGTTCTTTTCCAGACCTTTGAAATATTTTTCTAATTAAACATGTTAAAGATTTAGAAAAACTGATAAGAAGGGGCTTTAATAAAAGAATGAACTTACATACAGCCAAATAAATTCTTAATGAAGCTTTTCAAAAACTGGTAAGCGATACACATTTATAGCTGGTACCCACACACTCTATAAACGACACACACTAACAGCTCCTCATTTTTACTAATTTGTCCTAAGGACATTACCAGAAAAATTTGCAAAAAAAATACCATAAAATGTTCATTACAGCAGAGGAATGGTTAAATAAATTACAATGTATCTAGGAGTGATTACTATACTTCCATACAAAAATAAAATGGTCAGAAGTAATAGAAATTAGCTTTTGGCAAAGGCAGCCAAAATGACAAACACAAAGGGAAAGAGGAAAGGCACCTGCTTTTAGGCTTTTTAGGAAACAAAGAGTTGTTCCTTTGGGCATAGTCATGCAAGTTAACAAAAAGGGTGCTATAGATATCAAGGGGGAATTCAAAAAGGAATGCCTCAGGCAGAACTAGAAGATTCAACACACCACCCAGCATGTTGTTGGCGATGTTGTAAACAAGCAAATTAAGGACAAGATTTCTGCCAAGAGAATTAATGTACACACTGCGCACATTGAGTACTTACTGTAAGAGCTGAGATGGCTTATGAAATGGGTGAGGGAAGCCAAGAGGGCATCTGAGCACTCAGCCACCAGCCTTCCTCACCTGAGAAGCACACTTTGTGAAAACTAATGGGAGGGAGCTGTGCTCAATGCACAGAAAAGGTCTAAACTGTTAAATAAAGACATCTGTGGCAGAGAAAATGCTTACATTTTATTAAATAAAACAATCATTCCAAAAAGGAACTATAGTCTCCATTTAGGAAATTCTCTTTACAAAAATTTAAAATCTACATATATTGAAATACTGAGTTATTTAGGTGGCAGTATTTTTGATTAGTTAGACCTTTCTAAATTTTCTAAAATAAGCATGAGTATAATAAATTTTTAAGCTTTCAAAAATTCTTATTTCTTCTATACTAAAATAATGATTTGTGGTTTATATCTCCTTATAAAATGTAAAACCATTAGTTTTTGCAAATCCTAGATTGTCTAATAGAGAAACTAGTTTACTTAGATTTTTATTAAGTTCTAGTTAGTTCAAGAAATTAATATTATCATTTCATTATACATTAAGAAGAACAAACTCATATAAAAAGCTACACACATGTAAAAATATGACCAGCAGAGAGGACATTCATATAGTACATTTTTCTTATTTTATTTATTTCTTATTTCTATCTTAAATCCTTTTTTTCTGACAGATGTGTGGTGCACATCTTTAATCCCTGTATGCAGGAGGCAGAGGCAGGTGGATCCCTTTGAGTTCAAGACCAGCCTGTTTTACAGAGTTTCAGGCCAGCCAGAGTTACATAGTGAGACCCTGCCTCAAAAATATAATATAAAGAGTAAGTAAAGAATTCTGTTTTCTCTGAGAGAAGGTCTTATTAGAGGGCTCAAGTTAGTCTTGAACTCCCAATCTTCCTCTTTCAGCCCCCTGAGTGCTGGGATTACAGGCATGCACCATCATGTCTGAAAGTCTCTTCAATTCTTAGAATGCAGATGTACACCATCCATACTCAAGCTAAAATAATCTTCATTTCAAGTGAAACATCTTATTTCATATTTGAGAATTTTCTGCTAACAGATGGAGAGATTCCTCTGCTTAAACGATTAGGTGTGGCACCTAGTGTGAGCCTCTGCTGTCGGGATACGCCTCATAAAACACTTCAGATTAGTCTGTTTATTATAATTTATTTACTACTGATTATCAGTTTGGGCCTGAAGATGGCTCCAAATCACAATGTCTTCATAATCTTTGATGCTGAAGTCTGTATATGCCTGTTTCCTGAGTTCTTTCACAATACTTAAAACACGTATCTAAGATTGATGTGGGATTCCCCTATGTATGCTGTGAATACCATTGGTGAATAAAGAAACTGCCTTGGCCTGTTGATAGGGCAGAATTTAGGTAGGTGGGGAAAACTAAACTGAATGCTGGGAGAAAGAAGGGTGGCGTCAAGGAAAAGCCAAGGAGCTGCTGCCAAAGACAGACATGCTGAAACCTTGCCAGTAGGCCATGAGCCTTGTGGTAAAATATAAAATAATGGAGATGGGTTAATTCTTGATGTAAGAGCTGGCTAGCAATAGGCTTAAGTGCAGCGGTCCGATTAATAATCACCAAAGGTAATAAGTATTTGAACAAGTTTAATAACAAAACCAGACTCACGAAACCAAGGTTCCAGCGGAGTAGCCGGCGGAGACAGGAGAGGAAGGGAAGGGGCGCACAGCCTCTGCCCGCCCAATATATCAGTAAACATACGCCCGAGGGCAGCCCGCCCCCAAGGGGAGGGCTTATCCCTACACTTAAGGAATTGGCCAAGCAGTGATTTAATTAATACAGTTACTGTGTGATTATTTCGGGGCTAAGCAGCCAAGAACTAATTAGCGGCCTTCCTCCAATATAAGACATCTTGCTTAACACACTAGAGAAACTATCTTTCACTATTATACTATCTAGCTGTCTCTTCCTCCATGCTCATTACAACTGATCCTCCATGATTTCTTAAAATTATAAATCTAATTAATCATAAAGTTTTCCCTCCTTAAAGTCCTTGCTTCAAAAACAAAATCCAAATCTTTACTACTGCTTTAAAAATATTGCAAGCCAAACATTGCCTTTCCAGCTGATCTCAGAGCAGCTCCTCCCCAGTCTCTAATCCCCTGACATTCCAGGTCCCTACATCATTCTTCTCTCTCCCATATCTCAGTCCTCTAAGATCCCAACCTAATGTCACCTCCTTAGAAGCCGCTTCGTTATATGGGCTTCTGCTCACTGACCTGCACCACATTTCCTATTCTGTTTTAATTGCCCAATCATGCTCTATGTCCTGCCAGGAAAGCAGGAACCGATGAAGCACAGGCTTATCATTTCACAGTCAGTCCTTAATGCAATCCTTGACTGAATGTCTTTAAATTTTTTTCCTTAATTTCTAAGAAGTGAAGGGATTGAAATTTTGATTATAAGAAATTCTAAATGTTGTAGAAATATAGACATATCTACCTCCTTGAGGGTAAGGCTCTAGGAAGGATTGGCTGGCTAAACCTTTGATTTTTATCACTAGGTAGTTGCTTACCTTTCAAACTAAACTTCTTCACTTGCAAAACAGTATACAATTAGTTCTTTTTCCCCCATATAATGGTTGTAAAGACCAAATAAGGCAGTGGTTCTCAGCCTTCTTAATGCTACAACCTTTAAATACAGCTCATTTGTGTGACTGTTATGTATTGTAATGTAAATATTTGATAGGTATATGACAACAAAGCAGTCAAGACCCACAGGTTGAGAACCATTAAAATAAGGTATGAGAAAGAATAATAAAAATTAAACAAATATCTTCTCACATACTTATTACTGAGTAAATGAGACAATGAATATATAATGATAAATTATACCATTATACTTTTTTCATTATTAAAATGTTAATATAGGAAATATAGAAAAGTTTAGAATAAAATGAAATTCAATTTAGAGGTAAATCTGAGCTAATATGAGTTTTCTAATATTTGCTTCTACTTCACATTCAATTTTTAGGGACAAACATACAGATTTTTTTTCTTTTTTGGATAAATATTTCCTTTTTTTTTTTTTTTCTTTTTGCTGAGGATCAAACTCAGCCTCATGCATACAAGGAGAGAATTCTACCAGCTGAGCTATATCCCCAGACCTGGTCAACATTTTGCTAATGTTAAAGAAATGTATGATAAAACTAAATAAATGTTCTGGACAATGGCGATAATACTGACAGAACAGAAACAGCTAATATTCATTGAGTTACTTAGGGGGAAATGTTCTGAGTGTTTTATATATTTAGTCATGTGCTACATAAAGACACTTTGATCAGTGACAGGCTACATAGAGAACTGACAATGGAAATTCCTCTCTCCTAGTGACATGGTACCCATCACAAAGTCCTAGTCATTCCCTTACTCATGTGTTTGGAGTAATGATAAAATGGCCTGATGCTAGCATATAAGCAGATAGTAACATAGGCCATGCCTGTAATGTCAGCACCTGAAGGCTGAAACAGAACGACTGAGTCAGAGATCAGCCTGGGCAATGCAGTGAGACCCTGTCTCAAAAACAAACAAACAAACAAAAAAAACCCAAAAAAACAGTGCCTACAATTATGCATTGTACTTGATAATGGTAATAAGTGACTATTACTGCTTTGTGTATATCTTGGCCTATACTTTTAATTATTTTAAAGTATATTCCTACTAAGTAAAAGTTTACTGAAAAACAGTACAGCAGCTTCATCCATGTGATATTTGCCTCATCTCCTAAAAGTATAAAGTGGCCATGTCATATGGCTGACCTATACCTTCTAGGTTTGTCTAAATACTATCATGTTTGAATTACAATTTACTCCCAATGTATCCCCACCTAAGCAACACATGCCTGAAAATAAATACATATTTAATTCTCTTAACAATTTGATCAGGTATGTAGCTATTATCACCTTCATTTTGCAGACCAAGAACGAAGACTTGACAGATCTATAAACTTGGCAGGGTTAAATGTGGGCAGTCTGGCTCCAGGGTCCAGCTGCACAGTACTTTCCTATTGTTACATTACCTTCAACTGTGATTCACTCAAGTTTTGGTTTCTCCAAATCCCCACAAATTTCTGTTGGTTAAATTAAATATTTGCTCAAGAGAACAAAACAAAGCCATTCCTACACCTGAGGGGTGGAAATGCAGCAGGAGGGTTGAGTTTCAGTCTCATCAACTTAAGAGTAATCACACACACTTTCCTTTTGAACTCTATCTACATTTTGAGTTAAGATGCCATGACCAAAATAAAAACAGTTTTGTTGTGAGCACTAACCAGGATGTGATCTACTCGGTCTCTCTTCTTTCTTCCAAATTTCATCATTTTTTGCCAATCTGTTTTGTGGTTTGGCTCCTTCTTAAGACTAAACAACTTGAGTACTTCGGCTGTTATGAAGTGCTGTTGAAATGAGAGGGAAGAAGAAAACACAACCGTAGATATCCTCAGACTCGTGTGCTCATAACTCCAGAAACACATTTATGCCTATGCAATATTTCTGGTAGAAGACCATATATTTTCTTCCACTTAGTTCCATTTAGCAATATAGAGGGAAAACATCTCAAATACTCCAACTTTATTCACTTAACAAATTTTATTTTTATAGAACATATAAAAATAAAACCACAGAGAAATTACTTTAGAGTGGCGTTTTAAAAGAACCACCATTAACTAATAAAAAATACTCTACTTATGTGCATATGTGTGCACGCATGAGTGTGTCCTTTGCAAGAATAACACAAATGTTTAACTGCAGAGTCACCACTCCAGCACCTCATCAGCTAGCTCTAAAGCACAAACTCTGTCTCAGAACTGGAGAAATCCCACATCAATAGTTGGGAGAAGTATTATATGAGAAAAGCACAAAGTTCATCTGAAACACCAACAACACTTCAGTAGGAAAGGCATGCTGAAGTTCTTTGCTTTATTATTTTTTTTTTTTTTTGAGACAGAGTATTACTTTATAGCCCAGGCCGGTGTTAAACTCATCATAACCCCCTGCCTCAGTCTCCTACATGCTAGGATTATAGGCACACACCCACACTCCACTATGTGCATCTGTAGCATGACAATTTAACTATTTAACAGTATCTAATCAATCATCCTTAAAATCCTTTTTAAAGTTAAAAAAATAAAAAACTTAATATTAAAATGCACATGCAGTATCTAGTCTATGCTGAGTGTGTAGACATATGCACTTGATGATGGCCTATATATCTTTGTCTTAATTTAGCTTATTTGTTCTGTTAGTAACAATTTATGTTTTTATTACTTTTAAAGGTGTTCATCAATCAACAATGATCTCAGTGGAGGAGCAGGACACATTTATCAATCAGAATCATCAGACAAGATCCTCAAACTGTCAATGTGTGCCTCAAACTCCCCATTTATAGACAGGCACACAATGCACCCAGAGATTCATTTCTGTGGAATAAACTTATTCCTTCTCTGGAAGGAATAGAGGGTGCCAAAAAAAAAACCCCACATTTTGAAAACCTGATAACTTTAAACCAGAGACTGGACCTTTTCTGTAGAGGGTCAGATATAAGTAGTTTAGTTTAATCCAGAGACTGGACCTTTTCTATAGAGGGTCAGATATAAGTAGTTTAAGTTTGTGGTCATATGGTCTGTGATAACTATCTAACTCCATTGTTAGAACAGGAAAGCAATAAGCACAAACTAGTCTGGCTGTGGTCCAACAAGACATGATCTGTAAAAGCTCATGGCTAGATTTGGCCCATGGCCCATAGTTTGCCAACCCTTGACCACGCATAACACAACTTATAAATAAACTGGTATCTGCAAGCATAAAACCTTTGTCAAGGGTTTCTAAGATGAAGTTTGAAAAACTCAACTCTTAAACCTCACTGCTCATAAACACTGGAATCAACGGTATTAGCAACTGCACACTTGAGAGCAGAATGTCAGGGTCTTACCTCAGCAGTTCCGTCTAACAAGCACCCCAAATGGTTTCTATGTACAGTAATGCTGAGAAGCTGCTCTGAAAAGGAAGCTACCACAGCCAGGCCTAATGACTGAGGCTATTTATTATCTCAGCACTTGGAGTTCAAGGTCAGCACGGACCAAACAAAACAGAACAACAACAACAACTTGCTGAGTAAGGAGAACAGACAGAATGGACTGCACCAGTGTGCATGCAGGGCCTATAAATTCTAGGGTCACATTCCCTTTCACCGTACCGTCTACTCACGGATCCTGTCACAAGTACTTATGGCATATATAGACAAGTGCCGGCTCCTACGTCATTTATAGATCTGTATAAACAAACAACCAGTGGAGATAACTGATAGTGTGCAGCTTACCTTGATTTCACTAAGGTTATTTGGATTTTTCACACGACGGAAATAACTAGAGTTGACTCTACATGGCTTCATCCACACAGGCTGATTCAAGTTGGGATCCTCGGCAAATATTTCCTCAAAAATCTCTTTTGTTAAATCAAAAACCGCCTTAAGAGAGAAAAAAAGACCAATAAAAAAGAAAACATCAGTAAGAAAATGGCTGAGAACCCAAATTTCAGAAAATGGGCAAGAAACTCCAGAACAAGGATCTTTTTCTGTTACCTGTTTGTAGACTCGTTTGCTGGTGCTTTCTATGTCCAGACCCTTACTGGCACAGCCCAGCAGCTTTGTAGGGACACGAAGGCTGTGAAGGTCCTGGCCCAGTTCTTTCCATTTCCAAAGCTCCTCTGCTGCGTTATGCACAAGGCTTTCCACTTCTTCTGCCGTGTGGGGAACTGCCAATAATGTTTCACATGGTTTCTGGGACGCTCTCTTAGGTTCTGCCATTAGAGGTACAATCGTTTCTTCTGCCTTACTCTTGTGAATCTTGTGAGAAGAGCTCAAACCAAAATCTTCATCAAACCAGTCTTGGTCATCTAATGTGCTCAGAAACTCACGGCTGATCTCAAGTTCAGCAAGTCTCTTAGCTAGCTCTTCCTGCCCACTGGCACCAAACACTGGGCTTTCCTATAGAAATAAAACATTCAAATAAAGGACTATTTAGTGGCTTCACCTTATTTAATAGCTTTGAAAAGACAAAGCATACCTATTACTTATGTGTTTGATATCTATATGTATGAACAAGAAAAAACTATCCTCTTTCTACTATTCTGTTTATATAAACCTAATCATTAAAATTTATAATAAAGTATTTATTCATTAGTTTGTTTCCTCTTGTAAATCATTAATCATTCTATTTATGAAGGACTATCACTGGGATTCTGAAATAGGAAATGAAAATTCTTACCTTTGGTGATTATCTGGATCAAATTATACAAAATCATTACTTTTCCTTAGTTATCCATGGGCAGCCTAAACAAGCTGATGGTCTGAGTCTATGTCATAGAGGATACATTTCAGTTTCATCAGAATCAATATCACAACTAGTAATCTCTGTAGGGCACCATAACTGAACAGACAGGTGAAAGAGACTTGGATTGAGAACCACTGCAAAGTTCCAAAGAATCTGGAAGGAGATCTAATGTGTGGACTGTTACAGGGGCCATCAATGTAGTAGTTTAAAAGATGCTTCAGATCCTACAACCTGACAGGGTTCATGACAACCCTATAATGACTACTCATGACATAACAGAGGGCAATTATACTTCTGACAGAAAAATGGCTACAAGTCCTTTAAACACATAGTGATCTGTATCTAATGAGCAGGGGGTTGGGGGCCATGCCCACCTCAAGCCACAGAAGGAAAGGTAACCAGACTCTCCTCTAGATAAGATACTCACAGGTCTGGGACACATATCTGGAGAAGAGAGTTCTTCTTTTTCTTCTTCCAACTCGGGTCTTAAAAAGCAACTTGGAACACTGAGTGGTTGTTCCTCAATATTTTGGGGTGGGTCTTGGGGCAGTACTTCCTTTTGGTGGAGAAACTCCTCATTGCTAAGCTGGATCTTCTCATTCCTAGCCTTTCTGATTTGCTGTAGTTGGCTCACTGTGTCTTTTACAAAATCTCTCAGTAAGCTGTCTGTTAGTAAGCTGACTGTTTCTAGCTGTTGCTCTGATTTTTTTTCTTCACTTACTGATGACTTCAGCTGAGCTTCTAATTGGTTTTTTTCTCGTGTTAGAAGATCCAGAAGTGGGGTAGAAGGCTTTTCTGAAACTTGGGAATACGAGTTCTCTTCCTTCTCTGTAAGTTGCTGCAGCTTTGCCTCTTCAGAAAACGTGCTGTCTGGAGTAGCACCTGCAGCATCGGGAACATTTTCTGTGGCGTCAGAAACAAGGGCTTTGTTCTCCTGACAAGAAATCAGGGGATCTACTGAAGATTGTTGGTCAACATGGATGTCTAGAATCCCAGAAATGTCCAATTTATTATCTGTTTCTATGTTAAGGCTTCTATCTGTGTCCATTGAGGCTTCTATATTATGCATACTAGGTAGCAATTTCTCACAAAAATATTCAGCTATATCATCTTCTCTGTCTTTTAGACATTTTATATCTTTCTGCTCTTGGTTATAGCATTGATAATGTTCATCAGAATAAGATTCCTCATCTTCATTTATGTCTATATAGTCATTAAAGTTTTCTAGAATGTGAGATATTTTTTGAGGAGGAGCAAAAATACCATGCTTGTCTTTGCACACAAAATATACAATGCCATCATATGTTCCATTGTTATTTCCTTCAGGTTTATCTAGTTCTACTCCAGCCCAAAATCCTTTAGCGAAATTAGTTTCACCTTTAAATCGAAGAGTGCCTGGCTGAACATTGCCAATCAACACCCTATCCCCAATGTGGAAGTCCAGCAACTCATCTGCCGCAGAAACTGCAGCCAGGGAAAGGGAGTCCGCAAGGCCCTGCTCGTGTCCCACGTCACTGCGCTCCTTACTTTTCATCAGCTCAGTCGGGGACTTGAGCTCTAGCAGCCTTTCCGAGTGGACACTGCTATGAATGGAAAGGCTCTTTTCACTGAGGCACTCGCTGATTTCATCCTCACTACCAGAGCCAGGGGCCCTACTTCTAGGGCTCCTTGCTGGCTGAGACTTATCTCTGTAAGACTGGGAGTCTTCCTTGAGTGACGGCGACAACACCTCGGAGTCATCGTTGTTCACCTCTTCAGCAGAAATCCCTTTCTTGAAAGAAGACACTTCAAAATCTTCAGAATATGATGAGTCTTTAGGAGCAAGGAGTCCTGACAAGGCTGAGTCCCCTTGCTCTCTGCATTTTTGCTCATGGACATCGCTTGCTGACTGGAGGTCTTGACTGGGATCTACACTTTGCTCAGAATGATTCAATACTTCCTCTTTTTCATGAAAAGCTTCAATGGTTGGTTTAACTAAATCTTTCTGAAGATTTGTAGAGTCTGAAGGAAGCTCTTTATTTGAAAGGATTTCAGAGGTCAGGTCTAGTCTCAGTAAGACTTCGGATCTCCCCGACTGCTTCGAACAGGAGTCTCCGGCCTCACTCCTCTCCTGTTCCAGGTATTCTAGTTCTTGTATTTCTGATTTTTGACTAGAATCTTCAGCCTTCGCCTCCGACAGGTCATAAATCCTAGTAGGTGCAGTTAATTCCTTGAGAGGAGGTAATGAAGGTGCACTTTTGAGAGAGTCTCCGGGTTCTTCCTGTGTTCTTCTCAAGGACAGAACTGGAGACGAGGCCTGTAAGCCTTCTTCTGTCCTGTTGTCCAACTCAACCACTCTCTTTGTGTGTGCAGGTAATGACCTTTCTGATATGGTTCTCTCAGAACATGATAATGAAGAATCTTAAAAAAAAGTCACATAAAATTATTTAATCACAATCTTTCAAATCTGAGACCCAAAATTTAAATAAAAGCTGTTTCAGTTAAGAAAAACTCTGGTCAGTAAACATGGCTTATTCTGGTTATCCTATAATGTTTTCTTTTAAGAAAATATACTATATTGAAATAGAGAGAATTAAAATTTTTTAAGTTTGGAATAATTTCTAAAGTACCAGGGACTAAGTTTCTGACAGCATGTTTAACAGGATAGTTTCAAACCATGGGAAAACAGGCTGTACAGATAATGTTATAGTCTTCAAGCAGAACCTGAGGCTGGAATATACTTCTAGTGTTCTTTTAAAGAATGAATTTTTGGTGACTAGAGAGATGGCTCCACAGTTAGGAGAACCTGCTGTTCTTGCAGCAGACCCAGGTCCATCCCCAGCACCTACATGGCAGATCCAGTTCCAGGGGATCTGATGCACCCTCTTCTGGCATCCTCGGGCACCAGGCACATATTTGGTAAACAGACATACATGTAGGTAAAACACCCATACACATACAATAACATTTTTTCAAATTTAATGAATTTTTTTTTTTGGATTTTTTTGAGACAGGGTTTCTCCGTAGCTTTTGGTTCCTGTCCTGGAACTAGCTCCTAAGTTTTCTGGTGTGTGTATGTGTGTATATGTGAGAGAAAAAAAAACGGGGAGGAAAGGAGGAAGGCAGAAGGACAGAGAAAGAGAGAATATGAGAATATAAGATTATTATACCTGCAAATCTATGACTTTAAGGGCTAAAGTGGCAAACTAAGAAGAAAATATGACATAATGAGCTAACAGGATTTTGTTCAAATCTCCACTTTATCATTAATGGTAGGAAGGTAGCTTTTATTTGTCTCAGCTTAGTTTCCAATGTTTTGTTTTCAGTAATAATTTTCTAATAATTGCTATCTTTGAGTTAAATCAAAAAATAAAACTACAATCATCTATCACATAATAGATATACAATCTGATTAAGGAGGAATTTAGAGATGATAATAGTAAGCAGCTATATGGTTTTCATGCCTACTTTATCAGAAATATGGGGCAATAAAAACTGATTTAAAAGAACTGAATGCTGGGACAAAAGTTCCTAACAGTCACTTGGGAGTCTAAGGCAGAAGGATAACGAGACCCAATAGTTCTAATCAGAGTAAGCAACAATCCAGACCCTGTCAGAAATAAAACACCAAGATGAAATCCAAGCAATGTAAAATGCTAAATAATTGAGGAAATGAACTCCTCTAAATTAAAAATTTTGTGTGTATGTTTGCCACGTGTGTGAGTGCCTGTGGAGTCCAGAAGAGGGAGTCAGGGCCTATGGAGCTGGAGTTAGTGACGGTTACAACCAGTTTGAGGTAGGTGCTGGGAACACTCTTAATTGCTCAGCCATCTCTGAAGCCCCAGATATTCACTTTTATAATTTATTTATTTTTAGTATTTTATGTGCATTGGTGTTTTGCCTGCACCGGTGAAGGTATCAGATCTTGAAATTAGACATTTGTCAGCTGCCATGTGGGTGCTGGGATTTGAACCTGGGTCCTCTGGAAGAACAGTCAGTGCTCTTTAATCACTGAGTCCACTTTCCAGTCCCCAGAAATTCCCTTTTGTAGAGTGGAATTCTGTGGCCTTAACCTCTGGCTGTATAGCTTAGTTCTTTCAGGCACATACCAACGTGTTCGGCAATCGATGCTAAGGATCCTCTGGAACGCTCTGACTCTGTTACAGATTTCCAATTTTTTGCTGCTTCAGATCTGAAATGAAGAAAGTAATAGTAAGATGAAATATATGCAGACACTACAATAACTGACAATAAATAGAACATTCCTAGACAAGTCTCTCCTCTTCTCTAAGGAGGTACTTCAAACAGTTGCCACCTTAGAAAGTCAAGCCTGTTTCTGGTTGGCCCTTATCATTCTCTGTGGTTGAACTCCATGAGAAAAGTGAAGGTCACCAGGCACCAGGTCACATCACCTCACCTTTCTCCTTACAATCCATCTAGATTTCTAACCAATCAACTTCTTTTCCTCCTGCTTCCTGGGGGCAGAAGTATGTCTTTATGGGCAAAAGTATCTCTCTGTCTCTCCCTCTCCCTCTCCCTCTCCCTCTCCCTCTCTCTGCCAGTCTTGTTCATCCCAGGCACATGCTCCACCCCCAGCCCCTCCTTGTTCTCCACTTTCCCTTTCTTCAGATCCTGTTTCACTTCTGCTTTTTGCTTATAATGACTTAAATGTTGCTGTTTAGTTTTACTACTAGATTTCCTTTTCTCTTTAAATGCATACTTTTGCAGCTTTATTTACCCTTTATATCTATGCATGTATGACAATTTCAGTATCTCTCTCCTTGACACTTTATAACCCAATTTGTATGAATTCAACATCTCAAAATGAACATTTAAAACACAAATATTAAGTTTCCCACAAAACCCTCTTTGCTGTTTGGGTAAGGAAAGCCTGGCCCAATTAACTAAGAGAAATCTAGGAGCCCTAGGTTTCCTGTTTCCCATCTAGGCTTTAATTATATAATACCACTTCTAAGAAATTCCTAAACTATATTTTCTATTTTTTCTATTCTTATTACCGCTTCTTTGAGTTTGGCTCATACTGCTTTTCTGTTGGCTGCTAAGCTTATTTCTTCTAACCTTTCCTCAATACCGGAATACTAAATAATCTCTGTAAAAAATACATTTTCTGATGTTGGAGACTGAATCAGGGCCACACAAAGCTAAAAACACCAGTGTTCTACTGCTATCTAACTCCTGGTTAAAAAGATCTCATAGCTTGATGAAGAAAATAATTTAACGAGTACTTCATAATTTACTTAGTTGTATCCCAGCCCCCCACTCCTGAGCTTGCTATGTAGAAGAGGGTGATCTTGAACTTCTGATCTTCCTGACTTTGCCTCTTGAGTGCTGAGATTGCAAGTATGTGTCACCCATGCCCAGTCTGTGTGGTGCTAGGGACCGAACCCAGGACTTCGTGCACGTTAGGTAAATATTCTAGGAATCTTCCTAATGCTGTGACCCTTTAATACAGTTCCATATGTTGTGATGACCCCCAAACAAAAAATTATTTTGTTGCTACTTCATAACTATAATTTTTCTATTGTTATGAGTCATAATGTAAACTGCTATGCGACCCCCTCTGGTGGTCGATAATCACTGATTTAGAGCTTAGACTAAAACTTACATTTAGAAGATAATGGAAAAATACATAGGAACTCAAAAAAAAAACTAAGAAAATAAATCTTGTAAAATTTGTATTTAAAAACTGTATAATAAAAATTGTAAAATAACTGACATACACTATTTGGTGATAGCTGGACATAATATGATTGTGACTGCTTTTTAAAAAGATGCTTCCCTGGAAAGTCACTGGCGATTAGTGAATACATGATACTTGCTGTGTTGGAGGCCCAATTCTTTTAACTTATAACAAGCACACTAATAGTAGCAAAACCTGCTTAATAGGTATTTATAGTCCAAACAACTCAAACAGAGAGGTTAGATAACTTACACAAAGCTAAACAGCTAGCTTACACTAAAGCCAGGTATCTAAGCTAACTGTCATGAGCATAGTCTAAACTACAGAGCCATCTCTCCAGCCTCAATACTTTTCTTTAAAATTTTATTTATCTGGGGCTGGAGAGATGGCTCAGGGGTTAAGAGCATTGCCTGCTCTTCCAAAGGTCCTCAGTTCAATTCCCAGCAACCACATGGTAGCTCACGACCATCTGTAATGAGGTCTGGTGCCCTCTTCTGGACTGCAGGCATACACACAGATAGAATATTGTATACATAATAAATAAATAAATAAATAAATAAACAAACAAACAAACAATCCTGTATCTCTTTAAAAAATTTTATTTATCTATTATTACTATTATCTTGGATGTGCTAGTATGAGTACTGGGGGAGTGTGTGGAGGTCAGAGGACTGCTCTGTTGAATTGATCTTCTCCTTCTAACTTTATGTGGGGTTCCAGGGAACAAACTAAAGTTATTAGATTTGCATGGCAAATACTTTACTAGCTGAGCCATCTCATGCCCCATTTTTTAAAAAAAATTACAAATTTATTTTAAATTATGTGCCTCTGTGTGTATCTTTGTGTAGGTATGTTTACATGAATGTAGGTGTCCAAAGAAGACAGAGGTATTGGAACTTCCTGGAGCGGAAGTTATATATGGTTGTGAGCCACCCAAAGTGGGTACTGGAAATTGAACTTGGGTCCTCTGCTGGAGCACCATGTGTTCTTAATTAATTATCATTTCTATAGCCCTAGTTTTCTTCCTTCCTTCCTTCTCTTTCTTTTTTCCCTTTCCTTTCTTTAAAAAAAAAAAAAATGGCCGGGCGGTGGTGGCACATGCCTTTAATCCCAGCACTCGGGAGGCAGAGGCAGGCAGATCTCTGTGAGTTCGAGGCCAGCCTAGTCTACAAGAGCTAGTTCCAGGACAGGAACCAAAAAACTACGGAGAAACCCTGTCTCGAAAATCCAATATATATATATATTTCTGGTAACTAGATATTTATCAAACAAGTTGAACTTGGAGTTTAAAAGCTTCTCACAAAGGATGCTCCAGTAGACACCAGTTAAAAAATTCTATGAAACACTGAAGGATAAAATAATACCAATTCTANGCAATGCCTGAAAAGACCACCATGTGCATTAGATCCCCTGGTACTGGGTGTAGAGACCTCTGTTGGGCCATTTGAGTGCTGGAACTGAACTGGGTCCCCTAGAAGAGCAGCCAGTACTCCTAAGTGCTGAGTCATCCTCTAGCACCCTAGGTGTGAGGCTGGATAATACAGAGTTGCATTGTGTATACCAGGGAAACCTAGAGTTCCCTACATAGTCTAGGTTGATCTAAAACTCAGGATCCTTAACCTCCTGGGTGTTGGGATGACAGGCAGGCAACACTATACTCAGGGAAGCATTTTGGCTTTGTGTAGGTATTTTTACATGAAATTGGAACTTCCTGTTTTCTTATACCAATGGTAGGCAAGTGCTCTACCATTTTGCTGGTTCAGCCCTCAAGATACTTTTTTTTTTTCCCTCAAGATACTTTTAAAGCAACTTTAAAGGCCCGTATCATATAAGTGAGGAATGGAATAAGAGGCGACTCCACAGAGCAGTCCTCTAACCTCCACGCACTTCCCCAGTACAAAGCTAGCACAATGTGGCTTTTACTTAGTTTTTACAGTCTCTCCTAACTCCAGCAATATCCTATCATATTTACCTTTTATGATCTGCCCACCTGTTCTCTCTCCCCTCATCACGAATGCTCTTCTCTTTCACATATCCCTGCTTCTCAGATGCACTCACTGGCCTCTTACCCACTGTCCAAACCATTTCAATGTTATGACTTGACTTTTTAATCTAATATACCGTAGTCTACTATTACTACCTACACCATTTACTGGGTGTACGATATCCTATTACCTGAATGGGACCATAATTTACTGAGATATTTCACTCATTTTTTGAATTAAGGATTATTTCCAATGTCTTATGCATATAAATAGATATTACAATAAACACAAAGGATACTTTAATAAATATATTCATGCAAAGAGTTTTTGGTATTATATATCTTATCAAGCTTATTTTTTTAGACATGAGGTTACAGATACTTTTGCCTTCTAAAACATTGCCTGTTTTTCCAAAGATCTACAACTAATTCTACTGCTACTGCCAACAATGCTGAGAAATGGTTTGCACCGCACCCACCAGGCTGCAGGTTAAGAACACACATTTCCTATCTGTACCTTATGCAATTAGTTTGTACTTCTCATATGCAATGCTTTAGGTCTGTAAAAAACAACAGTATTTTTACTTGTATAACTCACTGTGACTTAAAAGATAACTTCTACTAAAAACCTTTCCTTATTGCTTCAATAAAGCAGAATACATGTAAGTTAAGTTCCTACCTGTGTAGTGGATGGGGCTTGATTTTGGGTTTTTCAGAAACAGAGGAGAGACATTTAATTTGAAGTTTGGATGTTGGTGATGTGTCCAAATCTTGGCTAAGCTCACCTTCAGTTTTCTTAATGAATTCATCATAAGTCTAAGTTTGGAAGAGTTAGAGGAGTTATTACACAGAATGTTTTATTTTAAATCATTAGGGCACTTAAAATTTTTAAATAGCATAATTTAAACAGTAAACCAGTAAAAAGACAGAACATAAAGATTTCCCTCCCTGCTCCCTACCACATCTTCAGCACTGCAAAAAAGGAGAAAGAAAAGACAAATTTCAATACAAAGCTAAGTATTTATGAAATGGCAATACAAACCCAGACACATTAACCTTAAACTTGTTACATGTTATTTTCTAATATTTTGTGTTTTTGTTTGTTTATTTATTTGTTTGCTTTTTGCAGATGGGTAGGTTGAGGTAGGGTCTCACTATGTAGCCTTAGCTGACTTGGAATTCTCTATGTAGAGCAGACTGCTCTTGAACTCACAGAGCTCTGTCTACCAGTCCCTGTCTTCTAGTGCTACCTTGTGCGTTTTTTTTTTTTTTTTTCCTGAGTTTCAAAGGCAGTAAACTTCTTAAGAAATAGTATTTGGGGGAAATTGAGTGTAATCAGTCAGATGGTCAGAATTACTAAAACGGTAGTCTGGTTATTAAAATACCCATTTTCAATTGTTACCAGAACTTCGCTGCTTTGTAACTATCATTAGTATGGCATCCAAAAGGGCTCTCTATCTATCACGTCTTTCCTTCATTTGGAAGGCTAAACTCACTTGTACAACTGTATTTGATGTAATAGCTGAAAACAAAGTTAAGCACTTTTTATCCAGGATGTACTCAGGTCTGGCCTAAACTAGATTGTTAATAAATGTTTATAGAATAAAAGAAAGATTTATGGATTTTTTTATTGCTACATATTCTTAACATCTGGACTAAAACCCCTACTTTTAAAACTCTTATCCATATTATCTTCACCTGAATTATCAATGCTTGATAAATTCTGATATTAATCACTAACTAACATACATAGCCAGATGGCCCATCTAGCTAAGTCTACATAGAAGGGATAGTTACTCAGATCTGAAAGCATTACTGATCTAAGTTTAGTTCACTTATTAAATAGGTGACCAATAAAGTCCACTAGGTCTTTTTCCATATACGTTGACATATATATTTCTCTATGGCATAATTTCAAAACCTAAATACATCATTCTCTTTCATTTTTGTTTAGCCACTTAGCGAAATGCTGAGTGAGATGGCTCACAGCACTTTCCTAGAGACTTTCTATCAATGCAGATCTTTTAAACTTTAAAAGTTCTTTTGAGACAGGATTTTGGTATGTAGCACAGGCTGGATTCAAACCTGAGATCTTCCTGCTTCATGTTCCGAGTAATAGAATCATATTATTGCACATTTTTAGCAACACTGTTTATTCTTAATTTATTTCCAGTATTACTTTAATGGCTCAGAGTTGTATGACCAATCAGATAAAACCCAGACTCCTTAGTTTAACCTCTAATTTCCTGAGTGTCACCTTCATTTTTGAACTTGTTTTCCCGCTGTTTTCCAATACAAACACCCAGCACGGCCACTGTGTCTCTGCTGCTGTGGGTCAGGTTAACTCTGAACTCCCATTTCTACTTCAGTCTCCTAAAGCTAACTATATATAGGAATGTCTGGCTAACCTGGACCTGGTCATTTATTATAACCACTTTTCTAACTTTGAAACACCACGTAAGTTCTGATGCTGGCTATCTCCAAGTGATGTACCTGTGCAAATGTTTATTCCACATTTATCAACAGGCCTATTTTCATGGAAAGATATAAAATTCATAATTAGAAATAAAATCCTGCCTTTATCATCTATGGGTTGTGTGTCCCTGGATAGGTCCTTAATCTTATTTAAACTCAGTTTTCTTATCTGTGAAACAGTGGTAACAACTTATCACTATGAGGATTAAATAAAAATACATTCAATTATCTGAGTTCCCCACATACACAAATAGTCATCTAAATACAGGAAGAATTGTGTTAAACAACAAAGATCAAGAGGTAAAAATTAAAAGGAAGGAAAATTTGTGGCTCAACACAACAATGCACTTTCTCCCATTTAGTTAACTTAAAGGCCAAACAGTTTCAACTGTTGTGAAAATGTGAAAGTGTCCAGATCTGGACAGTTCTCTCTGGCAGGGGCCTGAGAACAGACTCTTGTGAGTTAGGAGGCTCAGATGGATGCATGATAAATACTATGATTCAGAACAACTAGGCTGGCGCAGCAAGGGAGAGGTTGGGGGGAAGGAAGGAACAAACCAACTTGAAAGTGAGAGAGACAGAGGGAAAGAGGAGAGGGACACAGACAGACAGAAAGACAAGAGGGACACAGAGAGACTGAGATTTGTAGAAAATCACCAGAGGAAGTAATAACTAAGAGACTATACAGATAATACAAGTAAGAGGGCTTAAACATAGAACCTTCATCTGGAGATGGATGGAGATAGAGACAGAGACCCACACTGGAGCATTGGACTTAGCTCCCAATGTCCCAAGGAGGAGCAGAAGGAGGGAAAATATGAGCAAAGAAATCAGGACCACTAGGGGTTCACCCACCCACGGAGACAGTGGGGCTGATCTATTGTGAGCTCACCAAGGCCAGCTGGACTGCGACTGAAAAAGCATGGGATAAAACCGGACTCTCTGAATATGGCGGACAATGAGGGCTGCTGAGAAGCCAAGGACAATGCAACTGGGTTTTGATCCTACTTCATGTTCTGGCTTTGTGGGTGCCTAGCCAGTTTGGATGTCCACCTTCCTAGACCAAGATGGAGCGGGGAGGACTTTGGACTTTCCACAGGGCAGGGAACCCTGACTGCCCCTCAGACTGGAGAGGGAGGGGGAGAGGAGTGGGGGGGAGGGGGAGAGGAGAGGGAGGAGGGGGGGGGAGGGAGACGGGGAGGGAAATGGGAGGCGGGGAGGAGGCGGAAATCTTTTTTTTTTCAATAAAAAAATTATATTTAAAAAAAAAATTCCTAGCTAGAACCCTAGACTATAGCAGCAGGAATAGAAGAAAACCAAAAGGAACTGGTAAAAGAGCAATCAGTGGGAACTGGGCTGCAGAAGAAACAGAAGGAAGACATCAGCAGAAGCATATTTCTAGTGTCAGGTAGAATATGGAAGGGTGCTAGAGCTTAGGAAGAAATTCAACTTACAGCTGTTACTTAGGAACTGTCCTAAATTAGCTCAATGATTTTAATAATTGTGTGGCCTACTTGCAAGAAAAAAAGATAACAACAATTTTAATACCTAGATCTGTTTATCTTTTTCATCCTAATATTTTTAAGAGAATATGAATAATCTTTATCACAACTATAATCTCAATCAGAAGTGTACTTTAGTATTCAATATTTTAATATTTAGCTTAACATTTTGGATATCTTCAGATTCATTTTTAAAGATGATAAAATATTACAGTACATGACTACTGAAAAATCCCATCCACTACTTTATTAAGAGCAGTGCAGACACTTGAGCTTCACCTGTGAACTAACCTTGGCAGCTGGCCCACTCCCCATCTCACCTCCAGCTGTCTGATCAGACTGGCTTCCTGGGCTTTTAGCCTCTCCTTTTGTCTTTTCCTCTGCTCCTTCTTCAGCTGCTCCACAACTGATCTCCTTTTCCGCAGCTCATCCTTCAGAGCTCTGATCCTACCTTCAATGTCACTCTGGTCAGATGGAGTTTCTGAAAGACATGAAATACTTTCATCAATCTAAACAAAGAAATCAGTAACTAATAAAGAAAAGTTTTAATACTTAAAGTCAATATTTAGGGGCTGGAGAGATGGCTCAGCGGTTAAGAACTCTAACTGTTCTTCCAGAGGACCCAGATTCAATTCCCAGCAACCACACGGCAACTCAAACTATCTGAAAATCCAGTTCCAGGGGATCTGACACCTTCATACCAATTCACATAAAATAAAGTTAAATAAATCATAAAAATTATTCTTTGTAAAAAAATAAAGTCAATATTTAAAATTTAAAAAGTTGAGCTTCTGAAAAATGTTATTAATACAATGTGAGTGTAGTTTCCATAGTCTTTTTTCTTTAGTTTTCCTCATTATTTTCTAATTTCTAATATTACTATTTGTTTATTTATAATTTACTTTATTCTTGTGAAAATGTGTATGTGTGTGTATATAATTGGTGTGCATGAGTTTGGGTACACATATGGAAACCAGGGAACAACTTTTGGGAGTTGGTTCTCTCCTTCCATTGTGGTGAACTCAGGTTGTCAGCTTTGTGAAGAAGGCATTCTTAACCCAGTAAACTCCTCAGCTCAGGATTTGAAACTATAAATAGATGCTGAAAAACCCTATCTTAGCATGATACATAGTTTAAGTTTAAATTTGTATGTTAGTGAAATTTGAACCTTCTGTAAAAAATTACTTCTGGTAGCAAAACATTCATAGTTATCCTTATATATTAATGCATGCTGTCATTTTTTAAAAAGATTTATTTATTCATTATGTATACAGTGTTCTGTCTGCATGTATGCCTGCAGGCCAGAAGAGGGCACCAGATCTCATTACAGATGGCTGCGAGCCACCATGTGGTTGCTGGGAATTGAACTCAGGACCTCTGGAAGAGCAGTAGGTACTCTTAACCTCTGAGCCATCTCTCCAGCCCTGCTGTCTTTTTTTTTTTTTTTTTTTTTCTCGAGATAGGGTTTCTCCGTAGCTTTTGGTTCCTGTCCTGGAACTAGCTCTTGTAGACCAGACTGGCCTCGAACTCACAGAGATCCGCCTGCCTCTGCCTCCCGAGTGCTGGGATTAAAGGCGTGTGCCACCACCGCCCGGCTCTGCTGTCATATTTTTAAAGCCAAATTAGGATAAAACTAAATTTTATTTTTATTTTCAAATTGTGACTCATTAGCTGAGTTTTATTATAACATAAAAAAAGAAAAATATACCCTATTTTAATTTTTCTTTGAAAGCTTTTAAAATTACTAAAATGAAGCTAGTTACAATTTTTTCTCCTCAGTAGTTTACATCCACACATGAGAGATGCAGTCATGGCAATATCATAAGAAAGCACTCATTATAACGTGTCCTACATAGGGATGACAACAAACAGGCACCACTGCTTACTTTACTGCTTAGAAATCACACAGTGACTTCTCACACCTCTTGAATCACACACTGATTGCATCGCCACACACAAAATAACCTTGCAAAAACAACACTATCAGACAGAAACTTCAAGATTAAGATGCATACTGTTCTACCTTGAGACTAGGTTTCTATCAGGTGCTTCAGATTAAGTTACCCAAGAACAACAGAGCTCACTGAAATGCAAATGATCACTGTCTCTAAAATGGTGTGATCCAAATATCTGGGCTACAAAGAAAAGCTAAGTTCCTGTGATTCCTTCACTGACTTCACACCGTACTAAAAAGGAAGCAGTGATAAGTAGTAGTGATAAGCACCTTCTTCAGATGCTTTCTCTTAATTTTGAAAGAAATGAACTGGTTTTAGGTTAGAAACTCTAAGTGCTTGGGGCTAGGTTTATACTCCTTCAATCAATGGTTCTAGTGTGGAGCCCTACAGTCTCGGAAAGAAAAACATATAGCTATCCTCCTGATTATGGGAAGTAGACAAGATTGCCGGGCAAAAAATGGGATCTTGGGGGAGGGGGGGGAGGGGAGATGGGGAGAGAAAAGTGAGAAGGGG